>NW_024344378.1:38983721-39361493 GCF_902729225.1 Pteropus medius
ATTGACTGTGCATGACCCAGTGGTTTGAATTGTTTTTAGTTCAAGTCATTGGTAAAAACTGGGTGTGAAGAGCTGAGCTACTGTTTAAAGTGAGCTGTCCTGCTTAATTAATTCGTTGTGAAAATTAAATCATTTTCCAGAGTTAGGGGATCATCCCCAAAACATAACTATGCATGTGGAGGACAAGATTTATTTTCTTTCCCCCTCTTGCCCAGTAGCCACATCTGGTTTACTTGGGCAGCATCTACAAAGAAATTTACACCTGTATGTCTGTGACAAATGGTCACATAGAGCTTATCTTCCCCATGAGTCCAAATCTGTGAGTTGAGCATATTTCTTGTTGCACATTCACATTTAATGCAAAAACTATATTATCCTCAAGAGACTTTTCTTGTCTTACTTTTCTTTAAGAGGTGATAGAGTAATTCTGTATTTTCTAACCAGAAGATTCAGAGATGCTGAATCAGTATGCTTCCAAACAACTGAATGTAAAACACCCTTAGCCAGGGTCTTGAATTTCATGTCCCTATTTACTTCTAGGGTTTTCCTGCAAAAGTAGAAATGACTGTTTCACATTCTCTCAGCTCTAATGCTCCAGAAGGCCGGTGCTTCCAGCTGTGTTGTTGGTTGGCGGTGTTCTTAGAACCCTCCCCCTCAAACAGAAGAGTACCTGTGCTTGCTTCATCTAGTGTGGAAGAGAGAGAAGGCACTGGTGATCGAGGCTGGAGAATTGAGATTTAACTATACTGGCCATTGTAGGGCACCAAAACGGGACAAAAACACTTCCCAGCCTCATCAATTGAACAGTTGTGTTATCTGTAACTAGTTTTATTCTTGTCCTTTTAATAAGCTGAGCAACTTGACCATGTTTACACACGCATTGACACCATTTGCTTCAGGCCAAGGAGCACTATAGTTTCCTCTTTTTACTATTTATAGGATTCCTTTTTTCACAAACTTTGAATAAAAATAAACTGTAGAAATAAATATTAAAATTTGCCCAGCTGTCATCTAAGCCCTCTTGATTGACTTGCCTATATGGCAATCTAGTTTTAATATCTAATAAAGGGAGATTTGCTATTGGTGGAAAGTGTCAACCTTGTAGGGAAACGGTATGTGCCTTTATGTACTGGGTTACAGAGGCCCACGGTGAAAGAATATTCCCAATTTTTAAAATAGAATGAAAAAGCAAATTCTTGTTTTCTTTTTCATTTTACAAAAAAGATACTTAATCAGTGTGACATGCCACTACGTTGTAAAACCAGACAGGCATAATGCCAAGCATTTCCTAATACTGATTTATGGTAGCTTCACTTTCTGGTGTGGTATAGTATACCTTGAGGGCAGTTTGAAGCAGTTCTTCATGCCATTCAGTTTGAAAATAAGCTCTACATATGCAAATGATGATTTTCTTAAGAAAGTTCACTGAATGGCTTTTTTTTTCATAACAGTAATGAATGGGTATAGTTATCAATCACATACCTATCTGTTTTGAATTATATTGTAGCAAAAAATTGATTGACTTACAAAGATGTGGATTGTGATGTGTATGTTGTAATACAACCTGGGGTATATTAACCTACAAAAACTGGCAATAGGACAGTAATAAAGGAGGAATTGTTTTTCCAGACTTCATTATGAAAAGTTTTAAAATTCAAGTACAAGCAAGTTGAATGAAAAAAGCTAAAGTGCTTTTCAGAAGAATAATTGAAGTTGCAGGCCAAAACAGCAATATGGTATCTCTCTAATAGTTTAATAAGAGTAATAAAACTTGGTTCACTAATAAATTCTGAATAAGTTAATGGTGATCACAAAATGCATCTTGTTTTAGTGAGCCACTAAGGGAAGAATATTCTTATTACAAAGACAAATGTGCAAAAAAACCTTGCACCTTTCTCCATAAACTGTTAGTCACAACTGACTTCATGTGCTGCTATTGTGTTTCCATGTATTCCTGCAATATAGACTTTCAGTAACAGCTGGGAAAAAGTTGTCTTCCCCTACAAAGACTAATGAGCACAATGAAACTAATCACTTAACTTTTCTGTTGAATAACAAATGCAATAATTTCTTCTCATGGGTGAGAAGTTGTCTAAATACTTCTGAAGCTTTTTAATTCTCTGGTTATATCAATGGCCACTTACATTAATGGAGAGTATTGTGTACCTACCTATTACTTTATGAGAACTGATTTTTTACAAAGCCTGATTTGCATGGATTGAATTTGCATCAATTGCTGTATTAATGAAAATGGTGGGCCTATTTTTAAAGTAATATGTGTTTGCCAACGGGCGGGTTCTCAGACCTTTTATCACTAATAGCCCTTCTCCCAAAATACACTCCTTGAGGTCCTCCTTTTGCATTATCCCCTTGTAGGTGCCTCACTCTTGGCATCTCAGGACTCTGTCATCACTCATCCATTACAAATGACTGAATCTTGTGCTATGGCTCTACTGCTCTATGAAGAAGCAATATACCTTTAATTCAGGGCTCTGCCCATCGGTATTCAACTCTAACTTGAGGGCAGTAACACTCATGTAACTTCTGGTCTGAATTCAGGACTTCAGGTTACAAACAGGTTGACCACTGATCACTTCAGTGCAATGAAGCATCTACTGTCAAGGAAATCACTTGTTAAATCCCATACAGATTCTGAATTGTCAGATCCAGGGTTGTTTACATTGCTGGATTAGAATTGGTGTACTTATGGAAAATAAAGGCATGTTTGAAATTGTTCAGAGTTAAATCTTATTTAATGACTGCAAAATGGAAAAGGAAAGTATTACTTGCTATGATGACTACATTTTAATTACTGTTAAAGGTTCGTAGTCTATACTCCAATATTATGTTGTAGTAAAAACTGGTGGCCTGCAGATTATCTAGAGTCCACGTAGTAATATAAACTTAAAAGTTTATTTCCTTAGTAGTGAGCTTTGAAAGTCTGATTGAAAATACTTCTGAAACTTTAATGTTTAATCATATTATTTTGCAATGATGCTGACCATTCTTTCCCACACACACACAAAAAATTGTGTTGGACTGTTAAAATGTCATTACAACCATTTTTAATATATATCAAACAATTTGCCTTAATTTTATTAGTAGTTAGGATGTTGAAATTAGCCTGATTATGAATAATTGAAAACCTTATTTAAGTTTAATAGACCTATTTTTAATGTGCACTATCTCAAATGCATTATGATCTTTAATGAATTTGCTCTCCAGAAATTTATTTTTAATCAGAATTCTCAGTAGCAGCTGAACATCAATAACATTCAATAAAACATTGAATATAAGAAAAAGCAGACTTAATATGCAAAGTAGAAAAAGCAGACACCTGTGAAAAGTATCTGAATGTTTCAGCAAATGTTTCAGCAGACTGTAAAATATGGTTAAAGATTGATTTAATAGGTTTAAATCACGGAGTAAAAGCCACAAGGTTGACTGAAAAAACACTGAGGTGTGTTCTTATGGCATTTCACCAAGCCCAGGTCAAGGTGAAAGTGATTCTATAACCATAAAATGTATTTAATCTTAGTCTTTTAAAAATAACTTTAAAAAGTCTGTTGCTTCATAAACAATTGTTTACATTATCTCAATTATAGGTGCTCTGAAATTAAAATTTAGCAAGACAATTTAGAGATCTTACAAACTTTAGGTGTACTATATTTTAATGAAATTTTGGTAAGCGGGAAATATTAATTAAACTTATCAAAATATAGTAATGTTTTATAGGTATTAAAATTGGCCAAATAAGGATGATAATATGCTAATAAGCTAGGAAATATGAATCTAATGGAATAACACCAGTCATTAGAACATTCTGACACTGAACTTTAGAAACTCGTAGTTATAGAAAGAGGTGTTCTGCATCTGCAATTTGGACAAGAAGGAATAAGAAAAGGGATAATTACCTCCACAAATTAGATCTCCAATTCTAGTGTTGGTAAGGGCAAAAGTAGTAGTCGTAGTTCTCTGTAAAAATACAGACCATCAATTATCAGCCAGGACAAACAGGACAAGGTGTTCAGATGGTGTAGCTAAATAATGGGCACTCCTAAATGTTAAACTTATGTTAGGATCTAAAAGCCGTGAGTGAAAAATATTTAGGCCCAATTTTAAAGATCACGAAGACAGAATCATTTGCTTTGTATGATAGGTAGATAACTTTTTTTTTGGTGAATGTGTATTTTAAAATCACTACAAAAGGCTTACAGTAAAATGAACCCTATAGTGTACTCTTGCAAACCATTCACTACCGTGGAGGACCATATGTGCCTATTTCAGATAGTCTTTCTGTAAGATTTTTTTTTTCAGTACAGATGATATTCAATATATTAGTTTCAAGTGTAAAGCATAGTGGTTAGACATTTATATAATTTATTAAGTGATCCCCTGATTAGTCTAATACCCACCTTCTTTGAGATTTTTAAGGCTAGTGTACCTTATGTAATATATGGGGTGTTTTGATGATCTCTAGACCCACCAAATCTATGGCAGATTAATTATCTTGAGTAGGGGTAATAGGGTAGAAAAGGCTGGGGAGAAATGAGTCCTGGGGTAATTCCTTTGGCAACCCATTAATGCTGTCATCAGCAGTGTCTGAACGCATTTTTGATCTGAAGAGATGATAAAGCTTTTCAAAAAGTTTTCTGTGGTCATGAGACTAATCCTGGAACCTGAAAGTCATTTCCAGCTTGACCACGCCACCACACTTTCCACAAAGCCGCATCTCGTCTGAGTTCCTGGCCCTGGTCAGGGTTCTAAAAGCAGCCGCAAGTGTGTAGTCTCCGAGTGGGCACTTGTTTGTAAGTATTTATTTTCCGGAGCCCACTCAGGAATGGAGAGAAGCAATAGGCTGTTACAGAGGACGGAACAATGAGTCAAAACAACGCCTCCCCACTTTTACACTAACACATGGGGGAAATCCCCGGAACACTAGCGTTTGATTATGAATGGAGATTGCTTTGGGGTGAGAGGGCTGGTGTTGAGAGACTAGGAGAGAAATTTGGAGGTTCTGGCTTGGTCAAGGCACTAATAACTATTGGATGACTATCGAATTCCCACCCACTAAATCTTTCGGAAATGATTTCTACAGTAAAAATATTGTTGGAAAGTATTTATTTACACTATAGTCATAAACCATTCATCTTCTGAACTTCAGTTAGTGGTTTTGTGTTAGAATAAATCATTTAGATTTCCACAACTATTAAGAGCTAATAACCAAACAAGTCAGCTCCAGTAACATTATTTACATTCTTATCTGCAATTTGACTACAAAGGTAACACTTTTAAGTCACAAAACAGCATACAAAAATATACTTTCTAAAAAAAATTTCAAATATTAATAGGCAGAAATTTACAGCCATTCTAAACTGAGGGAGTGATTTTTTTTTTCCATAGTAAGGCAACCCATTTACATGCAGACCCTGTAACATTGTCTACATCACACAAGGCACCAAGGACACTTTCAACACAATTGCATGCATCCTAGTTTCAGAGAATATATGTACACCCCCTTTTAAATAAGTTATAACCTTTGACTCATTTCAAGAGATCATAAATGCTTTACTTTTTTTTTCCCAAAGGTTTAGAACTTGGAGAACAGTGCACATAAAAAATACACAAAATCTGAGTGGATATACACTGCAAAAATAGCCTTTACATTTTTCAAACAACTCAAAAAGGAGCAGATATTGCTATGTCCCTCCCATCACATTGCACTTCTGTTCTCTGAGTTTATAATACATATTGCTTAAAGGGTTGAGACGACTAGATAAGCTTTGATTCACTGTTCTAGGGCCACAGAATGCAGCATAAAGATCATGCTTCACTCACTGTACAGCGTCCCCCAAATCGGCTCCAAGCCATAAAGTGCATGTCAGTTTTGCTTCTGTCTTTGCTGTCCCTACCTGAAGGGATCAGCATCTCCCAACCTACTGTAGAAAAAGTCTCAGATCATCTCTGACATTCAGAGTCAAAAACTTGCAATCGGTCAAAATAAAATGGGGGGTGGGGGGGACAAAATCTAGTCAAACAACCCTTTAAAGCAGGGTCAGGCCTCAGGCCTTTAGGCCAGAGGCCCCCACCCAAGCCCCTTCTGAACCTCCCCATTACCTCGAGGGTGATAGTCAACTCACCAAAGAGAGACTAAGATGGGTTTTTAGGAAGGACCTGCTTCAGGGTGGAAAGGGGGGCAGTGCTGGGCTCCACCAAGGCCCTTTGCCCAATGGAGAGAGGGGCAGGAAAGGGTGGTAGTGTTTGTTGTGCAGCTCCAAGTGGACGAAGGGCCTCCAGGACCTCAGGGAGCTGGAATGTCAGCCAGCCTGAGTCTCATCTCAAGGTGTCCGGGTCCTAGAGGAGCAAGGGGCTAGGGACCCTCCACCAATAGCGCCGCTGTTGCTGCACAGGGACACCCCAGCCTGTGTGCCTCCAGTGCAAGAGGCTGTAGAGGCCGTAGGCACAGATGAGGAAGGGACACTGCTTTTGCGCTCCTTCTGTCTCAGGTGGATCTTGGTATGGCGCTTCCTCTCATCACTCCGGGCAAACTTGCGGCCGCAGTAGTCACAGGCAAAGGGCTTCTCGCCAGTGTGGGTGCGGATGTGGGTAGTGAGGTGGTCACTACGGCTGAAATTGCGCATGCAAATCCGACACTGGAAGGGCTTGTGCCCCGTATGGATTCGGATGTGCCGTGTCAGCTCATCAGAGCGGGAAAAGCGGCGGTCACAGCCTTCTGCTGGGCACGGGTAGGGCCTCTCATGCACTGGTGTCTTGCTAGGCCTGTTGGGGTACTTGCGAGGCCTCAGAATGGGCCGCAGCGGCAGGTGGTGGGGGTTATAGGCAGCAGCTGCAGCTGCTGCTGAGCTGCTGCCAGGCAGCCGAGGTCCCTCGCTGCCTCCGCCGGCCCCTGGCCCTGTGGGACCAGCACTGGGCCCCGCCAGGGTAAAGTTGCGGATGGTGGAGAGTGGAGTGAGTGGAGGAGGGACTCGCAGGGAGTCCAGGGGGCAGGGAAAGGGCTTGCGGTCTGGGCCAGCTGAACCATGTAGGTCTCTCTGGCACTGTGATGGGAAAAATCCAGGATAGTCAGGGATCATGGGGAAGAGACTTGGGTCCGTAGCTGGCTTGGGGGACGGGTAGGAAGGGGGTGGTGGGTAGGCCAGAGAGGAGGAGGTGGAGGTGGTGGCTGCTGACAGGAACGCCGAGGGGTCCTGGTAGACATCTCCTCCGCAACCAGAATAAGGAGGTGGCGGTGGTGGTGAATAGAGGTGGTCCAGGTCAGGTTGGGTCTGGGACATGGTGCACACACCCAAGGGTCCTGTGGCCAGTGGGTTGGGGGAGGCAGAGGTGACGCTGGATGAAGCTGTGGTCGAAGCTGGGGAGGTGACCCCTTGCAGGATGCCTGCACTCACAATATTGATGATGCCTTCTGGGTAGCAGCTGGCACCAGCGTACTGGGGGTCAATGGAGAACTTGCCCATGTAAGTGAAGGTCTGGTTTCGGGGTGCAGAGACGGGAGCAAAGCTGCTGGGATATGGGAGATCCAAGGACCTCTTCTCTCCAGTCATGTCAATGTTGATCATGCCATCTGGGGAGGGAGAAGGAAGAATGGAGGTGGAGCAATGAGAAAGCAGCCAAGAATCCCTGCTCACCCTTTCTCACATGGGTCCATTCCCAAGGCTCAGGATCCCAGCACTTTAGAGTTGGACAGAGTGCAACTGATGGGGAAATCACTGCCCAGAGACAGTAAGAAAAGGCTAGCCCAAGATCCCACTGTGGCAGCCAGTACAGTCTGAGACTCAAACTACCTCCAGGAAAGCAGGATGAGCTACTCCCAACCCCCACACACAGCCATCTGTAGCTCTAGTCCCCAATAAAAACACCCAATAATAGCAACAACAATATTAAAAATTCCCCATCTGCCTGGAACTTCTCTCCCTCTCCTTTGCCTGGGGGTCCCACGGCTGGAGCACCAGGACAGACACCACCCAGGCGACTGATCCCAGCCAATGCCACAAAGGTGCCAGCCCTAGAGAGGTGCCCGCCCTAGAGAGGTGCCCAAGAAGAGTGTCCGTGATTTCCAGGCTGCCCCCCATCTCCGGTGCTTTCCCTCCCTCCCATTTTCGCTGCGCTTCTGCTGACGGCTGCTGGAGGGATTCCGGCGCTGCAGTGGAAGGAGTTTATAGGTTTCCTTTCCCTCTCAACCTTCTCAGCAGCCCCACAATATTGTTGTTGCTGTTATTGGCTGTTTTTATTAGGGACTAGAACCACAGATGGCTGCGGGGGGAGTAGCTCATCTTGCTTTCCTGGAGGTCGTTTGAGCCCCAGGCCAAGTGGCGGGGCTTCGAGGAAGGCGCGGGGGCCGCAGGAGACCACTTTCCGCCGCAGGAGACCACTTTCCAGCGCATCGCCAATTAAACCAGCCGCTCCGGTGCCTCCGCGGGCCTCCGAAGGCAAAGTGCCGCTTCTTGCCGGGGCCTCCTCCTCTTCCCCCTCCTTCCCGCCTCCCTAACCCCAACTTCGCGGGCGGGCGGCGCGCAGGTGGGGGCGCTCCTTCAGGCCGCACGGGTTGCGCGTTCCGAGACTTTCTCTCGGTCTGCGCTGCCTCGGAGTGAGCGGCGGACTCTTTCCTTTGGAGTTTCTCCGCCGCTCGAATCTCCAGACGCGCAGTTCTTATCCAGAGCCCGGAACTTTCCCATCACTTTGCCCCTACCCCGGGAGAGGGGAGGCCGCAGTGCAGCTGGCCTTAGGGCCCGCACAAAGCCGCGAAGCCTGATAGTGCACCTCTTCTACTCTAATCCCGGCGCCCTCCCGGGGCTGGGCAGGCGCGGCGCACGCACGCGGGATCGCTGGAGACCTAGTACATCTGCCCGTGCGCCCAGCTCCAGCGCCCAATTCTCCCGCGGGCTCCTCCTGCACCCAATTCCAGTCTTCAAAGCCAGTTCAGTCAACAACCGTCCACCCGCGCCGCAGCCCTCTCCTCCAAGTCCTGCACACGCACCCCGCCCACAACCTCCGAGCGGCGTTGGTCCCGGCTAGTGAAGAGAGCACGCGGCTTACCTCCAGCCACTCCGTTCATCTGGTCAAAGGGGCCTCCCAGTTCAGCATTGGGGAAGATGGTCACCGACGTGGCGGCGAGGTCCTCCACCGGGTAGATGTTGTCAGACAGCTGGTGCACAAAACCACTGAGAGTTACTGGGATTTTGTCTACAGCCTTGGCGGTCATCATTTGCTCCTCGCACAGCCTGGAGACCCAACTCCCTCGCTACCTGGAGCGTCAGAGAAGCCGTTTTGGAGAAGGATTGGACTGAGCCTAGGTTGGTATCTCCCTTTGCCCTCCACACTTAAAAGCAACCACGAAAATAAAATAAAATAAAAAATCCAACAGAAATAAAACTAGCAAACAAGTTGCTGTATTTTTAAGAAAGAAGAAAAAAATGGCTATTTGCCACTGACTCTCTCCTGTGTTCCGGCTGGGAAGCCAGGAGTTGCTGGTGTAGTGTTATTATAACAGTCAGTGTGTCCCCTCGCCGAGCTATTAATCAATTGCTGCTCTCTCGGTAAGACGGAAAGTGTTGCTCTAAGTATTTATGTACAGGTCCTCAATGCCCGTGACGTCGCTGCCCATATATGGACTGAGGAACAGGGCTGGGCCAGGCAGCTTTTGCCGTCACATGGCCGATTTGCATACCAGCTAGGCTGCGCGGGCTCCGAGCCGGGCTAGCGATCCCGGCTCGCGATCCCGGCTCGCAGCCCGCAGGAATCCGTGGGGGTCCGTGGCGCGCGGCCCAAGCTGAGGCTCTGGCCCAGGGCGCAGGGCCAGGAGGAGAGGGGTCGCGCGGTGGGTCGGGATCAGGCCTTTAGGGGAGAGCAAGCGGGTCGGGGCTGCGGCGTGGCCTCTCCGGGAGGGGAGGAATTCCGGTTCTCCGGGACTTTCCAAAAAAGGCGAAGATCCGGTGCCGGCGGCCCCGCCTCCCCAGCCCTTGTTTGGGAGCCATTCCGGAAAATTAAACTTCGGAAAGAAACCGAGCGGAGCCGAGACACTACAGTCAAACCCCTACTCACTTTCTTGGCAGCTCAAAACCGCAAGCAAAAGGAGGCAACGAAGAAAAAAAAAAAAAGCTGCATGCATTCACGGAAGCTGACTGCTTTTTTCTGAATTACTTGGTGGAAAGAAGTGGCTTATGATAAGAGTGAATGCGGTATTGCTTTTTTGGAAAGTCTGTTCTATTTATACAGGAGCGAAAACGGAACAGGTTTGGGGTTGTTTGTTTGTTTAAGTATTCTGGGCACCTTGGGACTGGGCAGGGGGTGGGGGCGGTTAGACCCTAGGAGCACCCTGCGGGAGCTTGGAGAGAAATCCTCAGCCGGAGACAACCCCCTTCCTCTGCCCGCGCGCACCCCCGCCCCGCTTCAGCTGCTGCGCGAAGCGGGCACCCTTCCCGGCGCGTCTGGGCGGTCCGCTGTGTGGGGGCGTCCAGATGGAAGCTTGGACACTCACCCTGCCCCGCCACACACACACACACACACCCCACTCACACACGCTCCACTTCCGCTTCACACACTCCCGCCCCCGCTGCCTTCTTCACACACCCACTTGCACACCTTACGCTATTCACCTCTTTGTTGACAGCGAGCCCATGCGCCTTCTTCACCAACAGAGTGCCCGGCCCGCAGAGCGAGAGCTTGGACTTGCTGGACAGAGTGCTCTTCGAAGCCACCCATCCTCACCTTACCGCCCGTACCGACCCGCCGCCAGGACAGCTCCCGACCCCAGGGAGCCTACACTCCGGGGGTGTGCCCTGTCCGCACCCGAGCCCTACTCCAGAACCCACACATTAGAAGAAATATTCTTCCTTTCCCTCGCCAGGTCACCTTGTTGAGCTCAGAAAGGTCCTGAGTGACCGCATACAGCGTCACTTAAGCCAGTTTTGAGCCACCATCACCCCACACGCGTTTTCCCTTGCGAGTAAAAAAAAAAAAAAAAAAAAAAAAGTGATCCTGATGTAAACCTTTCTGCTTAGGTCCCAAAGCAATTTTTGAAAACTTTTCAGAGGTCCAGATACAGGAGGGTTTCTGGATCGCTGCAAGCACCGATCCTACCTGCGGCCGCGCCCTGGCCCTCACCCGGAGTGCTCGGAGCCTGACCCGGGCCCCGCAGGAAGCTTGTCCCAAATGTTCAAGCCTGGCGCGCCGGCACCTTCTTGGCCCCTTTCCGCCCCAGTACCGTCAAGGCCTGGGATGGGGCACGGGGGTAACCTCCAGGCCAGGCCTGACCCTTTCCCGCCCCGGGGCCGGGACCCGGACCGCACCAGCCTCATGGGGGCCAAGGCGGGTGAGAGCCACGGCGCCACGCCGTGGAGGAAGCGCGGCGCTGCAGGCGGCTCTCCTGACGCTCACCTGCCGCGGCTGCAGCCGCAGCGAGCCCGCTCCCGCCCGGCCCCGCGCGCGGATGTCAGGGACCGGAGGAGGCCCGGAACAGTTTTTGATCCTCCACGCGAGCGCCGCTTCTCCCCCTGCCCGCCGTGAAATCTGTTCTCCGGCGGCCAGCCATATTTCTGACTTAAGACGCCCAAAGAAATTTTGGGAAAGTTTCTCGCTCTTTTCCAATTGGAGATAAAAATAAAAGGAAAACAAGGAAATCGCAGCAAGGTTAGCACCTTTATAGGTATCCCACCCTTGGCAAAAAACTGCAAAGTTCTGTTTCTAAAAAAAACAAAAATGATGGAGAGAAAACCTCGCTCTTACCACGTGCGCCAGCCCGTTCCGCCTGCGCTCCGGCGGGTCCCGCGGCCCCTGCGCTGACCACCGGCAAGACGACGCTTCGGAGGGGAGCCCGACTCGCATCTCCAGCCCTGAGTCCGAAGAAAGAACGGGGTGGGGTGGGGGATGGAATGACTGAGTTATGCAAATATAGATAGTGGCAGCGGGGCTCGGGTTACGGCCCCCACCAGCCTCCGAGGTGAGGCACCCACCGGAGGCAAGCGCGGGCGCGGTGACTACTAGCGCTTCGCTCCTCTTCATGCACGTGGGCGGGCAGGCAGGCAAGTGGCCGGGGCCGCCCCGTGGCAGGCGCTGCCACCAATTCTGTTGGCGGCCACCGCGCGCCTCCCCGAGGGGGAGCTACTGGACGCCCCAAGAGCCTAGGCGAGCAAGGCTCACAGGGCAGGACAAAGGGCGGTCCCAGCTCGGGGGAGCCTCGCGGTCTTCGGCTGCTACCCTTCCTGAAGGAGGAGGCTGAGTGGGAGTCAGGTGGGTTTGGAAGACCCACCGAGGACAGGCGGGCATACCTGGTTCGTCTGAAAAGAAGTCAGAGTAAATGGGAATGACTGACCCTCTGGAATTATTTGGAGCTTTCCAACAACTCACACCTCTCCTAAGAGCTACGCCACGTCAAGTTCGCCGCGTGCCGGGGTGGGTTGGGGTCAGGGGCAACCAACAGCCACAGGGAGGCGGGATCCCAGGAGGGTGCCTGGGACCAGTCCTGGGAGGCCTTCCCTGAATCTCCGCTGGAAACGGGTCAGTAGATACTTCCTGTTACCTATCCTTTTTTTTTTTTTTTTTTTAAGAGTGTAATGGAACAAAATTTAGGCACACTCATTTCAAACCAGCCACCCTGTGAGTAAGCTATAAATTCAAAAAACTAAAGCGACTTGCCTAAATTTACACAGCTGATTAGTGATGGTGTACAAACTTGCAACCAGGTCTTCTGATTCCAAATACAGTGCTCTGGTCGCTACATCTTTTGCTCAGGAAAACCCAGTTCTGGAAATGGAACAGTTCTTTGAGGATTGAGAGCTTGGCTCAGCCCACTAGGGAAGAAACAGGTAGCTTTCACCAACTTCATCTCTTTTCTTTGGCATTTCTGAGGAGAGGAAAGCTGAGGTCAGTGCTTTCAAAGGGCATAAGACAAGGGACTGACATGGATGTGCGCGCGCGCGCACACACACACACACACACACGCGCGCGCGCGTGCGCGCGCGCCCACACACGCACACGCAAACACACCGTGAAAGAAGAATTAGAATTTTGGGGCTTATGTTATGGATGGTTCACCAAGTTGGCACAAAGCCAGCATAATAATAGGCCCTGTAATAAGAGAAGTCAATCCCACAGTATCCTTCCTGGAGGGAAGAAGAGGTGAGAAAAGAAATAGGTAGAAACAGATTTTTTAAAAAACGAAAAAGAAAAAGAAGACCTCCAAAGGTGTTTACAAAGTAAGATACTGTGCTGGGGAGGGATTTGGGAGAGGAAGCGGGGATGTGGCAGTTGAATACAGAGATATACCCATGGTCTTTACTTTCAGGTATTTGAACTTATTCTGATCAAAAACTGAACAAATAAATGCCTTTCTTTAAAATAGAGTCGTTAAAATGCCCAAATAAATGGGGCACTCCAAGGTGTATCAGGGTTATTAAAAGAGTTGCAAATTGATGCCAGATTCTGATTTGCTTTGTCCTGATTCCAGACCCAGAAAGTAAAAGAGGAAGGAAGCCGAAGAGTCCTTTAGTAGGCTTGCCCCTGAAGTTGGGAGATTAGATGGGGGCAAGGGGCAGGGGAAGCAGCCTGAGGGTTCTGGCTGACCCTCAGAGTTCCCTCTCTGAGTGATTTTTGGGTTGTTTTCCTGCCACGGAGACTGAGAATCATAATCTGCCATGAGGCATGTTACAAATAATTTGTTAACATTTGCATTTTGATTTATTAAGAAATATTTTGAACATCATTATAGAGTATTCCTACTGTAATGTCATTTTCATCCACTTCCATTTTAATACTGCCTCTAGAGTGGGAAACAAAAGAGTGTCAAAATCGCCCTTCGTTGTGGACACACACATGAGACTATAGATCCCATACTCGAATGACGTAGGATATATGCATCTTAGTAAAAATCAGGCTAATTGCCAATTGTGCCATGCAGCCAAGCTTTTCTTAAAGGTGCCCCTTTGTGCTGAGAAAACTGATTAGTGGTTCCCTATATTCGGCATCTCACTACAAATCTGATAATCCCAGAGGCTATAAACTGAGCCCGGTTTATGCTGATGAAATTTGTTGTGAAGCCTGAAAGAAGCATTGCTTTACACCAGTCCAGTTGCAAATAAAGTTATGTTTTGTCAACACAAATAATCTGAACAGGAGGAAATAAGACCCCTATAGTCTTATTTTGTAGCAGCAGCAGCATTGGCCTAAGCAGAAGGTGCTCAGATTCCCTTTAGGGTGAACTTTCATTAAGTCAATAGATATTTCTTTTTCTTTTCTTTTCTTTTTTTCTTTTTCTTTTTTTTTTCCTACGCCTACAGCACCCCGTCTTCCTAGGTGGTCTCCCATTCAAGTACTAACCAGGCCTGACCCTGCTTAGCTTCTGAGATCAGATGGGATCGATCTTGTTCAGGGTGGCATGGCTATAGACAATAGATATTTCTTGAGCATCTACTATGTGTCAAGTATTAAGGCAAACCCTGGGCATACAGTGGTACCTAAAACCAGGCCTAGGTCCTGTCCCCATGGAGCTTGTGGTCAATCACACAAATATACAATTGCAAACAATGGCAATGTTTGATTCCAATGAAGGAAAAGAACAAAGGACTCAATTGAGTCTAAGAAGTTGTGGAAGACTTCTCTAAGCAGACAGAGATATATCTGAAGGAGGTACAAAAGTTGGGGGAAGGTCAGTGATAGGGCATTCCAGGGAGAAAGAGCAGGCATAGAAAAGCCCCAAGATAGGAGGAAGCAAAATGCATTCACAGAATAAAGAAAGTGCAGTGTGGGTGGAAACCTCCAGGCCACCTTCCATGCCTAGTGTGCTGGGGCTAAGGGCAGCCAGTATGGGCAGCCCCATCCCCCAACCCACCCCTCCAGGAGATTTTAACCTCTACTACTTTACTTTTTCTCTGCTATTATCTTTTCTGGCTAATAACAATGGCATTATAATTTTTACATTAGAGATTTTTTTTTTTACCACTTAGCTTCTGCAAATGAATGAAAACATGCTGACAAGATTTTAGCAAAAAGAGAACATATACAGAAATGCTTATTTATATCGGCATTGTGTTTTAGTGACAGTCTTAATGAAATAATATTTCTCAATAAGGAAATGACGATGTGAATTTTATCTCATTTAAAATGAATGGAGTAGAAAAATGCAGCCTTCTAGTAGAAACTTATGTCAAACTTACAGATCATTTACCATTGCTGACAAAAATAAAAAATAAAAGGTAAATTAATGCGTCATTTTCCATGATTGTTTAAGACAAGCTACATTTTAACCTGGCATGAGACTAGTAAGTGATAATCTGTCAGTCTGGTCATAAAGACTTGAGGCTTCAAATTTTATGTGCATTCAATTGATGAAAAATGAAGTTCACTATAACTAAGGAATTCCTGGAAATTTTAATGCACATATCACTAGCCTATTTACATTAACAGGTTACAAAAGTAGTTTTTATTTTCTAAATAATGTCAGACTTCCTGTAGTAGCTTTTATATTTAGAAAAGGATGGAGAAAGTCAGTGCATCCAAGTGTCAGAGCAGCATTGAAACCAAAAAAAGAAAAAAAATCAAACATTTCATATTTCAACTGAATGATCTTCATAAGAACGGTCACCATTTTTGTGATTACGATTAGGAGCTCTGGAGGCCCATAAGGTCTGGATTCAAATTGTAACTCTAACACTACCTAACAGTGTGTTCTTAAACAAGTTATAAAACTTCTCTGTGCATCTACAAATTGTGCAAAATGACTGTACATATCTCGTAGGGTGTACTGAGGATTAAATATAGTGATATATGTAAAGCATACTGTTTGGTACCTAGTAAATGTTCACTAATTGTTAGCTATTAAATTGTTACTGTTAATTAAACACCCACTTGGAAGACCAACACTATACTATGTTTTTCTGGGTTCATTGCTTTATTCCTCAAAACCGCCTTGAAAAATAGAGCTGTGTATTCCTATCTTACAGATGAGGGAACTGAAGCTGAGAGAAGATACAGAGCTTACCTCAATTCACACAGTTAGAAAGATGCAGGGCCAAAATAAGAACTCTATTCTCTCAACTGCCAAAGCCCACATCTTTCAAGTATATCACATGAGGCAGAACAACCTATAGCAGATGAAAGCAAAAAGGTAGCTGTACTTCAAATATTGATGTATGATGTATTTGTGATATTTGTTCCTGAATTCTGAGTTTCAACTGCCAAGATAATGATAGTAGTACTGAAGAGGTTAAGGTTTAGATTGTAAGGAGAAAAGGTAATTCAGAAAGCAGTGGTTTTTTGCATGTAATTTATAACAAGCTATTCTCTTGTGTAAAATGTCATTTAAACTTCGAAAGCCAAGTTCCACGTATAATAATAATCTAATTGACCTAATGCCTTCTTTCCCCCAGAAAGATCAAAATACATAATGATAATACTGTTATTTTTCCAAAGAGGTTTGAAAAGGTGGAATAGAAATTGAAAATTTAGGAATAGTAGGTTACTGAATGGCCTGCAAAATCTGGAGACAGTGCTCTGTAAGAGACATTCTTAGCCTTAATGTAACCTGTTTTGGGGACTTTTCTCATTCTGTCGTCCCACGAGGTCTCTATGTCATTACTTCTCAACTCCATTATATATTCCCTCAAGGCAGGGACCTCGAAGTATGCTCCTTGTCTGTATTCCAGCAAGCAGAGTTCTGGATAGGAATCCAGTATTTTCCCAGTGGTGAGAGGGAATCAGGCCTGGCTCATTGGAGATTTTTATATTCTATCTTGTCAGGGAACTCTCAATTAACTAATTCTACCCAGCCCACAGCATGCTACATCTAATGATTTCTCCAGAAAATGGATTTCTGAGCAAGAACAAAGATTCCAGAAAACATCCTCTAAAGGATTTGTCCTCAGATACACCCTTTCTTGGAGGTTTCATTCATGATATTTTGAGCTGCCACTTTCTGCTCTCAGCATAGAATGACACTGAGGCCATGGCAACCAGCAGTGAGGACCACTGCAGAGACATCTACCCAGAAGCCCCATTCAAACCACCCATCCCTCCCCTTCCACATACTACTAATCACAGGTGCAGGGCAATACAAGCTGCTGGGGAATGGAAATGGCTCAGGGCAAGGAGCCCCAAGACCCTTTTCCAGTTTGGCTTCTGTCGCCCAACTGAGGACATTATCTTGGGTTGGCCATTGATGCTGGGAGGAACCAGCTGTGCTCCCTATACTAACATCATTCAAGTCTTTGGTGGCAGCCTTCAGGGATAGGCTATTCTTTTCCTATATCTGATGACACTCCCTAACCATATGCCAAAAAGATGTAGGGATATCATGTCCCCTCATGTCTGCCCAGAATTTTAAATGGCAGCCAAAAAGGCCATAATGTTTAGAAAGAGAGTTTAAGTCTTCACTATTTGAGCAAAAAACATGGTTAGGGCAGAGGGAAAGGATTGGATGGAGGAAAAATGCCAGAAGCTGGTGCTGGGTGCAGCCCTGTATGGTGGAAAAAGCACTAGGTTAGAAATCAGGCTCAATGATGTCTCTCTGTAATAATAATTTTAAATAATTATTATGTCTAATATTTGTTGAGCATTTAAGGGTTCTAAGCACTCTACTGACCATGTTGCCTTATCTCTTAGTCTACCAACCACTCAGTGAAGGAGATAGCATTATTCTTTGCACTTTACAGATGAGGAAACTGAGTCACCAAAGCCCAAGTTACAGAATTAATTAAGTGGAAGTGCCAAGATGTGAACCCAAGCAGTCTGACTTCATTGCTTATGTTCTCAGTACCTACTGTAACCTAGCCTGTGTAACTAGACAAGCCACTTAACCTCTCTGAGCTTCAGTTTCTTCATCTTTATAGTGGGGCTGGATATGCCTGCCTCTACTGCCCTTGGCCAGAATATTGTAGTAAATCAAAGGAAGAGGGTTAAGACCATATTCTGAAAAACAAGGCACACGCTACAAATCTAATTGTCTCCCAGAGCAATTGTTTGGGTTACTGGCCCTTCAGCAACAGTGGTGAATGTAGACTGGGATAGGATAGGAGGCAACATTTATGATTCCAGGACAGAGACGAGACATCAACAATTGAACAGAACTAACCTGTTTGCTTGCTGACCAATCCTAAGGCACTTCTCTTCCCCCCCCAACCCCGCCCCACTAGAGAGGGTGGTCCAGATGTGTGTACTCCTTTTAATGTGGAGATGGGGTTGGAGAAAGTGGCCCCCAGAGGCTTGGGGCCTTTGGAATAAGTCTGCTTCTCCTGATGCGTTGGCAAGTCTGCTTCTCCTGATGCTAATAACAGGTCTAGGCACATGGTCACACTCCTTCTTGGATCCTAATAATGAACTAGAATGCATGTTTCTGCTCAAGGGCTATTGTGCCTAAGAGAATATTGTGGTTATAATGCAATCACTACTGGATAACAGAACAATTTCAATCAGTGGCCTTATAAGCACACAATCAGAGCCTCCCCAGAGACCTGGCAATTCTTAGCCTTTTAGAATTAGAAAGTTGCTTTTTAAAAATATGATTCTTTAGATAGCAGCTTGTGGAAATTTAAAAAGAGGAAAACTAGAACAATTTAGATCTTTTCTCCTCTCTGTTTAGATTTTGTGAAACAAGAGTCACCAAAAACATGATAAAAATGACTGTTATAGTTCCTTCATCCATTACTCAGAAATTTTAGGGATCTCTGCATTTGGATACCACTGCTGTGACTTATGGAGCAAGCTCACAAGGTGCTGAGGCTAGGTCTGCTTAGGTAGGTAAACCAGAGAGCAAGTGAATACATAGGGATGGGCCTATTTCACTTCCAAATGCAGGAATCTGAGTATGGTACTCTGTCAATCCACTTAGTGAATATTTATAAATAAGTACTGTACACCAGGTATTGTGTTAGGTGCTTGAGATGCATCAGTGAGCAAAACTGCCTGGAAATTCCTGTGAATTTAATTCCAAGAATCAAAAAAAAGAAAGGAAGGAAGGAAGGAAGGAAGGAAGGAAGGAAGGAAGGAAGGAAGGAAGGAAGGAAGGAAGAAGGAAGAAGAAGGAAAAAGAAAGAAAGAAGAAAGAAAAGAAAGAAAGAAAGAAAGAAAGAAAAGAAAGAAAGAAAGAAAGAAAGAAAGAAAGAAAGAAAGCAAAGAAGAAAAGAAAGAAGAAAGAAAGAAAGAAAGAAAGAAAAGAAAAAGAAAAAAGAAAGAAAACTCAGTTTGTAGTTTCTTCCCTTGTCCTTAGCCAGAATCAATTTTAAGCCACCCATACTCAGGTACACATCTTTCTTAAGCTCATTAGAGAGAGAATACCAAACTTTAGTAAACATTCTGATGTTTAATACTCTTTCTTCAGAGATAGAAAACACCCCTTTTTTATTTTGCATCTTATTTGTTTTTTTTTCCCCCCTAGGGAGACATGAAAGAAGTTAGTCATGATATTCTGAGTAAGAACCAGTCACAGGCTAGAATATAGCCCTCAACCTTTTCTGTTTAATGTGGAAAAATCTCAGTTCCTGTTGTCTGTCCTTAAAATTCTTGCCTTTTGGTCTTTCACCATCCACGTCATCTCTTTGATGAACTTCCTAAATCCCCACACTTCCCAGTGCTGGTAAAGCCTGATAAGACACTTTATGTAGCACTTTACCCTTTCCAAGTCCATTTTTACATGTATTACTTCCTTTGAGACTTGAAATAAAACCTTGTGATGTTGGCAAAGCCACATTCACCTTTCCCACTGTCCACATAAGACACGTGAGACCCACAGAGGCCAAGTGACTTACCTAAGTTCATACAGCTAGTAAGGAGGCAAAGCTGGCATTCCTAGCCAAGTCTCCCAGTGTTGATGTTGAGAGTTCTATCTGTTGTGAGCCTCAGCTACTAGTTGGATGGCCCAGGCATGTGAGTGCTTGTGAAATCCCTAGCTGGTGGCCAGTTAACATTTAGGTCATATCTTTTCTTCTCTAGGGGTGTGCTGACCCTGTTCTGTATCCCCATGTTTTTACCACCAGTGGGTAAAGACTGGTAGCATACGGTTAAACAACAACAACTAACCAGGCTTCAAGGTCATGAAAGTAAATTTGGGGCTACCAATCCCAGGTCCATCCTCTGTACTCCTCATCTGTCCCATACCTGTGAGATTGGCACTGACTCACTGATTACCACTTTCCAGGTTACCAGTTTCTGGTGCAATCAGAAGAGATTCTCATCTGTGTGGTGTGGCTTAAGTATGGTTAGGTCTACCCTACTGGGGCGACCAGCTTGACTGGGGGGAGGAGATAAATTCATCAGCTTCATCAACAGGAGGCTTGATGGTTTTGTTTTTTCTAAAGTAGCTAACCTATACCACAGTCTGCTAAAGATGATCACGATAGAATTTTTAGGTGAAATTTTTTGTTCGTGGCTAAAATTTGGTGGATTTCAACTTGTTTGTCTAATGGATAACACTGCCCTGACTTTCATTTTTGCCCAAAAGATTGCAAGACAGTCATTGATACAATGAAAGGAGCGGAATTGCAGCCCCAGGAACTGGCCACTAACCAGGCTGGTCCATCTTCAGATCTGACTCATCAGCTACCTAGTCCCAATAATCTACATTGAAACAATAACAATAAAGAAAATGCCCTTTTAAAAAGCTAATTTTGATAATGTGCTGACCACCTATTACAATTTTTTAAAAAAATCCATACTCCTATCACAACCCATAGGTCTTCGCATAACCTGGTTTTATAGTACCCCTCCAACCACAGCTCTTTCCTCTTTCCCCATGCTTACCACACTCACCATGCTCAGCCACCTCTAAAACATCTCAGAGCCTGTGTGCTCCCTTTGTCCAGAATTGTCCCTATCCTGACCCTTTGATTATTCTATATCTAGTCCTGACATAGACTATCAATTTTTGTCGCCCCCCTCCAAAAAAAAAGACTTATATGTTGAAACCTGATACCTAATGTGATGGTATTCAAAGGCGAGGCCTTTGAAGCTGATTAGGTCGTGAGGGTGGAGCCCTCATGGATAGGATTAGTGTCTCTATAAAAGAGACCCCAGAGAGCTCCACTACCCCTTCTATCATTTGAGAACAAGGTGAAAAGATAGCCATCTGTAAACCAGAAAGCAGGCTCTCACCGGACACCTTGATCATGGACTTCCCAGCCTCTAGAATTGTGAGAAATAAATTTCTGTTCTTTTTATTAACTACCCAGTTTGTGGTATTCTGTTATAGCAGCCCAAATGGACATCTTATTCAGGTCTCAGCATAAGCTTTCCCTTCCTGCTCCTCCCCACTCTTCCTTGATCACCCTGTCCATTCCTATACTTTATTTTCTTATATAAGTTAATATGCTTAGTGAGTAGAGGCTCCACAAGGGTAAGGATAGTACTTGTCTTGACCATCACTGTATGCTTAGCACCAACACAAGTGCTGGCATAGAGGAGTGTGCAATAAGCATTTGCTGAATGAATGGCATGAATGAGCCATGATCAGCCAGGTTTGGGACCCTATTTTAACATGGCCCCTTTCCCTCCCTGGGTTCCAGTTGTCTCATTTGTAAACTGAGAATATTAGCCTGTGTGACATCTAAGGTCCCATACAGCTTTGACAGTCTATTATTAACTGGCCCTGAGGACCTATGGGGAACCCAAGGGCTGCAGCCTCAGCATCACCCCAAAATGGACTGTGGTTTTCTAGGTAAGACAGCATCTCAAGTAATGATAAAGCAAAACAGATTAGGCTCATAAAAGAGAATTTCCTCTTTCTACAAAAGAAAAATCAGGTTCTGCTTTTTCCTAAGAAAAGGTCAGATAATTCCAATAGGAATTGTTCTCCATGAAGTCTTTTTTATTGAATCCTGTTGCCTTGCTCATGCCAAGGCATTTGCAAATGGATGGGACAAATCGATTTCACATATATACATGAATTATACTTCAAAGGTAGCTTTAAGTAAGTCTGCAACTACTGGTATCTTTCTTTACCTTTATAAATAAAGATGATTTATCCATTTACAGTCTTTAGGTAAGACCCTGGGATCCCATTAATTCTTTCAAATGGATATTCTGCTAAAAATGATATGGAATCTAATGGAAAGGAGACAGTTAATAAGAGTAAAATAAATTATTTTTCTGCCTAATTGGAGTACAGAACTTAAAGTAACTTGTATTCTTTGGTCTAAGGCAGTTAAGGCTACATGTTGTTTTTGAATGAATACTGCTAAATTTCAGTAAGTAAATACCATTATTATCAACATTTGGCTTTGAATACACTAATGGCACTCCTGTGGGCTTACTTTAATTTCAATGATGTTTTTTAATTTGGGCTGTAGAAATGAAACTACAGTTTATATAATTTTAAGAAAATCAAGAATAAGTTGATCAAGAATAGGTTGGCTTAATTGGGGACTGATTATTTAAACACACACATACACACAAATCAATACATGATGTAAAGAGAAAATGTGTGAGCAAAGAAAGAAGTAAAAATTTTTATCGTCATGTTCCAAAAGAATTAAAACTGCCAGGTGTAAATTATAACTGACAGTTATGCAAATGTCATCTATTAGAACTGGGGAGGGGGGGACAATGCTGACAAAATAATTCACTAAGTATTTTTGAGACCCTGTGGGTGCTAGGCCCCTGCCAGAGGTTACAGGGAATGAAAGATGAATCAGAGTCCCTGCTTTTTGGAACTGGTAGTCCAGGAAGGAGGTAAGGCAAGTGCACAAATAAATAGAATGCATGAAGGACATGATAAGTATTATCAGACATGTTCAAAAATGTTGCTATGGGGTCTCAGGAAGGGAGAGAATGGTCACAAGTGGGGATCAATTAAGGCAGAGCACATGAAGGTTATTCATCTTTCAGATTTAGGTAGAGCCATGTCATTTGTAGCTCAGTATACCTCTCTACCCTACATGGCTACATGCCTGTGGGAGATGACCAATAAACATTGATAAATTGATTGATTGATAATGAAGGTCAAAAGAAACATATTCCAGACGCTATACCAGCCAATTGGTAGAATTCATAATTGGTAGACTTATAAAAAGTTTGGCTACTGTAGTTGCAGACCCATAAAAATAAATTCTGTACGAATTTATCACCTTTAGTTTTCTGGTCAAAGATTATTGAACCCAGTTAAGGAAGAGAAATATGCATTTGTGCAGCCTACTCAGAAATGAAGGAGGTTGCAATTAGCAGCAGCTAAACTCTCTTTTTTCCATCAGCATGCTCTGAGAATTACTTCACAGATACCTTCCCAAAAAAGTGGTCATATGGCTCTGAAGGGAGAAGGTGGGCCCTGAATTGTGCCAGCTTGGTTTTATATAATAGATAGAAATAAAAGTCAGTCTTCTGTGCAGGGCTGGCAGCCTAGAGGACCTCTTACTCCCTGGATATGACAGACTCCTAAAGACACCCACCCTAAGTCCTGGTCCCTGGACCCTCCACAGTTTCTCCCCACATGAGCTGATCAGCTTTGGTCTGCATGCACTATGTAAACAGCCCCCACTAAAAATGAATCATAAGGAGCAATCAGTTTGTGTATTTTAGTTTATCACCTCTGCTTGCACCTCCATAGGGTTCCCAGATAGAATGGAAACTGAGAACTCACTTGAGCTGCAGCCACTGAGTGTGAGAGCCAAGGGGAAGCCCACTTCATGGGAGGTAGCCCTTTGTACTGGGCTGAGGGATCAGAGATCAGGAAGTCGGAGAACAAAGGGGCTTAGCCCCTACCACTGCCTTTTATGTAGACTCTGCCTCAATGAGAGCCAGGAAAAGTTTAGCAATGAGAGTCTCATGAAAAAGTAGTTGATAGGAAAGAAAGAAACCTATCTTTTGCCCTGGCTCTCAAAGTTTCCATTTGGAGTAAATTTTCAAAATGGAAAATTGACTATTTAAACTTCAATGAATTAAAGAAAAAAAAAAAAAAAGAAATGGACTTTTGTTGGTTCTGTCTCAGTGATTTTAATTAACTTTCAGAAGTCTACAGCACTAACTGTTACCTGTGATGCTATTATAGATAAAATGTGATGGGCATAGATAAAACTAAATGTTAATTGGCATAATGGCCCAGTTAATATTTTAAGATTTGTTATCTACCTTTCTCTGCTTTTGCCTTATTGTACATTGCGGCTCAATGCGACGATTTTTTTTTTTTTTAAAAAAAGAACTTTCTCTTTATCTCCACTGAGTTATTTTTCACTTTGAGTTAGCTAGTTATTAGTCATAGGTGATAATAATAATTTTTCTTAAAGTGCAGACTGCAGATGAGAATTTCCAAATTGCAGTGAGTCACCTCTGGAGTAGTCAAATCATTTATCCCCGAACCTCAGACTCAGACGTTGTGCCAGGAAGGACATCCAGGATTCCCCATCCAAGCATCAGTACCATGACCTCCTCTCTATGTGGGATAACTGTCCTTGGCTAGTCAGTGCGAGCTGCTGTGGTCCCTGCAAGCAGGCCTTTGAGAAGGTCTCTGATTTTCTTGTCCCTCAGACCAGTAGCTTCCATGTTCACTGCCTTAACCTCATTGGACACAAGATTCCCCTAACCTATGTCCTATTGCCAAACAGTGACAAACATTTGTTAGCTGCACAGGAAAATCTGTACAGGTACCCTTTAGTAAAGGCCAGTATAAGAGCCTAGACCGTTTGGAGAGCCAGCGCTAGTACCTATCTTGCTAATAACATGCGAATCAAGTAATCTCATTGTGGCTCAGTGCTAGGTCTTTCAAACGTTGGTCATTTTTTATTTTATTCTGTACTATAATATATTTTGTACTTCTTTTTAAATTCTTTATTTTAATAAATAAATATATTTTTGAAATATACTTTTAAAAGAAAACTTTATATTACTACTGCAAAACAGAAATGTATCATTTGGCAGAAATAAAAATAAATCATAAGAATAAATGTATTGGTGTTTCCACCCAACACAGTGGAGTGGCTGTTGAAGTTCAGCTTCTAGGAATGAAAAGAATTAAATGTGGGAACAGGAACTGGCTCGCTGCTTGAGACCAGGGCTGAGGCAATCTCGTCATACAATTTTCTATAACGTATATTTTAAAAATTGATTACCCATTGTCTGAGGTTATAGTTTCAAGAAATGTATAAAGAGAGACACAGGAATTTAATCTATTTACTGATATATACATCAAAAGAATGTACATAGCAACATTTTTCATAAGAGCCAAAAACACTGGAAATAATCCAAATGTTCATCAAAAGAAGATTAGATAAATAAATTTTAGTATAAGCAAACAATGAACAACTACCCAGCAATCAAAAACTTCTTGCAATAATGTGGATAAATCTCATAGACATAGGGTTGGGTAAAAGAAGACAAACCTATATGAGTGCATGCACAATTGTGCTTACATATAAATTTCCAAAAACAGCCCAAATTCATATACCATGATCGAGATCAGAAGAGTGGTGATTTTTGGTGTCGGGGACAACTATAGGGAGGGAAGCATGACAGAGGCTCTCGAGGTATTGATAATGTACTTGACCTGGACGGCGGTTACATAAGTGTGCTCACTTGGTAAAAATTAACCAAGCGGTTAAGCTTAAGATTTGTACACTTTATGTATGTTATATGTTAATAAACTTCTGTGTGTGCATATATCTATATATGTGAACATATATGGATGTGTACATGCACACATAATTCAAAGCTTTCAACTTGGCAAAGAAGGAAAATATAATACAGAAAGCATAATGAATCTAATAGAAGTCAATAGTGGAGATAAAAAGAGAAAGAAAATGTATGATTAACAGCACGCCCAAATACAGTGATAGAAATAACCCCATATAAGTCAAAATCTGCAATATTTGGAAATAGATTAAATTCCTGATTAGATGTTAAAGATGATAAGATTGAAAAAAATCACAAAATCTAACTAAAAACTGCTTATAAGAGTCCACCTAAAAATAGAATCTGTATTAAAGTCTAACTCAAATGTGGTAAATGTTAGCATTTGATAAAGGTGACCGGTATGCAGGTATTTTTTATTATTCTTTGTTATCCTTATATATGGTGGAAAAAAGGAAAGTGTATCTTTTAACTGGAAACAAAACAAATTTTCAAATTGAAACTAGATCCTGTTGCCTATTGAAGGCGTTGAGCTTGAGGCCCTTTGTTATAACGATTGGCAAATGCAGCTGGCACAGAGACCATTTTTTTAATGCAATATTATGTCTGGATGAAAAGATGATTTAAAAGAAAATACTTTTCTTGCTTTGTGGAGAAATGTTACCATCTAAAGTCATGTTGTCCAGCACTGTAGAGGTATCCCACACCAAGGTACGCTCCAGCCATAGCACCCTAATCCTGACACCAGCACATACGCCCCTATTTTGCCATCTGTAAAATGAGGATTAAATCAATCTTGCTGGTTAACATAAAAATGAGAAGAAATCACTTTTGGAACACATAAATCCATGGAGCCTGCAATCTCTGGCAACTGCCAATCAGCTCAGTTCTTTTTATTACATTGTATTACAAACTCAGAGTTAGATGGTTCTTTTGAATGAGTGGTTATCCCCTTGCCCACCTCAAGTCTCTCAGCCAAGGATATAATATGGCTTAAAGACTCAAAGAACAACTGAGTTACCTTAAGCACCCCATTTTACATGTTAGTTCATTCTTTGTTGAATAAGAATAATTTCTTCCTTTTCTACCTTATGGAGTCGATACAAATTTCTCACGACAAATAGATATGGAAGTCTCTAGAAAGTTAAAATTGCCTTCCTAACACAAAAGGCATTAGTACTGTGATGAAGACCATTGAGGTGCTGTTAAATAAATAAATGGAAATATTATTCTTCATCTGTTTATAAGAAACAAATAAAACTATTTATTGACAAGCCTTTTTTTGTTGTTTGTTTACTTCTGAAATATACAGTGTTGTTTCAGGTAAGTATGGCTGCCTTCCTAACCCATCACCTCCTGAGTGAATCAGGAAACTTCCTGTCTGCTCCTATAACAGGGGCTCTGTGTCAACCATATTTGTCTACTTTTGTTTTTTTTCCACTAGACCATAAGCCTATTAAGGACAAGGGCCTGTGTCAGGTATGTTGTAGTGTTCCGAGTACCTAACCCAGTAACCTACAGCCGGCCTCAAATATGGAGCCAGAACCCTGGCTCTTCCACTGAGTAAATTCCTCTCCATGCCTCTGTTTCCTTATTTGTAAAATAAAGTATGGTCCCTACTTCTTAGGGTTGTACATAGTAAAGATTAAATGGTGTAACTCATGCAACATTAGGTAATTTAGCACAGTGATTGGCCCTTAGCAGTTTGTAGGTGTTAGCTGTTATTATTATTGCTGTTACTATCACTGTCAAGTTTAACCCCTAGGAAAAGAAAAAAAGAAACACTTATTGAATTCTCACTTGTTGCTCTCTGTGCTGTCAATCATCATAACAGCTCCATGAGATGGCACTTACTCCCATTTTGCAGATGACAAAAGCAAAGGTCAGATAAGTCATTGGCTTATGAATTGCCACACAGGTATTTAATGCCTGAGTCCAGACATAAATCCAGGTCTGTCTCTATCATACTTATGATGTTAGAGTATTAATGCTTATAGAGGGGAAGAGGGAGAAGTAATCATTCACCTTCGATTGATTGGGTATCTATCTAAGAGACTCCGAAGGGAAATGCTGACCCTGAGTCCCCTGTCCACCTAGACCCCACCTAATTCCAGTAAACATTAGATTTAATGATAGCAAAAGAAGCAAGAGGAGGAGAAAAGCCTGCTTAACTCTCTTGAATGCAACATGTCAAATTTGTTCAACCGTGGGATCTTTTTCTCAAAGCTCACTTAATACTATTTCTCTGAATAGTATCACATGGGACAAAATTGGGAAAGGCTCAGTCTACAAAAACCTAAAATTTAACCTGATATTTCCATGAGAGGCCTTGTTTACTAAGGGCTGACCATTATAGTCGAGGGCCCTACGCAACCTCCAGATGTGTATTGTTTATTTTGCATAGTCTAGAAATTCCTTTTTTGTGTGTTAGTTGTTAATATTCAAAATATTTATATAAAAATTCAGATCTCTAGCTTCTCCTAAAGTATCTCCATATCCACCAACAAAAAGCCCACATTCCCACACAGCAACAGCAGACTAGAGAGGCAACTGTCCTCTTAAACAAGACACGTTTAAGTGGTTTTCATTTTGCCACAGACCTTACCCTGCCCGATTATATACCTGGTCAGCTTCGCTCATTTGTATTACCTTCTTGGTCACTTTGGACTTTTGCATTTATGACCCTGCTGCAAATTCTGGGGGCAAAAATGACCTTGTGGAAAACATTTGGGAGGAGTTGAAGCTGACTTATTCACATCTAAACCCTCCTAGGAGTGATAGTCTTACCAACTTTAGTGTGAGATGAAATATATAGTGAACATTTATTGAGATCCTGAAACGAGTCAGGTACCTTACCAGGCTCTGGTGAGAAAAAGAACAAAGAGAATATAACTAAGAAAATATAGAGTATAGACCCAGGTTGAGGGGAAGACAGACAGACAAAAGCTGGAAACAGAATCTGGTAACTACTATGAAAATGGCATAGGTAAAGTGTAATAAAGTGGTATAGGTATGGCTTTCCCTGAGGGAAGCCTGAGGAGTCTTCCAAAAGCAATGTTACTTAAGTTGTAACTCGAAGTTCATCCAGTAAAGGAGAAAAGAAAGTATAATCCAGAACATTGGAACATCATACGTGAGATCCATAGTGGGGGGCATCCCAATGTGACCAAGAAATTACTGGGTTTTTGGTGTGGCTGATGGGCTGAGAGTGAAGGGTGGAGAGCTTGGAGAAGCAAGTACAAGGTGAGTTCACTCCATCTTAAAGTATTTAAGCTTTAAATTAGAGACAAATCTTTTTTTAATTAAGCACTCCTATAACATATTTGTAAGTCCATACCACCAAGTAAATGTTATTTATTTATACATTATATAAATATAGTATCATCATTACTAATATCCAAGACACAGATATAGATTTAGGATGATGTTCTTTTTCAGTTAAGCATCAATGCATTTATCAAATAGTCTTTGTTTAGGAACATAACAAGATAATTTTTATATAAGACATAAGATTAGTAATGGCGGATCATATTTAAGAATTAACATTTAGCTATTCTTTTCAAATGGTAAACATTCGAGGATCTAAAAGCATTTCTTTTCTTTTTCTTTTAAGCGAGGCAACCCTTGGTTGACCTCACAAACTGCAAGGACCTTGTCAGCTTACGATCCTTTATTTTTTTATTTTTTACATCTACAGCATCTGATCTTCCTAGGTGATCTCCCATCCAAGTACTAACCAGGCCTGACTCTGCTTATAAAAGCATTCTTAAGATATCAAATCGAATGCAGTTAACTGCTGAAGAAAGTCATGATTAACACAAGCTCTAATAGCAAACCATATTTTAGCTTAAGAGCTCCTATCTAGACTATAATAAATGATAATCCTGGTGAACAAAAATAAAAGACACCTGTTTTCCCTCACAAATTCAACAAAGTCTTCAGTTGCTTAAAGAATTAACAAATAAAGGTTAAAGCTAAGCAATAATAATGTAATAACAACCATTTATTAAGCACACAAATTTTGCCAGACATTGTTATAAGCAGCCTACATACATTAATTCATTTAATTCTCCCAACCATCCTATGAGTTGCTACTATTGTTCCTACCTTTACTAATAGAAACTGAGGCACATGGCTGATAAAATGAGATCCAGTGTATGAACACTGGCATTCTAGGAATTCTAAATGATTTATAATGGATTATCTCAATTAACTATTATACCAACTTTATGGGATAGCTACTGTATTCATCCCCATTTTACAAATGAGAAAAAACTTCCAGAAGTTAAATAATTTGTTCAACATTATGCAACCTTGGATTCAAATGAAAGTAGTCTCAGCAGAAGCAATGCCCTTAAATTATACTCTAGGCAACTCCTCCTTTATTCTCCTATAAAATCGAATGTAATTATGAGTGTCCATTAATTAATTCATTAACTAATATTTATTACATATCAAACTACTCATATGATCCAGATACTTCTCAGCAATGGGCTACAACAGTGAAAAGGCAGACAAAGTTCCTATGCTATATTCTGGTGGGAAACAGACATCAAACTATTCATTACAATAAATTTTAATGAGCACTAAGACAAAGAAAGTTCCAGGATGCTTTGGGAACCAGTAGTCTAATTAATTCCTGGTATGACAAATCTCTTCTAAATTCCATTGTGTTTATATATTAGACTGGGCAGGGCACAGTCCAGATGATCAATGAACGCTCAACAATCTGCCTCATGAAAGAAGCAATCTCTAATTGTTCCTTAATCAGTAGTTGACATCACCAGTTACCTTGACCTCTGGTTAGACTAGGACCTCCTTAAAGTCACTATCTTATGCAGTATTTGTCATGCCTCTGGTAACCTGAGTGAAAGCAACTGAGAAAGAGAGGAAGAGGGGACTGAGGGTTCACCTAGGGATACTCTAGAAAAAAGACTTAAAGGAAATCCACCAAAATGCTACTTCCAGATAATGTGATTATTTATCTCTAGATGAATGGTGATGTCATTTCCTTTTTGTATTTTTATATTTTCCATATTTTCCACAGTGGATAATGTGTTGTATTTGTATTTTTTATATTTTCTATAGTTTATTGTCTTTAGTATATATAGGTTTCAAAATTCCAGACAACTTGTACAATGATGGTAACTTGTAGAAAAAATAAAATAACCAGTTAAAGAGATTTATCATTTTTCTGACTATGAGAACTGAAATTCTATATCCTACTGTTTTTTTTTAATTGTGGTAAAATATACATAATATAAAATTTACCATTTTAACCCTTTTTAAGTGTATAGTTTAGTGGCATTGAGTGTATTCACGTTATTGTGCAACCATCAGCCATCTCCAGACTTTTTTCTTCTTGTAAAACTGAAACTCTCTACGCATTAAGCAACAACTCTCTGTTTCCCTCTCCCCCCACCACCACCCCTGGAAACCACCATTCTACTTTCTGTCTCTATGAATTTGACTCTTCTACATACCTCATGTAAGTGGTACCTCATATAGTATTTGTCCTTTTGTGACTGGCTGATTTCACTTAGCTTAATGTCTTCAAAGTTTATCCATGTTATAGTTCATGTCAGACTATCCTTCCTTTTTTAAGACTGAATAATATTTCATCGTGTGTTGTGTGTGTGCGTGTGTGTGTGTGTGTGTATGTGTGTGTGCGTTTACCCTTTTACATTTGGGTTGCTTCCACCACTTGGCTATTGTGAATAATGTTGCTATGAACATTGGTGTACAAATATCTCTTCAAGTACCTGCTTTTAATTCTTCTAGGTATATATGCAAAAGTGGAATTGTTGGATTATATGATAATTCTATGATTAATTTTTTAAGGAACTACCATACAATTTTCCGCAATGATTGTATCATTTTTACATTTCCATCAACAGTGCACAAGTGTTCCAATTTCTCCACATACTGACCAACAATTTTAATTTGTAATTTTTGTAATAGCCATCATAATGAGTGTGAGGTGGTATCCCCTTGTGGCTTTTATTTGCATTTCCCTGATGATAGGTAATGTTTAGCATCTTTTCATGTGCTTAGTGGTCATTTAAATATCTTTGGAGAGTGTCTATTCAAGTCCTTTCCCTTTTTGGGGTGTGCGTGCATGTGTGTGTGTGTGTGTGTGTGCGTGCATGCGCGTGTGTGTGTGTGTTAAGTCAGGAGTTCTTTATATATTCTGGATACTAACCCCTTATCAGATATATTATTTGCAAACATTTATTCCCATTTCATGGGTTGACTTTGTACACTGTTGATTATGTTACATCCCTTTATAAATTAAATATTTCATGAGGTCTAGGGACCTGAAGGAAACTGTGATTTTTTTTCCCAGGCTAGCAATTAATGCTGGGCCCACTGAAACAGGAGTGGCTTCAGTTTGTATGATCAACCATTCAGAGGGCTAGATCTGATGCTTATGATTTTTGGTATGAAGGAATATAACAAAAATAAAGAAATCTCAGACAGTCTTTGATGTATCTCTCTCTCTCTCGACCCCACACCTAAACAATATGCCAACTCTTTCCAATTCTTCCTCCTCCAATATAGTTGAATCTATCTTTCCTTTCCATTGTTCTACTGCTACCTCCACTCAGACGTTCATCATTCTGTTGTAGAAGATTTCCAAAGAGCTTGCTGTTGTTCAGAATGCCATTGTGAACAATACAAACTAAATGTTCCAGGTTCAAATAAATTTGAAAACTACAGGGTTAATAAAAATTAAACGAATTTTTATTGCAGGACTTCTCAGAGCCTATACTATACTGAGAATATTGCAAATCTCCAAGAAGAGATTTAATGTGCATGTTTTCCAAGAAAGCATTATCAGCTTTGACTAGGACCTAGAAAAACACTAATATATACCAATAACTTCCTAAATGGGCTCTCTACCTCCACTTTCATTGTCTCTCAACCTTTTGATTCCATTACAGTTGAATTAATCTCCTTAACGTGCCACCCAGGGGTATTTCCTAAGGCTATCAAAGGAAGCACATCAAAAACTACTTGAACTCTAGGCCCAACTTACCCTTCTAGTCTTTTTGCTGATGGTGCCTCATATAAACCCTACACTTCCAACAAACTATACTGGATGTCCTACCCAGAGAAGGTACAGCTTTTCTCATCTTACTACATTCCGTGTTAAAAGCCTGCCATTCACTGGGGTCCACCTCTTGATCTTCTTCTCTCTTCTCTCTAGGTGGAGGGAATGTCCCCTCCATCTGGATTCCTCAACACCTCACCTGGTGTCATATCATCATTATCTGTGTGTTGCACTATCCCTTCTATTGGATTTTATTTTGTTTTGAGGGAAAGAGACAGTGCCTTCTCCATCTTTGAATGTCTAGTCTTTCCTAGTATTTGCTTGGGGTTTATTTCCTCTGCCTTCTAAAAAACTTGTAAAAATCACATGAGTAATAAATGAATACATGCTTTAAAATCACCACCAAAACATGTAGAGGAAAAAAAAATCATTCTCTACTCCCATCCTCCTCTTTCTAATTCTTCTAACTGGAAACTTTCATTAATAGTCAACTGTGTATTTTTTTTAAACCCTTATTTATATTTAAATATATAAATACTTTTTTGAATATAATTTTTTTTGTTAAAACACAAATGAGATTATAGTATACCTACTCTGCTATGACTTGCATTTTTCACTTTACAATATATTTTGAAGATCTTTCTGTGTCATTACATTCAGATCTAACTCATTCATTTTAGTGGCTTCATGATATTCTGTTTACGGAAGTACTGTACTATAATTAACCAGTCCTTTTCAAAATTTAGTTTGCTTGCTTTTTCTTAATTAAAATTAATGCTGTAATTAACAACCTTTGCATACATCTTTATGTTCATTATATGAGTAACCTGGTCTGTAAAAAAAGGGTAGTTAGGTAAATGCTAAGAACATATAAAATTTTGATGCTGATAAATCTTCTGTTAAAAAAGCTAGTACTAAAAATAAGTATGTGTTGAATGAATAAGTTTCAAATTATAATTCTCTAAAGTTCTTATCTCTCTGCTTCAATGCCCAGCACAGGACCACACACAAATAGACAATGAACACACATTCCTGTTTAGCAACAGTGGTAACCACTTTTACAAATTCCTGTCAGTTGAATAGAGGATGGGTAGTAGTTCATGTGAAAGTGATCTAAGGATCTTAGCCAACTACAAGCTTAACATAAGGTAAGATGAAGCAGTATCTTTAAAAAAAAAAAGCTCTTTGGTTACATAAATAGAAAGATAATTTCCAGATCACAGGATCAAATAATCAATTCAATTCAACAAACTTCTTTTCCACAGAACTATATGAGTTAGACTACATATTTTTAAATTTAGGACACTAGTCATATGACTGTCGCTGACATCCTGGGGGTTACTCAGGATGATAAAGCCATATCACATGAGGCAGAGTCGAAAAACTGAGATATTTAGCCTAGGGAAGAGAAAACTTAGGAGGCCCATGATAGCCATCTTAAACAACTTGAAAGGCTGACATGGGGGAAGAGGAAGCAGACATGTTTTGTGAACCAGCACTAATGGGAGGACTTGTCAAGCAGAGAGATTTCAACCCAGTGTGAGCTGACCACTTTCTAACCACTTAGGTCATTCAACAATGAAATGAGCTGTCTCATGAGGTAATGAGGTTCCCATCACTGAAGAGGTTGCAGAAGAGGGGTGTGGACTTTTAAGGATCTTGCAAAGGTTATCCTGAAGAGTAAGGCATCTCCGGTGTTCTGTAAGCATGGACAGAAACTGGCTTCCTCAGGGCAATGGTCTGCTTTCCATTTATTCCAGCACTTCAGTCTGCAGTGCCCTGAACAACTCTCTCCTAACATTTGAACTGTGGTAGGAAGTAGTAGAGCACAGGCCATAGAGTTGATAAACTTGCGCTAAGATGTTAGTACTTGCAAGTCCCTAGAAAGGAATGAGATTATTTTTATGAAAGGTCTGTGGGAAAAAGGCCTTGCTTAATCCAAAAAGAGGGGAGGTTAACAATAGTGGAGGCCACACCTGAGGGCAAAGAAGTAACCCCTGGTACTCCTACAATCCTATCTCATAGGGGGTCTCCAGTTCCATTCCCTGTTGAGTAGGCTCTGGGGCCAAAAAGAGAGGGTGGGCATCAACATTTACTGCATCAGCTGTTCCCAACTTAAGGTCCAGCAATAAGAGCAAATGCATATTTGCCTAGAGATGATCCTGCTCATCTTCCCTTCCCACATTCTATTCCAAGACTCAAACCAAGGAACTGAGAGGATAAATGATTTCCCAAATTCTACACACTTTCTTCCTGTCTTTGGTTTCCTAGCTATCTATCTTCTGCTTTTGAGTGGGCCCATGAGCCTCTTTCAAGTGTTCTCGTTCCTCCTGGGCCAGACTCAGGCCCGCCATTCCTTCACCAGGTAACTCTGCCCACTCCCTGAGGCTCCCACCCACCTCTCAGAGGCGCGTTCCAAGTATTATGGTGATGTCAGTGGTTTCTGGCTCCCTGCCTGCAGCCCACGCTTTCCTCCACAACAAAAAAGCTTCAATTCTTCTGCCCCCATTGCCTTTCAAGTTGTCGGTCCCCAGCAGGCCACAAAGGGCTCTGTCCTCCTCCTGGTGTCTTCTCAGAACAGACTTAAGACTGCTCCAGGGCAACAGTTGGAGTTGGTGGGGGTGGGTGAGGAGCTACTCAGGGCCTCTCACATACTCCTTTTGCTGCATGTTGAGGAAACTGAGGCCCAGAGAGGAAAGGAGACTCACTCGAGGTGATACGGATTTGGTGGTGGAGGTCAGACTGGAACCTAGATTTCCCTACATTATGGCCAGTCTTCCCATCTCATGAGTTTCTATGTGGCAACTCAGGCTGGGACTGCTTGATTTGGTTTTTACTTTATATATTGAAAAGCAAAGCTCCCTCTCCTCCTCCTTCTCTTTCTCTTTTTCTCCTTCTATTCCTCTTTCCTGGCTCTTCCCCACATTTTCTCTGTCTCTCATCTCATCTATCTTTCTGTTCTCACCACTTCTTCCTCCCTTCTATTCTCTTCTCCTCACCTCTTTCCTTCTCTCTCTCTCTCTCTGTCTCTCTCTCTGTCTCTCTCTCTGTCTCTCTCTCTGTCTCTCTGTCTCTCTGTCTCTCTGTCTCTCTCTCTCTCTCTCTCTCTTTCTCTCTCTCTCTCTCATAAAGAATGAAGAAGAGCTGCTCGCTCATGCAAGTTTGGTGTCCTCCATGGGCTGGGGAGAAGGACGTTTAACAGGATCCAAAGAGGAGGACTGAGATATCCCCCACCTTGGCAAACTAGGTCACATTCCTTCAGGTTCCATTGTCTGATCCTACAATCTGGATAGTCTATTTTCTTTCAAGGGGGTGCAATTTTATCTCCCTTTATTTTTTCCTTGACTGGATATAGAAGCAGACATTCAAGTAAAGGAAGGGTGTTTTGCTATAATTGAAGTATTCCCTTGTTGAATTTTTTTCAGAGAGCGAAGAGAGGGGTATTAGAGAGGGAGGGTGGAAGCCACCTGGGAAGGGAGCACTCACTGAAATGCCGATGTTATCTGATGAAGCAGGTCAGTGTGTTCTGCTTCGAACTGTTGTTAACAATGAGAGAGGAGTAGGAGTGCAGGTTTTGCAACCAGATACCTGGATAATGTGTAATAAATAAGGAACACAGATGAGATGGCCTTTTATTATTTTTCTAATCTATGCTGTCAGGTTTCACTTATGAAATGGAAGAGAGAGACAAAGCAGATATATTTCTCCATAGGGTCTTCAGCATGCCCCCTCAGGTAAGCCTGGGGCTACTCCTCCCCTTGAAGACCCACAATTTAGACAAGACTAGGCCACTGGGGTATTGACAGACACTTCCCCAAACCCATTAGTGTTGGGCTCATGGAAAGAACACCAGTCCAGGACTCAGCACAGCCTCTTCTATTCTGTATAGTCCTGAGTAAACCATTTTAATTTCTAAGACCTGGATTTTCTCATATCTGAACTGAAGGAATTGAACTAGGTAAGTGATTTTCAAATACTACTCCATGCATCCCCTGGGCTCACTGAAAATGTGTTCCTAGGCTTCTACACACAGAAAATACTGCCTAACATTGAAGGTTGAGACTTCCAGAGAAATCTGCCCGTTGTTTTTATTTGCTTAATATATTGGGGTTCCAAGTAAGATTTAGCTTGAAAACAGTTTTCCCAAAGTATGACAATTACTAAAAAGGATTATTCTTTTCCTTACACAGGGGCTGTAGAGAGATATCCAAATCTAGTAAATAAGATTGCCCTCTGGGAACAATAAGATAAGTCAGCATAAAATGGCTAAGAGCAGAATTCTGCAGTCAATCTCAAAGACACTAGCTCTTTCTCAGACCTGTAGCACTTAACTCTGACATGACTGAACATACCTAGAGAAAGAATGGGCTGGTCAGAAGAAAGATCCATCACATATTGAAGCACTGAAAAAGGACGTCAGTGGTTGTCAATCAAGTACTGCCCGGGGTGGTTGAGCCTCCAGCCCTAAAAATATGTGTACACGTGTGTATATGTGCATGTGCATGTGTCTGTGTGTCTAAATTCATAAGGCTATCATTGTCTGATGATTTTACACTAAGGATGGCTCAAATATTGCACACATGTCACTTCCTTTTGATCTTGTGCCCATGGAAGACATCTCTAATGAACTGTCGCTTTCCCACCAAGTCTAAATGTGGCCTCATACTTCTCAACACTCTCTAAAGCCCTTAACAACCAGTAAGAGTTGCCCCTGAAATGAAATCTATCTTTCATACCTGCATTTAAACATTTGAATCATGTAAGTAACTCCCTTTGTTTAGGTCTCTGACTCACCAAGCAACCTTCTGATTATAACATAGTTTCCCATGGTGATTACAGAAACCAAATGGGCTTTTCTGAAGACAGGACTGTCTAGTCCTCTTGATAGTCATATTTTTCACTAAAATTATACATGTCTCATTAATTCGGTTATTGATAATTCTTTCTCTAAAACAAATTCTCTTTTTTCAATAAGATGACAAATTAGGTATCTTGATATTTTGAGATCTGAAGACCAAACCCTGGAGTCTGGAAGGTCTATCAAGATAATATCCTTCAGTGGAGAGATATCTGAACCACTAGCCTTCTCCAAATAACTTACTCGCCATCTCTGTTTAATATCATAACATAAATTGTTATTTCTTTCAAATTTATGTGATGATTCCTAAAGTAACTCCAAACTGAGGATTCTAGGACTTAACAGATATTTGCAACTTGCAAAGTGTGTTGAGGTTAGAGAATAAGAGTGATTGCCTAGTATTCATGAGAATATGTTGAACCAGGTTAATGGAAAAAGGATGAGAATGTGGAAGTCTAGAAACAAATCCATCCCCCTTTTGCAGGCCTTATCTGTCAGACCATGCTCAAACTCTAAAGCAAAATTCCTATATAACAGCAAACACGATATCAGGACATCTAACCATAAATGTGTTCTTTTCTAGCTTGATTTCTGAGATCATCTCAGAGTCATCACTCGAAAATAAGAACTAAATGCTTTCAGAACATACTATACATTGGTGAGAGAACCATTTGTCCTTCAATCAATTTTCCTACTTTGCTTTGTCTGTTGAGTCTATTAATTGGAGAAACACACTAAGGCCAAGGTTGGCTCAATCCTCCATGTAAGTAAGTTCTATAGCCACAGTCTACACTCAGGGGCTTGAATGAAAGGGTACACAATGCCATTCTTTCTTTTAAAAACCTAACTCAGATGTGGGTCCTGCCTATAGCAGATCTCGTATTTTTGCACAGAAAGTCAGCGCTAAAATATATAAAGTTCCTTTGTGGAAATGCCTGAATGCTCCCAAGATATCAGTCTTAGACTTAAACAATGAGACTATTCCACCTGTCATGGGCTGAATCGAAATTCATATGTTATAGTCCCCACCGTCTGTCCCTCTGAATGTGACTGTATTTGGAGATGGAAGTGATTAAGTTTAAAACAGACCATTGGGATAAACCTTAATTTACTCTGACTGGTGTCCTTATGAGAAGAAGAAATTTGGACAGACTAAGAGACATCGGAATGTACATTCATGGAAGAAAGACCACGTGAGGACACAAGGAGAAGTTAACCATAGGAATCAAACATGTCATCCTTGATCTTGAACATCTACTCTTCAAAACTGTGAGAAATTAAATTTCTGGTCTTTAAACCCCCCAGTCTGTATCATTTTGTTATAGCGGCCCTAGTAAACCAATACACTATCTGCTTCTCTTTCTTGTTAAGATGGGTTATATCAACCCCACATTCTTAGCTCCCTGGGTTCCAAGCTATGTCTTTTGAATGCCCTGAGTGCTGCATATCACTCTTGGATTTGACTTTGCTCTTTAGGTCCAGAGATAATGGACTAAGAATCTTAAATTCTCTATTCAGACACCACCATTTCTATCCTCTACCTTATAGCCACACATCCCTCTCAGAGGATGATGGAGGGAAAACCCAGTTCTTGATAGAAATGACAATTTAGAGTTTATCTCTTCACCACACAGTGACTGGGACAAACTGAACTCTATCTTCTTCAAGCAAGGGTTCCCAACAAAAAAATCATTGATTATCTCAAGAAAAGGAGCAAGCACCTGACATATAGCAGAAAAATATATCATCTTGAGATCAAGGATCTAAATTTTCTTTTTTGGAGGAGTGGGAACTGTAGGAGAGGACAGAGACCACATCTTGTCCACCTTTGTATCCTAGGCTCTCATACTCTGTGACTAGCATAAGATCTTTGTAACTTTTTATTTTAATGTAATGGATGAAGGAGAACAACTCTAAGACATTCTGGAAGCAGAATCCAAATGCTTTTTTTGAATGCTGTATCTTGTGAATCTTGGAAAAGTGTCCTATTATCAGGTTTTGCCTGATCAAATTTACCATGTAGCCTATATTTGTCTGTAACACTGGACTTTTGCCACCCTGAGATCAAAGTAATCTTTTTAAAACAAATGCAAAATTGTGTCACATCCTTGTGCAAAACTCTGCAATGGCTTCCCCTTAACACCCAGAGTAAAACCTTCCAGCCTCCCCGTGGTCTTCCTCCTACTTCTTATTTCTCTCTCCCAGCTCACTCTGCTCCAGCTACCGTGTCATTCTTGTTATTCTCCAAACAAGAGTGGCACCTTCCCACCTTAGGATCTTTGTACTAGCTGTTTCCTCTTCCTGAAACACTCTTCTCCTAGTTATCTGATTGGCTAACTCCCTAAACTCTTCCAGGTCTTTGCTTAGATTCTGTTACCTCAATGAGACCCATTCTGAGGAACTGCTGCCACCTTCCTACTCTCTCCTTCTTCAATACCCAATTCCCCTTACCATTATTTACTTTTCCTTTTTCCCATGGCACTTGTCATGTTCTAACACATTAGATAATTATTTACTATGTGTGTTGTTTACTGCCTGTTCTTTTCCTACATAGAATGTAAGCTCCATGAAAGCAGAGATGTCTGTTTGCCTCAGTGATGTACCTGAAGCACCCAGAACAGTGCCTGGCACATTGTAGATGCTTAATAAATATTTTTTGATTGAATAAAATTGTGTCTTGCATTTAGTCATTTTAACTAGTCTTGGAAAATGTGGATGTTTTATATTTTCCAAGACTAGGTTAAAATGACTAAATTCATTTACCTATTAGTCACCAAAAGTACAGTAACATCTCTCTTGGCTTTATTCTTACGCTGTATAAAAATCTAGATGACATTATTGACTTCTAGGTCTAGATCCCTTGCTAAGATTTTAAAATTCTTTCAGAATACTTCATGGTAAACAGTCCCCTAGTGGACTGACAGAGCAAATGCATCTCACATTATCAGCATCAGCATGACCTCAATTTTATTAATGCCAAAATTACCAACCGGTTCAGTCACAGTTTCAAAAGTTTAACAAATAGGTTTAGTATCATTAAGTCAAAACAAATATGAAATTGACAGTATTTTCCACCTTCTCACAGTAGAAAGACTGTGTAAGGAAACTCTGCCTTATCCACCAAGAAGATAAGAAGCAGAAATCTGGAGGTTTTTGAGATCCTTGAAGATTGCATGGGCCAATAACTCTAACACTTATGCCGAGACATCTGCTGACCACCAGGCTAGTGGAGGCACAGACTTCCAGCAGAGATAATATCCCAATTTCCCTGGCTGCATCACTCTCTGGTGAATTCTGTGGCATCTAATTCTCAGACTGGATTGTTTTGCCCAAAGCAAGCATTACTGATTATGCTTAGGCTGAGATTTCAGACAACTCCCTCATCCCAAAGAAAAAACAATTCTGAATGCAGCAATTCTTTTATGCCATTATTCCCTGGGGAAGTGCAGAGATGGGTTCTCCCAAAAGAGAAAACCATCTCTTATAGGTATCTAACAACGATAAAGTCATTGCATTTTTCTTCCTAGAATCTTTGCCTCTCCTAATGGAGAACTTTGGACACCCAAAGTTAAGCCACAGAGAAGTCAGGTATGGGTGAGTAAGAGAAAACAAACCATTCAGCAGTCCTCTACCACAAATGGTTTCTTCTTACTTCATTGTCAAAGACGTTCATACATATTCTATGAGATATGTCATTCACTCTCAGAATATGTGTAAGGAGAGAGCATTGCAAGCATTCGGCAAACAAAATTCTTTCCTCTCTCCTTCCCTCCCTCTGGCCATTCCTCCTTTCTTAAAGAGCCCCAATTAAGCGTAAATACACAAGAACCAGTTCTCTGACCTCCTGGAATTCCTCCTTTAGCAGATACAAATAATTACTCTATGAGGTGATAAATACCAGGAAAGAGATGAGTGCATAGTGCCTGAGAAGCACAGAGAAAGAGGAGGACATGAATTAATTCTACCTGAGGAATGAGTGTCATTAACAAATACTTCCCAGAGGAAATGGTATTTGAGCTACGCTTTAAAGTTATGAGGAAAAGTTTGCCAGGCAGAAAAGAAATTAAAGGCACTTGATTTAAGTAGCCTTTGCAGAAAGCAAACATTAAAATTGAGTTTTTCATAGGCTGTGTCCAATATGGTATCAAAATAACTGGTTAATGAGGGGGAAAGTTAGCTAAAACGATCATTGGACCTTGGGCAGATCAAAAAGGAAAAACGTTAGACTGAATTTTTTTCATACATGTGGACAGTTGGAGTCAAGTGGAATGGAAACATGATCTGGATAATCCAGCCAGATTTAGAACAATTCTCTTGGCCCTCGCAACAGTACAAATATTAAAACATTCCACCTCCTGCCTTCTGTTTCCTATATGACACATCTCCAGAGACAGTGGCAGAAGGAGGATGAGCTCCAGGAAAGTGTGGTCTCTGGATCTGACATCAGTTGTAGAGATCCATAAGGGCTGAAAGCTCTGGGACATTATTTCCTTCTCTGTGACACAGATTCCAAGATCCAGAATGAAGGGGCCTTGAGTATATAAACTGTTTTGTCAAACAGGCAGAGAGCTTGAGATGGAAGATTCTGTCACACACACTTAGTCTAGTTCTTAAGAGGATCATAGAATCTGAAAAACAAAAGTGACCTCCAACATGATTCTAACTAGTGTTTTCATTTTACTCTGAAGAACCTGAGTCCCAGAGACTCGAATGAGGTCACAAAGTTAGTGACAGAGTCAAGACTAGAAAAAAATTATTTTTGCCTCTAAGAAATAGCTCTATTCAGGAAACTTCCCTCTACACCTCATAACTTCACTCATACTCTACTTTCACAAGGAAAAAGAAGCTAATGGGAGTAAATGAGGATGGAATGCCAATATGTAAAAATGATATTTCAGCGGATTCGGGACATAAGGTGAAAACTCTGCCTTGGTCAATTTTACCCTTGAAAATATGTCAATTAGACACCCCACTGGAAGCCAGCAGACTCCTTCTCAATAAATCCAACACAGCTAATTTTTTCATCTAGTTTTGGGAAAATGTGTGGCTCCTTTAGCTGAGCACTTGTGAAGTGTGTAGCTTACGTCTGGGGGTTGTGCTGGATGAAACATACGTATCTCATAAAATCACACCCGGAGTTGGTTAATTTCAGCTGTGGCAGGACCGAAAGCTACAACCCAGTTTGTCCTAACCACACAGGAACCACGTTGCCCTACTACTGCTCTAGGCAGTTCCATTTTTTGTGTCAGTCAGATTTCACCTTTGCAAGATTTCCTGCAGAACCTCTGTAAAGTCAGCCTTTCCCCTTTCTGTGGTCCTCATTACTCATACTTTTAGATTCTGTTTCTAGTACCTCTTCATCAAAGTATTTAAAAATATTTCCATATAATTTAAGCACATAGAGTCATATGTATTTCCAAAGCAATTTATAGATTGGGGAGTGTAAAAAGGAAAGAACACTGGACAGGAGTCATAAGACCTGGATGCAAATACGTGTGGCCAGAGCCCTTGTAAGAAACCCATGACATATTCATTAACGATTAAAGTAAAAGGGACTATGTAGCAAGGCATGGGCAGGGTTAAGGGGAACCAGCAAGTCTGATGAAGCACCCTGAAGCTAGCAACAACTAGAAGTCTTATCATTTCTAAGTATAAAGGGGCAAGGGGAGGAAATGGTTACTGGAATTGAGAGAAGGCAGCCTACAAGAGCTGTGGGGGCCTCAAAGAATGCAACCCAGCCATCATAGCCAGTAGGGAGACTATTGAGGGACTAAATACTCCAGCCTTGCCTTCCTCTCTTCCTCCAATCTCTTGCCCTTGCCTCTCACCCAGTGAACACAAAGGAAAGCCAGAGGGCAAGAGGACTTGATCAATGCAGTTCACAAAACAGTGTGGAAAAGGGGAGACAGTAAATCTTCAGGGACAAATAAAGATTATCCAGCACAGGATTTGAGTTCAATCCCTTCAGATGAATCTCTTTGCTCTCTGATTCTCAGAATCTTTATTATAAAAATGAGTGGGTTGATTATTAGTCTCTGTGTTACTTCCCTGTATGACACTCAATGATGCCATGACTCTAGATAAAATAATACTCACATATTAATATTTTAGATTTCCAGAGGCAGATATTCTCAATAGACCAGGATATAGTTACTGCTATAAAATACTTCTTGAAACAGTATGTGGAATTAGAAATCCATACCTTTATAACATAATTCAATGCTTAATAAATTTCTAAGAAAAACAAGCTATTACTATTCATCATTTCTTAGTTTTAAAAAATGTTACCTTATGCAGCTCTGTTTATGCAACACACCAATGTAAGTCCTGAAAAAATATTCAGTGCTCTTTTATGGTAAAGCCTCTGCTTGGCCCTTGGTCTCTAAATGTCCTCAGTGTCCTTATTTGACCTCTGAGGAGCTTCTTCCAATCATCTGTAAATAGATGTAATTTACCTCTCAAATCATTCTGTTTTGCTATGAGAGTCAGGAGGCAACCCTTTCCAAAAAGTGTAGCAAAACGCTGATATCATGAGAAACCTTCACATCACCCAATCAAGAGTCCTTTGTGGGTGTCTTAGTTCTGGAGTCGGGGACTGACCATCACAGCTTCTCAGGTTTGTTTCCCTTTCAACCAGTCTGCTCTGAGCACTGTTGGCACACTGCTCTAGGCACCTGAAAACAACTGTGAGCAAAACTAAGCCCCTGCTTCTAAAGGAAGAAGAATCATGATCCATAAACTCATACATACAAAATACATAAAAATGTAAGATACTTCTATATACTAAGTGCAATGAAAAACATAATACAAGATAATGGGATAGAATGATGGAGGTGGGGGCAGGTAGGGAGGCAACCACTTGAGCCAGGATACACAAGCTTGCTAAGAGACTGACTTGGATATAAAACTTTTATTTCCCATACCTTGTTTCATTTCTTGTATAAATATAAAAATGTTCCAAAACTTCCAAGGTTTTAGAAGACAGTGATTGAAAGAATCAAACGAGTGATGTTCATTTTAAAGGATTAAAAAATATAAGGCTGAGAACTACAAATGATGAAGCATCCTAAGCTGAATAATTTATCACAATAACTCATAAATGTTTGTGTAGAATGTCTCATAGGGTTTATTATGGGGTCCCTGGATACCTGGGGATGAGAGTGAGGGCAGGGAAGCAGGGGGCTAGATACTTTTAAAGGAAAGAAAGACAGCATTAGGATGTTGAGGGAGAAAGAGGAACACAAAGGGAGAAGCTGGAGCCTGTGAACACTGGGATGGGGAATAGTTCATGTCATGTAAATCCGAAGCTATGTACATATTCATAAGTGTGGAGTGGTTATCAGGCAAAGCAGATTCCTATGATATGGGATGTTAACTATAGTAACTATTTCTGCCGTTGCCTGTAGATCAGAGCTTTCTGAGGTTTGCTTAAAATTATTTTATTTTAGTATCAAAATGATTGCAAAAGTGGGGGACAGGAAGAAAAGAAAACATTTAATGAGGAATACTGTTACATAAAATAAAATAAAGTATTACTCCGCATGTAGAATTTTACTTCTTATGTGGTAGTGAGATAAATGTTGAGGTCAAATCTGCTATCTATTTTCATTTTCAATTTAAAGGAATGGCCATTATCTGTCATATCTGGAGCTTCCATGATTCAATGATGAAATAGCTCAGAAAAGATGCTCAGAAAAGAAGCGGTAATTCCATACAACGCCACAAAACACAATCTTGACTTCAGATCTTTTCACTGTATGGCTGAGCTCATGGTATTTGAACTTAAATATTTCCATCAGCACAAACCAAAGGTATAATGTTAAAAAAAAATTTGCTCCAGTACCTCAAAAGATTTAACAACAAACAATAAGAACTAGGTAAAATTTTATGTTTCAGCAACATGACAGCTTTGGCTAACGACAAAAATCAAAAAGTTGTCCCTATATTAGTAAGTTATTTTAATAAAATTCCTGGAGATAATGTAAAAGTTCTTGGACTTGATGTCCTGCCAGGTGCAACAAGTGACCAATTAAATGATTATACTTTCTCTGCTCTGAGCACAATACAGTGGTTGATAAGATGATTAGCATGGCAGCTGATAACATTAATAATAACTTCAACATGGAAAATTCTACCAGTTTAAAGACTTTTTTCTAGAAACTGATGACTAACTTCATCAAAACTTTGATGAGGATTGATTCTTATAGTACACTCATATCAACTCTATGAATAACACATTTGATGATTTTCCAGTTTTTGAGGAAAGTTGTTCTTGTAAAAATATTTTTATATTCATATGGTATGAATAGTCACTACAATAATTTGATGATTTAGTCAAAGTGAAATGCAAATAATATTATATTAAATTCAAGATACCTGAGGCAGATGTCTTCTCTTGAAAGGAGACTAAAAACATTTCCAATAGTTCATGAGTTTAAGAAAAGTAAAAATTTAAAGATTCTAATTTAAAACATTGGTTCTAGTTTTAAGTAAACTATTTCCACTATTTTACACGATGCTTTTTCTAAAAGAATCAAAACATAACAGCACTAAAGACTGTGCTTTTCTAATGACTCCGTGCAAACTAGCAAGTTGCAAAAGTCATAAATAATTTGAAGTTTTCACTTTCATTTCAAACTAAAAGAATTGCGAAAGATCATCACTAACAGTGGTTCTCACTCTGGTTTAGCTCTGATCTGCTGTTAACAGATGAGTTATATACAAACTATGTGAATCACAAAACTTTAGGAGAGGTAAGTGAATAGGGCCTATTATTGAATCCCGTACTGGATTCAGATGGGGCAAATTATAAATAAAATCATCCGCAGAAGACATAAATCCCTTTTAAGTGCTGCTTCTTCTTTATCACACACTGATCTTTTTAATGAACACCATGTCCTTAAATTATAGTTTAACGAGAACTTACTAGCCTCATGGGCAAGCAGAAAGTACATACAAATGAGAAACAAATAAATATTCAAAAGATTTTTTTTTTTGTCCCATGTATATTACTATTCCAGGCTTATTTTAAAGTGAAAATTCATTCTCTCTACTGGGTGCACTGTGATGGAGAGGCAAATTTCAACAAATAACAATTTTGGAGATCATGAAACATCTACAGTGAGCATTGAAAAGCAGATTCTCTCTTAGTAATTCAAATTAAGTACTCAGAGACTTGGTTAGAGATATTTGAGAAAATTAGGCAAAATACACAACTTTTGAGCAAGCTGAGTTTTTCCAAAATACAAGAAAAAGAATTTGCTCTCGACCTCATTATTAGATAAATGATAACAGTGAGAAAGCAAATATTGTTTTAAATTGTAATATGTGTTTTAACTTTCCAAATTATGATTCGGTGAAAAAAAAATGTCCTCTGTGCTTTTTCTCAACACAGTAGTCAAGTTTCTTTTCTTTTAATTAATAAACTTTATTTTTTAGAACAGTTTTAGTTTTAAAGAAAATTAAGCATAGCAGAGAGGGTTCTCATATGCCCCATTTCCCCCCCTGTTTATAGTTTCCCCTATGATTAACACCTTGCATTAGTATGGTACATTTGTTATAATTGATGAGTCAATCAATACTGATGCACTACTATGAGCTACAATTTATACTTTAGGGTTCACTCCTTGCGTTGTACAGCTCTATGGGTTTTATCATAGATATTTTTGTCCAATCTAATTTTGTTCTTTTATATAAAGATTCATAAATATGTATAGTGAAATGTAATGTCTATACTTTGTAACACTTTTCATATAAATAAATTCTAGGGGGAAAAGTGCTTGGCTTCTAGTTTTAGTTCGGAATAAGAAGACACTGCAGATTGTGAAATCCTTGAAAAGGAAAGAGCCCGAGTAGTTCTGGAAAAAGACTCCAGAATGCGAAGACAGAAACTACTTTGACCTCAGCTTTGAGCACCAGTGTCATGTATTCTTAAGTTTTAGCAGTTAGTTGCATGCCTGGCCTTTTAATGCACTTCTGACACCAGACACCCTGGCCATATAGGTACCTCTGATTGCCTGCCTTAGACACTCCCAGCCAGTCAGCCTTACCAGCTCCTGTTCCAAAGCAGACTCTGGCACCTCTCCCACTTTGCTCCAGGGACCACCCTCAGCTTTGTCCTGGGCCTCTCTGCCTATTGCCTTCATAGTTCATGCCCCAGCCAAAACCCAGCCACTTGGCTTTTACCCAATGGAGATGAAGAAGACACTTTTTCTTTGCTCAAGGACTTCACAGTGAACTTAGCAGCAGAGATTATAGAGTGGTGGCCCATGAGCTGCCTCCAGCCTCCAGACGTATTCGGTTTTGCAATACAATGTTGTCTCATGTGCTGTTTTAAGTTTGAATTTGGTTGCCAACGATTAGAAATTAGAAATTTCACACATAAAAATCTGGATTTCTAGCTTCTCCTGAAAAGCCAGATGCAACTCTACACTCACGTTTCTGACAATCGGCTGGAGATGAGTGGCAGTTGCTCTCCTTTGAAGACAGCATTTGCTCCCTAGTTTGACAGTCCTCGCCTCACCCTATTTCATTACACTTAGATCACTGATGCATTTACATTACCTATTCAGCCTCTGTAGACAGTTGAGTTTGCAACCCTTGGAGAGGCTGGCTATTTTTGTGTTCCCAGTAGCCAAAGAATTCTGGGAGAGTCTAAAATATAACCCTACACTAAGCCCTACCCTTCATCATTCATCGATGGAAGAAATAAATGTTCAAATATGGCCACTTCTGCCTTTTTGTGCCAAGAAAACCCGAAGGCCACATTTTCCTTCTTCTTGTACCTCTTAAAAATATATATTAAAAAAATTCCAAGGAACTCCTGATGACCAACCCAAATTTATGGCCTGGAAGCATTATCTGAAGGGTCTTTTGTACCTGAAGATAATCAAGATAGACCCACCATGCTTAGACTTGGAGTACCTTAGCCCCCTTAGGAGATTTTTTGTTCCAAGGATTTCACAAGCTCTCAACTCACTGATCATATGAATTCTGATCTGTACCTTTAGAGAGTCTTTATCATTGAAGAAAGTACCTATAAGCTACTGGAGTGGGTAGTCAGGTCATTTCCTTGCCTCTCAGACTTAGTGAAGTATAGGAGAAAATAGCAAAGATTTTTCTCTACACCTGCTATCCTCACCCTAGGGCTCTCTGCTGCTTGGGCCCAGCATCAAAAAAGCACATGCTCCATGCCCAGCTGGATCAACTTTAGCCAACCCCAGAAGGACCATCCAACCCTTTCCTGTTTTGCCTCCATAGTAATAATAAAAGTATCAAAAAGATAATTCAAACCATAGACTTGCTTGTCTTTTGCACCTGGTAATTGGGACAAGTTGAAGTTGAAAAGATGCTCACTGGCACCCTGCAGAACCTAAACCTTATCCGGTGTGAAGGAGGGGCTACCTAAGGAGACAGCAGCTCCATGAGAAGCACCTTCAAGGTATAGCTTCACATGAGCATGCCTCAGGACCAGCCTTTAATAGACATGTCTTTGTTCGCCTCTGTATTCTCAATAACAGAAACAGTGCCTAACACATTATAAACATTCAGTAAAGATTCGTAGAATAAATGAACAACACTTGTTTTCTGTAGCCTTACTTGATCCTGATACTTGGCTTCTGGTCTTTCCTTCACACTCTGCCTTTGGCATCTTTCACTCACAGACTGATTCACATCTGACTTCCCAACATTTTGAATCTGCCATTTACTTTTCTTTTGTCATAATGGTTCATGAATATCTTCGTTTTCAGTTTTTTATGCTCTTTATTTCTCCGAGCAAATAAAAAGAGCTTGGGAGGCCAAATCATTTGGCTTCTGATTCTAGCTCTGATCGAAATTTAAGTCTTATAACCTCTCTGGGCTACCCATGAAAATGCGTTGGGTGATCCAAGTGTGGGAAATGGGTGTGATAACTCCTACTTGCAATTAGAAATGTTAGAAATTTGGGGGAGTCTTGCAGTTAAAAAACAAGGAAAGATCTCTTTGATATTCTTTCAATGTAGCATTTCCCGACATTCTTTTGATTGGGGATCCTCTCCTTTCCCCCACTACATAATATTTGCTCACATATATGGAATTAGGATTCCAGGGAACAGATATATTGTGAGACTTGCTGGAGTATACATTCTGGAGTCCATTTGAGAGCTAACATCTGATTAAATTCATTTGTGTTAAGGTAAAGGGCAAGGACAGCTCATCACCAAGCAAATGGTATAAAATTAAGAGAATGACAGGTCTGAGAGCTTTCTCTGAAAAAAAAACTATAGTGCCCCTATTTGCCAACTTCCTTTATTGGTCATGTTTTACAGGTCTGTCATTTATCAGCAATTAATGCGACCAAGTGGAGTCAAAGCCTCCACCTTCCTTATAGGGGGGATCTAAGTTGGATTGAGGGTAGGGCTGGGAGAGCCAGCTGCAGCTTTTTATCTTTGGTGACAACAAGCAGTTGTGTTCCTTCTGGGGCAGTCACCGGGTTCATGAATAGTGCCACAGTCTTTTAAAGCCAGGATTGCTCTTTTGATCTACAAGTTCATATGACTCCACCATGGGCAAGGCCTTCTGTCCCATTCTACCCTCCCCCTTCCTGTGTTTGTCTCTGCCCTTGCAAGGGTTTAGGCTCCCAGCCAGAATGAAAGCAGTGAGTTGCCCAATTCAAAGAAATAAAAGAAAACACCCCCTCCCCAATTTGATGGTCAATAGCTGGCGGGGGGCAGGGAGGGATATATAATAAAACTCTTCATTAAGCAAATGCAGCTCTTAGATAAGTGAAGAATTATAAAGCTATTCTTCAAAACTTGTGACGGTTCCACATGGTCAGAGGCTGTCATGCTGCCATGGAGATGGAATTTAAGTATAGAATTTGAGGGACTTTTGCTTGTGTGGTTTTCTTCTTCTCAGCCCCACCTTGCAGTTTGGTAGATTAAAAAGAAATGAACTGTAAACTAAATGCAACTGCTGATGCAAAGAATTAAACAAGGAGTGTGAATACTTTTTTAGAGTAATTTATTTTTAATTTTTTTATTTATTTAGGATCGATCTATTTTGGGTAATACTGATGTGTATCAACTTTGCAAAGACTGCTAGGAAGACCCGGGCCTCCTGCCACTCACAGCAGCACAAGCGGGGGTGGGGGAGAGGAATTCCATCACTGGTGTTGCCTCTACCAAATGGAACAAGAGCTTTGGTGTTTTCTGACCAAAAACCTCTTACTTCCTTCCTGTGCCCAGACATTCACTTGCTTCTTTGTAGAGGAAGCCCCACTCACAAGTAAAAGATGACCAAGTACATCTCTTTTTCAGTGACTAAAATTTCCATTTTTAGGGCCATTCTATAGAATTCAAGCATCATCTCCAGAAGATCCTGGCTAAGATGTGGTTACCAAGGTGAGCCATCTATTCAACCATGGTTGTCTATTCTTTCCGCATATCCTGCTACACACCTTCTCTATCCTTCATTCTGATCCATACCTGCTGGCCTTCTTAGTACTGTTCAAACACTCTAAGCGTACATCCAACTCAGGGTTTTTGCACTTTCTGTTCCCTCCAACTGGAATGTTCTTCCCTGGATATACACATGGTTCACACTCTCCTCTCCCACAAGTTTTTAACTCAAATGTTATTTTGTCAATGAGGCCAACTTAATCGCCTTATTCAAAATAGCAGTTTCCCAGCCCAACAATTCCTAGCCTCTTCCTTTTCTTTATTTTTCTCCATAACACTTACCATTGTCTAACCTATCTTTTGCTTATTTATTTTATTCGTGGTCTGTGTGCCCCACTAGAGTGCTGGTAAATGAAGACAAGGATTTTGTGTTTTATTTGTTGCTATAATTTTATCAGTAAAATGTCTAGAACGGTGCCTGACTATGGTGGAAATTCAATGACTATTTATTAAATGGATGAACTAATTGTCTAGCTAACTGCCGCCCACCAGAGATGAGGGCCCTGAGTGAGGGGGCACTAGGATTGATAAGTTTTGACTATGGCCTTGGCAAACAGATCCAGAAGGAGAATCTGAAATCACAAGACTCTGGGCACAGAATTAGCAAGCATAGGGGTAAATGTGTTAAAGATTCTCATTTCTCAAGTAATAAGAATAATACCCAATGGTGTTTTAAGCACTTTTGCAAGTGCTTAAAACTTGAGTTTTAAGAAACTACACATGAGTTTCTTCTCAACACCGGAGACTTGCAACCATATCTGCTGTTAATCATTAGCATCCCTGTTCTTCCAGGCACAGCTAGTGATGAATGGTTCCATCAAAAAGGAGCCCTGTTTTGCTTAAACCCATACATAAATTAAGGAGACTCCCAAATATTCCCCATAGACTAAGAATTCTGCCTCATTTAGTGGCACTTTTCTCTCCAGCTTCCACATTAAGGTTACCTTCTAGTTCTCTCTCTGACCCTTTATATCCAACTAGTTGCCAGGCTACGGCAATTTTATGTCCAGAATGCCTACTGCATCCTTTGCCTCTCTCTCAGTCTCATCACCACAGCCCTCATTAGCTCTTAACTGGCTATGGCAATAGCTGCCCAACTGGTTTCCTATCTCTTCTCCAACCCATGCTCTCAACACTTGCTACAATAATATTCCCAAAGAACAAATGTAATGTCACTCTCACTGTTCTTACAAAATGGCTCCCTATTACCTTTGAGATGGGTTCTTTAATCTACCTTCCAGGCTTTCCACCCACAAGCTCCCTAATTAAACCCTCTGCCATAGCCTAGCATATACCCAAGCATTTCTCATCTCCCAAATAAAAGGTGTGTTTTCCACTCTTCGCAACTTTGTTTTTCTCATCTCAGTCTGTCTACCGCCTTCTATAACCATAAGCCCTCATTTCCTCTTTGTCAAAATCCTATTCAAAGATCTCTCATGGCCCATTTGTTCATTCATTCAGTCAGTCAGTCAATCAGTCAGAATAGAGACTGGAAAAACTCAAACCTCTCTTTTCCCCAGATCTCCTATGTCAGAAATGATCTTTCTTCTGTATATCTCCTGTGCATTTATCACATGCTCTCTTGATTAGGGTTATTATTTTTACATATATCTTTATTTCTCCAGCCGGTCTCTTTGTATAGCCCTTTAGGGCAGAGACTTACTTGTGCCTTTATTTTATTGCCAGAGCACTTTACATGACAGCTTGCTCTTAGCCAGTGCCCACACCTATTCAGGGATGCTGCTAACAATACATCTCACTGGTCCTCTAAGGGTCACTATAATCTTTCCAAGGTCGTGTTATTGATTATAACTGGTGAGCCATCACCAAGAAATATTTCCCCTTCCCCCATCCCCACAATCAGCAGAGCTTGCAGTCCTCAAGGTGGCCAGTTGTTATTTAAAGCTAAGTGAGCTAGAAGCCCAGGGTGGAAAATAAATGTTACACAACTTCCTCTAAGATGAATTTTAAAAAGGAAATCATCAGGGTGAGAAGAACAGAGACTTGATTTACCAGTTCAGGCTGTTGTACCAGGTGCATACACATAATTTATCTCTCCAGTGCCCTGTGGCACACACCTGGATATTCTGAGTGCCTTGTTTTGGGGACAGGCTATTTAGTGGCATGTAAAAGAAATCAGGAATTAGAGAGATAGTATAAAAAAACAAGGATAAGAGGAAAAAATAGAAGGAGAGAAACAAGGAAAGAAGAAGGGAGGAAGAATTTAGTTTCATCCTGCCAGACAAGAACATTGTGAAAGGAAATAAGCAGAAGGATATCTGTAATATGTCAATGGGTGGCCTCTGCTGTTGGGTTTCATTGTAACTCATTAGTATATTGTCTACGATTTTTCCGGCTGTTTGGTGCATACCCTGCCTCACCATCAGTACAGACTCCTCACATTTACCAGTTTACATGTCCTCTCTTGCCTTGCCTATGAACTCTTAGAAGAAAAAGAATGGCCCTTTACCTCTGTATCCTTGGTACTGAGAAGAATATCTGGCACATAGTGGGCACTCAAAATATGTATATCAATGATGGTAATGTAAATCTGTGTTTTCAAAACTTCAATTATTAGCATGCTGACTCTGTGCTTTTTGTTCTAGCCAAGTACCAGAACCTGTACAATAAATTCCTCCTTCAATTGATTCATGCTTTTTTTTTTTTGACTCTGTGCTATTCTTTGCAATTATATCTGTGAAATCACCCAGATTTATGAACAAGTTATAGTTTTCATAACACATGTTACAGGAAGTAGGTAACTAATAGTATTCATCTAGGTACCACCTAAATCACCACACCTAGGGGAAAACGATCACTTTTGGGAAACACTATTCAGGCTTTGTTTCCTAAAACTGTGGAATAATTAAGTGTATAAATTCTATACTTTAGGTCTTTCATTAGGGATCCTGCACACATTCACCACTGCTGTCTCTCTTTAGAAGGAAGTTAATAGCCTGCATTTAAATTTTTTGTGTACAAATTATTTAATTTGTGGAGAACAGTTGGTATCCGAGAAAAGGGGTTATTTTATCATCTTCTCACATATTATAGTTAGGTTGATTCTGATCTTGAGTAGGTACTTGACCATTTTAGCAATCAGTGATGAAGATTTTCTCAAATCCTGACTTTCCTTCCTTACTTATCCCTTCACCCTAATGTCTTCCCCAAATATGGATGTTCTACCTTGGAAATAACTTTAAAACCCTCTAGGAGATAAATAGGTGAAGTGCACAAGCAGATAATTCACACAAGAGGATGTGAAATTAATCGACAATGACATGGAAAATAAGCAACTCTACTAGTAATCTAAAAAGTGCAGATTAAAATTGCACATAATATATTACTTTAAACCTTTTAAGAGAGACTTTTAAAGAAATAGTGCCTAATGCAGGTGAAGGTGGGCTGAAATTGGCACTCTTAAACTTTGCGTGTGGTTATATGATGCGTAATGACTGTGCAAACTGATAAAGTATTTCCAACACACAATTTGGTGATGTGAATCAAGCATTCACAATTGTGATGAGGCCTTCGATCTAGTGGTAATTCTGTTTCTAGAAATCTAGTTTATAGAACTAACTCCACATATGGAATATATTATATGCATGAAAATGTGTGTTACTACATTATGCAAACTAGTGAAAAGTGAGAAAGGACCAAAACACCAACAATGAAGACAGTAAAATTGGTATTCTATATCCATTCAGTGGATGATCATGCAACCATTAAAATAAGATTTATGAAAACATCTTATAACATAGCAGAATGCTTGGAGTATAATAGGATATAAATTTTATAGATAATAATGATAAATATGTAAAATATATGCATGTAAGAAGAGACTGCGAGAAAATGTCCTCGTTCTTGGCAGGGCAGTGCGCATAATGGCTGAGCACATGAGCTCTAGCATCGAATTGTGTTTGCAGCTCAACCGCTGCTCATTAGCTTTGTGACCTTGGCAGGCTGCTTCATTTCTCTAAGACTTAGTTTTTCTCATTTGTAAAATGTAATAGCAATCTCACCACGTTGTTGTGAGGATTAAGATAATTTCTATAAAACATTTAGCACAGGGCTAGCCCATGGTGGCCCTGACTAAAGAGTTATTCATCCTGTAATGAATTTATCAATCATTGACTAAGTACAAGATACATAATGTGCTAGTAAATCATAGGGAACTTTTATTTCTTTTCTGTTTTCGGTCATCTGTTTATTTTATCATTATAAGGAAACACTCACTATTCCTGCTTTGGTTGGCCATCCTATCAGCAGGCTTTCTAAGAGGGCTAATCATTCTACCTGGCTTTTCCTCTCTCACCATTACAAATTAAGGACTTGATCATATCACACCCTTGCTTCAGTATCTTCCACGGGTCCCCTTGCTTGCAAGATAGTCTAACATCTTTATTTAGAGATTTAAAATGTCTGGCCTCAAGCTACACTTAATATGTCATTTCTTGCCATTTTCTCTCTGCATTCTCTATTCCAAACACTCTACATCCCCATCCCAAACCTGTACTAGACAATCATTGTCAGAAGCCTGAGTTTTACGCAACATGACATTGCAGTTCAAATGTTCTAACCTCTTTTATAATGGTGATTTGTGGACTACACCCTAAAGAATTCAGATTCAAATTCAAAAGTCTGGAGTGGAGCCTAAGAATCTACTTCTTTCATAAACATCTTGCATGATTCTGAGATGAAGTTAATGAATACCATCTGAGAAACATACCGTTCTTTCTCTGCCTGGTAGCCATGTTCTCCTGCCTGGTAGACACTTCTGCATTCTGCCAGACACAGCTGAAAGGCTTGCTATGTTTTCCTGCCTTCTTAGAGCAAAGATGGTCTCCAGTCTCTGTACTTCCATGATATTTTAGCCAAACTTCTACTAAGGCCATCATTTCCTTGCGCTTTCTTCACTTACTTACTTCTTTTGCTATCTCCCTTACTGAATGAACCATGAGCTCCTAGATTTGAGGGACTATGTCTCCTTTACCCATATAGCTCCCTACCCAACACTATAACTAGCACTCAATAGACACTTACAGATGTCTATGGAATGTGTTCATGCATTCATTCTTTGGCATTAATAGTGGATGATTGGATGATTCCACCGGCTATCCTGAGCTCTAGCTCATTTGTAATTACCAAGACTGACCTTTCTGATACTGATTACTAGCACTGCAGACTGTGCAAAGCCCTTTCTCACAGGGGCTATTTAGCATGTAACCTGAATCCACAAAGCTATGAAGCTCAGAGAGAGAAAGAACTTGAGCTAGACACCATGAGGTTGAATATGGATGGTATGTAAACTTCGGTCTGAAGGAGGTAAACTAACCTTAGGAATAGCACTGCAGACAGGTAATCAGGAAACAAACCCAGTTGGGTGGTCATCCTGTGCCCAGATCTCAAAAGACTCACCATGAGCTTTCCTGTTTAAATGCTAGAATAGCATAGTGGTTACTCACATAGGCCCCAAAGTCAGACTGCCTTGGTTAGAATTACAACTCTACCAACTGTGTGACTCTGGACATGTTCTAAAACCTCTCTGTGCTTCAGTTTCCCCATCTGTAAAATGGGGCTAAGAATATTACCTAACTCATGGAGTTATTATGAAAAGCAAATGAACTAAAATATATATAATCTTTAAAGTTAAATTTGGTACATAGTAACTGCTCAATAAATGGTGGCTAGTATAATTACATTTCTAAACTATAACATGAATTTAACATACCCTTTAGATTGAAAGTTTTGCTGTTGTTTTTTTTTTTCACCTCAAATGTATGCTAAAATTTTCTGTAGTAATTTTTGTCCTTGCTTAACTCCAACTTTGAAGACCTGACTTATTGCTTATCAGATTGTTTTCAAATCCACAGGACTTGCAAAAATCACAGCAATATCGACCTCTAATTTATGTTTTGGAGATAAGTTTGAAGTCAGAGAAATATGACAAAAGAGAAAATAAAAGTGTTACATTTGTAGGGGGGAAGAAATTAAGCACTTCAAAAACGATAAGATGAAGACAGACTCTGAAAAGAAAAGCTGATAAGAAACAAAGTCCCATCTATTCAAAATTTCTAGCAATATCTTGAATGAAAGATGCTCCTACCTTTTATTCCTTGCAGAAAACTGAGGCACACATCTGCTCTGCACTGAGAGCCTGTTATGGGCCAATCATGGAGCTCAGCACTTTACATAAAGTGTCCCTTTTAATACTCATTTGCAATCACTATTTTTCTCATTTTACAGAGGAGAAACTAAACAGTTATATTACTAGTAATGACAAAATTGGATTCACACCCAGCTTTCAGATGGCTCCAAAGCTCCAGAGTTTTACATTTTACCACACTGCAACCTTATTGCTGCCAATTATGCCTCCAATAAACTTCAGAGTGGTGTTTCATATAGCCTCTAGGTTAATAGCAACTATTTATCCAAGGCCAGTTTTCAGTTCTAGTTCTGCAGCCCCTGAAGCCTGTGAGGAAGAACAGCCTTCAATAAGCCCATGTTCAAGTCCTAACCCCCAGTACCTCAGAATGAGACTTTATTGGAAATAGTGTCAATGCAAATGTAATTGGTCAAGTTAAGCTAAGGTCAGACTGGAATGGAGTAAGGTAGATCCTTAACTCAATATGACTGGTGTCCTTAGAAGAAAAATGTAACAGACACATGAAGACAGAATGCCACAGGAGGCATTAAAGTGCTACAACTGTAAGTCAAGGAACCAAGGAATGACAAGGATTGACAGCCACAGCTAGGAGCTAGGAAGAGGAGAGAAAAGATTTTTCCCTATAGGTTTCAGAGGGAACAGGGACCAGATGACACCTTAATTTTGGACTTCTAGCTTCCAGAAATCTGTGAGACAAGAAATTTCTGTTGTTTGAAGCCACCTGATTTGTGGTACTTTGTTACAGTAGCCCTAAGAAACTAATACACTCTCCTGCCCCGCAGTGGGGCGGAGGTGTTCTTTCTCATCCATGGAAATAAACAGAGGACATCCATTTGTGAGTTTTTACCACTCTAGCCCCCTAGAACTGGGCTATCTGTCGTAACTGTGATTATGGAATGGCAAGAGTGGCAATGACATCACGGCAGACACTGTTGACTTCTCTCCAGTAGCCATCCCTCTCCACTTTTGTTAACAGACCTCTATTTTGCTCAAGTATGGGCCCTGCATATTGCATAAGGCCTTTTAGTTCTACAGCCACATGGACTTTGTGCATTTGAAAGAACACTCTGATTGAAACCATCAAATCAAACTAGCTTCTTACAATCCATTTTGTTAGCGACACTATTTCAGAGTTCATGTATCTGCCAGATTTTACCATCTACATGCTAAAACCAAATAGGGCTTCTGCATCCTACCTTGTCAGACTGACAGGATTGAGCAAATGGTTCATTCACTAACTCAAAAAATTAACAGCTTTAGTGGCTTGTGTGATGTAATTACCAACATTTACTAATAGATCCCAACAATAGCACTGCTGGCAAACTCATAGAGGAGTAAGTGCTTCTTATCCTTACCTTCCTCAAAACAAACTAGTGGATGAGCGCATTTTGAAATGTTTATTCTTATTCAAATTGAACTTGATAATTTTATTTTTTAACATCTTTTTTTTTTTTTTTTGCATACCATATGGTTCTATTTACTTTGTTCAAAAATACGCAAACAAATATATGCTGTTAGTGGTGAGGAGAGAGGTTACCTCTGGTGAAGAGGGAGAGGTAGAGATTGGGATGGGGCATGAGGGGGCTTTGGGGAGCTGGAAATGTCATCTTTCCTGACCTGGGTGCTTGGTCACTCAAGTGTGTTTATTTTATAATACTTGTGATATATGCACTTTTTCTATATCTATGTTGCATTTCAATGATTTTCTTTTGAAGATCATATTCTGGCTCTCGCTAATTCTAATGTCCTTTTTTCCACAGTACTGTTGCCAGTCAAGTTCATCTAAACCACCACATTTTGGAAGGATGACTTAATAAAAGATCCCAGATTAAGCAATATCATGGTAGAACATGGACCACAACTCCAGATATCATCCCTGATCAGGTCTGTCTCCTGCCCCTCTCATTAAGTCACTGCTTTTGGGAATTAACAGCCACTTCCTAAAACACTTTTTAAAAAGATTTTTCTCTAATTTTATTTCTAGAAAATGTTGTATTAAAGAGGTCTTTCTATTTCACATGAAATGATTTAAGGCCTGTTTCACCATGAGCTAGGGTCTTTGACTATGTAGCTTATGTCTTACATAATGACCTCACTCCCCCGAAATCACACCTTTATTGCCTTTAGTTGAATTTATTAAACTGATCATTTACGTGAGCAAGGACATCGCTTTCAAAACCGAGCAGCAAGCAAATGACTCACTGCTTTCCCATCTGCTCACTTTCTGCATTGGCTTTCTGGGGTGTTTACAGAATATGTCTAAAGTAGTTGTGAATAAACAAAATACAGTTTTCTGAGGAACTGCTCATCACATATTACATCACATGACTTTTCCATCTTAGTTGAAGAAAACAAAACAAAACAAAACAAAAACCCTTAAGGAGTACATCTGCAGACAAATTCCACTTACTCTGAATATCATTTTGCTCATCTGGGATGGCCAGGACATATAAAATATTGACAGAATAAACTTGCAAAATTTTATCTAAGACTTTCAATTTGTTTTGAGATTTTTGGTCGAAATTCAAAATAGACCAAAGTTTTCTAAGTTTTCCCATTGAGGACCTCTTTTGTGAAGAAAGCTTCATTCATTTGATAAACATTTACTCATTTATCCACTACAGGCTAAACTCTGTGGCTGGTTTTAAATATATGTATATCATTCAGAGTGTTTATCAAGGGAGACAAAAATGTGAAAGAATTCCAAAATTGCAGACGACAAAAAGTACTAAAATAAAAAACTGGGATCATGATCCCAAAGGAGGTAACATTGACTCTTAAAGAACGTATCGGATTTTCAAGGTGAAGATGAGGAAGAAGGAAGGTCATTCCAGGGCAGGGAGCAATTTTAGGAAATGCAGAAGAGTGAAGGAAGACAGAGCAGGGAAATACTGGAATACAGAAATTAAACAATGGCCAGAGCTATGAGTGGGAGAGGGCGTTAGGAGTTAATACAGTCCAGGAAAGGTGGGTGGAAGCTAGCTTTTGAAGAGTTTGAACTGAAGGCTTAAAAAGATCTCTGAAGCAAACGGGGGTGAAGTATTGTTATCAGGCTGTGTGTGTGGAGTGTGTGTGTGTTTGGTAAGATATACAGAACATGAAATTTACCATTTTAACCATTTTTAAGTGTATAGTTCAGTGGCATTAAGTACATTAACATTGTTGTGCAACTATCACCACCAGCCATCTCCAGAACTTTCTCATCTTCCTCAACTGAAACTCTATACCCATTAAACACTAATGCTCCATTTTACCTGGCCCCTAGCTCTTGGCCACCCCCATTTTATTTTATATCTCCATGATTTTCATTATTCTAGGTACTTCACAGAAGTGAGATCATATAGTATTTTGTCCTTTTGTGACTGGCTTATTTTACTTAGCATAATGTTTTCATGGTTCACCCATGTTGTAGAATGGGTCAGAATTTCCTTCCTTTTTGAGACCGAATAATATTCCATTGTGTAAATACACCATATTTTGTTTATCTATTTATAAATTGCTTTAATCTCTTGACTATTATGAATAATGCTGCTATGAACATGAGTGCACAAATATCTGTTCAAGTCCCTGCTTTCAGGTGTATACTTAGAAGTGGAATTGCTGGATCATATGGCAGATTGGTTTAATGGTGTCTCCCTACCATTTTCCACAGAAGCTACACCACTTTACATTCTCACGAGCAACGTATGAGGGCTTTTATATCTCCACATCCTCATCAACACTCATTATTTTCTGTTTTTTTTTTTTTAATAATAACCATCGTAATGATGTAAAGTAATATCTTATTGATTTGATTTGCATTCCCCAAAAGATTAATGATATTGAGCATCTTTTCATGTGCTATTGGTCATTTGTATATTTACTTTGGAAAAATGTCTACTTGAATCTTGCCCATTTGTGAATTGGGTTGTCTGTTATTTTGTTGTTGAGGTATAATGAGTTCTTTATATATTCTGGATAGCAATCCCTTATCAGATGTATGATTTGTAAATATTTTCTCCCATTCTGTGGGTTTTTACTCTGTTGATAGTATCTTTTGATACTAAAATTAAAGTTTTTAATTTTAATAAAATCCAATTTATCTAATTTTTTTTGTTGTTGCCTATGCTTTTGGCATCATGTCTAAAAAGTCATGGAAAAATCTAATGGCATGAAATTTGTCTTATGTTTTTTTCTGAGAGTTTTACAGTTTTAACTTATGTTTAGGTCTTTGTTCCATTTTTGAGTTAAATTTTATATGACATAAGATAAGGGTCCAACTTCTTTATTATTATTTTTTTATATGAATATCCAGTTTTCTCCAACACCATTTGCGAAAGACAATTTGTTATTGAATGGTCTTGGCACCTGTGCTAAAAATCACTTGACCATATATGTAAGAGCTTATTTCTGAGTACTCAATTTATTTCATTTGTCTGTATGTCTGTCTTTATGCCAGTACCATGCTACTTTAATTACTGTAGCTTCATAGTAAGTTTTGAAATCAAGAAGTGTGATATCTCCAACTTTGTTCTTTTTCAAGATTGTTTTGGATGTTCAGCGTTCCTTTGAGATTCTACATGAATTTTAGGAGAGATTTTCTATTTCTGCAAAAAAAAAAAAAAAAAACGTTGTTGGGATTTTGACGGAGGTTGCATTGAACCTGCAGATAGCTTTGGGTAGTATTGACATCTTAACAATATTAAGTCTTCCAATCTATGAACACAGGAAATCTTTCCGTTTGTTTTTATATCAGGCCTCTATATATTTTAACATTTTATTTTTAATTAACACTTTCATTCTGTGCTTATAACTTGAGACAAAGGATGGTATTGTAAAATGTCACACACAGCAGGTGCATAATAAATGCATGTTGCTAAATCAAAAACAAAAAACACACTCACCAATGCTAACATTTATAGTATACACCTCCGCTTACCTAAACAAGACTATGATGCTGATCATCTATTTTTTCTCTCCTTTCTTTCAGATACCCCCTTTCTTTCCACAGTTTCTCCTTTGCTTTATCCATCTCAGGAATCTGCCTCCAGTCAGGATCTGCCCTCCTATGCAGGGTTATGTTTTTGAAGTCCAGTTTATTGAGTTAAAATTACTTAGAGTGACAGTCACTATTTTAAAATGCACAATTTGATGAGTTTTGACAAATGTCATTTTATGTCCAGAGCCAGGCTTTGGAAAATAGACTTGAGGATAGCTTCATTCATCACACAAGGGAAAAATGAGCTTGCTGTTTAGCGAGTCCTCAAAAAAATTAAATATAATATTACCATATGACCCAGCAATTCCACTTCTGAGTATAGACCTAAAAAATTGAAATCAGGGACTCAAACAGATATTTATACACCAATGTTCATAACAGCATTAGTCACAATAATCAGAGAGTAGGAATAAGTTAAATGTGTGTAAATAGATGAATGGATAAACAAAATGTGGTGTATACATAACAAAGGAATATTTTCAACTATAAAAAGGAACTTGGTTCTGACACAGGCTACAACATGGATGTATCTTAAAAACTTTATACTAAGTAAAATAAGCCAGATAAAAAAGGATGAATATTATTTTATATGAGGTACTTAAAATAGGCAAATTTGTAAAGATAGAAAGTAGAATAGAAGGCACTAGAGAAAAACAAATACTATGATCTCAATTATCTGTGGAATCTAAATAAATCAAACCCATAGAAACCAGAGAACAGATTAATAGTTGCCAGGGGCAGAGGGGTAGGGAGTAATGGGGGAAATGATTGAAGATGGTCAAAAGGTACAAACTTCTAGTTATAAGATAAATAAATTCTGAAGATGTAATATACAGCATGGTGACTACAGTTAATACTATATTGTCTATTTGAAAGTTGCTAAGAGAATAAATCTTATAGGTTCTCTCCCAAAATAAAATAAAAATTATAACTATGTAGGTTGATGGATGTTAACCAACCTTACTGTAGTGATCATTTCTCAATATATACATATGTCAAATCCTTATGATGTACACCTTGAACTTATACAATGTTATATGCCAATTATATTTCAGTAAAGCTGGAAAATTTTTAAAAGAAGGCATCAGGGGCTGGAGGGAGCGGGTAATGGGGAATTGTTGCTTAATGTTCACAGAGTTTCTGTTTCCAGTGATGAAAACATTTTGGTTCCACAATACTGTGACTGTGCTTAATGCTACTGAATTGTACACTTAAAAATGGTTAAAATCATAAATTTCATGTTATATATATTTTGCTAATTTTAATATTTTATTATTTTAAGTGGGTTTGCCTTAGCTCTAAGGGACACAAGTGACTCCAAAGCCTCTGGCTAAATACATGACACACAACCATAAGAATAAATACAATATTGCAAGAATATAAAATAAATAAACACATATCAAAGGGCACTGAAATTTGGGAGATGGTTGGGAAAAGAGAGAGAAGCCAAAGATAAAACCACCAAACAGGAGGCTGCTGCAATGGTCTGGAGTGGCCTGAGTTAGACTATCAGCAGACAAAAAGGGAAGATGGCACATCCACAAGAAGCAGAGAGAACTCAGCTGCTAAGCGAATATAGCCAAGGCAGCCATAGAAGTGGAAAATGCCAGGCCAGGGCCACATTATGACTTTCGTGGGCCCTAGGACTTTTGCCATAGAGAGTGCCTTCCTTCATTAAAAGATCATTAAAATTGTATTTATGATCACATTGGTGTAAAGAGGAACGTATCTGTATTATAGATTAAAACATTTTTGTCCTATCTGAATAGACATTTCTCCAAAGAAGACCTACGTTGGCCAATAGACATGAAAAGATGTTCAACACCACTAATCATCAGAGAAATGCAAATTAAAACCACAATGAGCTATTACCTCACACCTGTCGGAATGGCTGTCGTCAATAAATCAACAATGACAAATGTTGGCGAGGATGTGGAGGAAAGAGAATACTCATGCCCTGTTGCTGGGATTGCAAACTGGTGCAGCCGCTATGGAAAACATATGAAAGGTACTCAAAAAATTAAAAATAGAACTACCTTATGACCCAGAAATTCCACTTCTGGGTACTTACCTGAAGAAATCCAAATCACTAATTTGGAAAAGATATATGTACTCCTATGTTCATTACAGAATTATTTACAATAACCAAGGTTGCAACCAACCTAAGTTTCCATCAACAGACAAATGGATTAAGGAGAGTATGTGTGTGTACACACACACACACACACACACACACACAGAGTGGAATATTACTCAGCCATGAAAAAATAAAATCCTGCCATCTGCAACAACATGGATGGACCTAGGGTGTTATGCTAAGTGAAATAAGTCAAACAGAGAAAGACAAATACCATATGATCTCACTTATATGTTGAATCTAAAGAACAAAATAAATGAACAAACAATACAGAAATAGACTCATAGATACAGAGACAAACTTATGGTTGCTAGATGAAAAGGGGATGGGGGGACTGGATGAAAAAGGTGAAGGGATTAAGGAGTACAAATTGGTAGTTACAAAATAGTCATGGGGATGTAAAGTATAGGGAATATAGTCAATAATATTGTAATAACAATGTATGGTACCCGGTGGGTAGTAGACTTATCAGGAAGATCATTTTGTAAGTTATATAAATGTCTAATCACTATGCCGTATACCTGAAACTAATGTAATATTGAATGTCAACTATAATTGAAAAATTTTTTTTAAACTGTGTTCTAAAAGTACATTTTTTCCTTCCGATTTTAAGAGATTAAAATATTTTCGTGGGCCCTTAAATATACATATGTTGGCATGGCCTCTTCTGCACGTCCTAAAGGAGTAAGTCCTGAACCAGCCCTATACGAGGAACCGATGGCCTCCTTCCTAAGACTATTCCCCCTCCATTCCCTTCCCTGCAGCCTTCTTGTGTGATTGGCTACTCTAGGTATTGAGGGCTTTGTAAACATATGATCTAGCAGGGCACGATATTCAGAGATTATTGGCTCAACATGGGAGTTAAGACTGAGGACTTCAAAATCAGAACAATTTGGATCTGAATCATAGCTCCGCCTGCCTGACTATATAAATTGGAGCAAGTTACCTAATCTTTTAAGCCACGGTTTCTATCTGTAAATGCATGTAAGAGTTTCTAACACCATGGAGGTCATGTAAGGCTTAAATATGGTGAGAAAACAACCAGCTTATCATGATGCTTGCTACATGGCTGGCAAGTGCTGGCCACACTTAGCAATGCTTAAATCTGGCACTTACTCATCACTCTTCTGACTTGGTATAGACAGGCACAGCGATTTGGGGTTTGTTATGAGGGGAAGGAGGAAAAGCATAAAGACACTGGGAGAGGGAAACACAAAATGGGTGAAGGTGTCCAGAGAGTAATGGGAGGAACATGAACAGTTTCACATTTTTTCCCAGGACAAGCCCAATTAGCCTACAATCTACCACCCACACTACCTGGACTATTACCTTTTCTAAGCACAAAATGGTTCATGTCACCCCCTGCAGACACCCTTAAGGTGATCCCCACAGAGCAAAGTCTCATTTCCCTATGTCCCCATTTCTCAACACACCCCCCAGCCGTCCCCACCACACCAACTCCACTCTAGACTTGCCATTCTTCATACTTCCCTGTCCATTTTGCTTACATGGTTTCTTTTGCCTAGAATATCTTTTCTAGTGAACTTCTACTCATCCTACAAGTCCCAGCCCCAATGTCCCCGTCTTCTGCAACTGCCTAGGAAAAATTAATCCCTCCCTTTCTTGGGCTCCCCCAGCACCTGAATCACTGTGTCATATCGCTCTGTTTGATAGTCATTTGTTTACATCTCTTTCCCCAGCTGGAATGTGTGATCAGAAGGGGAGGGGCTGCTGGATTCATTCACTAGCTACCTCCAACACCAGGTTCCCACCCCAACTGCTGCCTCACCTCCTGTACATGTTGGCAGCTCATGAATGAGGGAGGGAAGGTTTCTTCATTGTTTACTTGGTTTGGGAACCTTTCTCCTCACACCTGTTCCAACATAGGATGCTGATTTATACAGCAAATTAAAGATTCAATAATTAGAAAAGTTCCAGGTAGGAACGAAATAGCAAGAAACACATAGAACTGTTTCTAAGAGGGTAAAATATCAGAGAGATTAATTCGATGTTTACCCCCTGGGTCTCCAGGTAGCTCTTCCTAAAGAAATAGGAGGTCAGTGGTACTCACAAGGTCTTGGGATCCATCTATATAATCAGTACCCAATGGGTAATATGGGGTGAGCGACTGGACAGCTTCAGCTTCACTCTCCTTGTACATTTCTCACCAATGTCCCCACCCTCTCCCCAGAGAGCACTTGACCTCTTCTCTTCCTACTCCCCATTTCTGCTTAACCCTGAGCTCATCCAGATGAAAACCCTGAGATTGCAAAGTAGTTGCCCCTGGTCCCTAGGAATGGCTCTGCCAACTGCTCTCTGGAACTGCCTTTTTCCTGCGGGGAAGGCAAACCGCCAGACCTTCAATGTCCACTGTGGCAGTACACACTCGTAGTGCTGACAGGACAGACTCCAGCGCTACGGACTGGTCTAGATTACTCTTTTACCCCCATCTGACTCCTTCATCACTTGGAGCCTGTGGCAGCTAGAAACAGCCACAGAAGGTTTGGGGTGGCCTCATTCTCAGCATTGCTAGGGTGACTGGTGAATGAAGTCTGGTGTCTGGAGTGTGTTCCTAAGGAACGTGGTGGGCTCTGCAGCCGAGAGCCCAGCTTCTGGTGCTTCTGCAGAGCCTTTTCTAAATCAGGTTGGCTAGGAGGCACCTGGTCATCCCAATAAGATGCTGCCCTAGGGCAAGCCAGAGCCTTTGAAGGTGGTTTGCACTCACAAACAGCCTGCTTCACTCCCTTTGTTCCTGAGGAGTTCCTCGTCCCTGCCATCTCGAGCGGTTATTGCCTCTCCCATTCTCGAGGCCACCACTCTCGTTTAGAGCCCGCATTTCACGTCTCACTCTGGCTCTTGCAATAATCTACCTTTTCCTCACTTAAACCTTTCCCTGCAGTGCTGCTAAAGAAACTTCCTAAGGTACACTCTGCATGAGTCTATTTGCATGAAGCTTAAGAACAGGCAAAACGAAATCTAGGTGACAGAAGTCAAAAACAGTGGTTACTAGCGTGTGTGTGGAGAGGGGCTTCAGTATTGTCTAAGAGGGAGCATAAAGAATCCTTCTGGGATGTTCAAAATGCTCTGTTTTTTATCTGTGTGTACATTACATATATAAAAATTCATGGAGACTTACACTTTAGATTCATGCACTTTATAGATGTTAAGCCTCAAAAAGAAAGCAAAAAAATTTAAGTAGAATTAGTGAGTTTATTTGGCAAACATTTTTGAGTGCCTACAATGAGTGCAGGGACTCAGGGATGAAACATACAACCCCTGTGACCCACTCCTCCCTCAGCTTGCCTTTCAGGCTTCTCTCATTCTTCTGGATGACACTACTCGACTGCTAGCTAATGTCCCAAATACATCCCTTTCCAGTCTCAGGTTCCTCTGGAATCTCATATGGGCCTCTCTCCCTTCCCGACCTCTTCCTACTCCCAGTTCCACTTGCTGAAATCCTTCTATGAGGCTCAAAAATGGGATCAGCTACTAAACAAAGCTTTCTCAACTGCAAATGCCTATCCTTCTCTCTGCAACCTCTTGGTACCTCCTTTTTGGGAGTTCTGATTCTACTGCCTGACCTTTCCTAGTAGACACAAGCTCCTTGAGGAAAAAGACTCATCTGTGATTTGCCTGTGCCTCACAAATTCCTGCTGAATTGAAAGGCTGGGAAAGGAAAGGAGAGAATGCCTTAAACAGCTTCCCAGCTTCCCAGTTCGATCTCTGCCTGCTTAGCTGTTGAGGGGCACACAGCAAGCAAAAGCCTTCACCTATCACAGCACCACCCTCCCCGCTCCGAGATCTCTGCCCTGGTTAGCAGACGGGATTTGGCTGCAATGGTTTGTTAAGGCATTCAGTGCTCAGGAAAAAAAAAAAGAAGAAGAAGAAAAAGAAGAAACTGGCGAGAGAGGAGGGAGGACAGGGACATGAGAAAGTACACCTGCTGGCAAGTGGTTTTTCTGGGGATACAATCTATTTATTTCTCTCTAAGATCTTTCTGGAGGTCACCTCTGGATCCAGAGGAAAGGTCCTTACTGCTTCTGTCTCAGAGGAGACAGAAGACCCAATTTCTGGGCATTAAATAGAGTGGATGCCAGTACCCAGAAAGCTGTCAGCTCTGAATTTATACTTCCGTTACAGGGCATCACTTCAAAATGTGACTTTAGGTATTAGTTTTCATATATGTATGCCATACAAGTATGTACAAATAAATATATTGATTATCTACCATAGACAGGGCCTTGTGTTAAGGGAAACAGAGGATTCAAAAAATAGAATTTGCCGTTCCTGCCTCCCACAGAGTTTAAAAGTAGTTTGGCATATGTATGGGATGTTCGCTGAAGCATTGTTTATAACAAGAAAAAATTAGAAACAACCTAAATATCCATCATAAGGAGACGGGCCAAATAAAATGCAGCACACTGGCTTCCTAGAATACAATGGCATAATTTAACAGAACTAACTAGGGATTATACATGTCAGTGTTAATAGAGCTCAAAAATATATTGAGTGAAAAAGTCAGATTGTAGAATGATGCATATCGTACAATACCATTTATGCAAACATAGAGATAATAAAAATAATACACTGCATATTCTGAATACACGATATATGAATACACAATATATCTGCATGTAAAAGTATGTTTTTTTAAATGGTGCAGAAGGACACACACTTTCTCTCCTGGAGAGAGAAAGGTAGAAGATGGACCCAGATCAAAGGAGGCTTTTACTTTTTCTGTAATTATTTTCATTTTTTAAAAGTAATTAGGAAGGCACGGCCCAAATATATGAAAAGCTAAGTAATGAGTTCATCAATAACCATAAATAAGTGACACCACGAGGCAGAATGGATTTATTGATGATGAGCATCTGCAATAACAGCCAGGAGTTTAGAAGAAGTCACTGAACACTGGGGAACTCTGAGAAGGAACTAAGGAGTTAGTTAGAACTTTCTTGAAAGTCTGGAAAAGAAAATGCTGTGATAAAGGTGGAGTTTTGTGAAGCTGCATTTGGCCACGTGCGATATAAACATTTACACTATGAGCGTGTATGGGTTTTATTCCTCATACTTGTCAAGCCCTGAAAATTTGATGAACACAGTATAATACAAGCTAAGCTCTGAGAGGAAATCGGGTTAGGAAAATGAGGAATGCTTTGGTTTAACCCTTGAGCCAAATGAACAAGTGATTAAGGACTTCTAGGGGCATCTGCGGTCAACAAAGTTTATCAGTTTCCTTTACTGGATTGTGAGCTTCTCAAGGCCTTGAGCTGTGATGCCTTCCTTCCTGAGCCCCAGAGCACAGAACAGTATATGATGTCATGTAACAGGCACTCAGTGAACACTCGAATAAATGAATGAATGAATGAAAGAATGGATGAATGAATATTGCAGAAAGGTCAAAGAGAATAAGGACCACAAAGAGATTTGTTGCTTGAATGGTTAATTCTTTATCTCTAAGTCACATCTGCCCCCTTCTCTATTCTCCCCTGCCAGTGCCACTGCCATTGGAGTGTGGTTTTCTCTTGCCTCTTGCCTACCATCCTCCCTAAACCTGAGGGTTTTCTTTAGGGTGGGGTGGGGAGTGGCTGTCAACCTTCAAAAAGGCCCAGGATACCAAGGTCAAAAGAAGATAAGTAAAAAATCATTTGGAGAACTGAGCTGAGATTTCACAGGAGTTGGAATGGGGAGTAATGTGTGTTGGTTGTGAGGGTAGCGGGGATTCTAAGGCAAAGGAAAGATGAGCCTACAGGAAGAGAGGATCAGACATGCAGGTAGAAGGCCTGGAGCCAAATTTTAGAAACCGGTTGTGGAATTGGTTCATTCAGAGGTTTTCAAATGTGGAGCTCAGAATCCCAAGATTCCACAGTCAACCTCCAGGGGGTTTCTAAACAATAAGGCTGCTTCTGCCAAGGAAAGAAGATTAAAACTGCCAGAGGGACCTGTTCATCTATTATATGTCTTACATACTAGAGTTCTGAGTAAGATTTCATTTGAAAGATAGAGACAGGGGTAGAGGAGAGAGACAGAGAGACATCATTCTGCTAAAACATTTGAAAGAACACTGAGTTCAGGAACTACCTCTCTCTTGTGAAATGAGATCTTATATAAAATGTATTCTAGGTGGAAAAGGCTCTCAATACAAGTTTGCATTGGGCTAGACGTGGGGTGTGGGGGCGGGAATCAACCAAAAGTCAAATTTATTTGGAATTACCATAAATTGCCTGACCCGTGACCTTCTCAGAATTGAGATTATCCTCAGAAGATCAAAATTAAGGGACTCAAAGCCGGGGTAAGGGAAACAGGGAGGTGTAGATGATCAGTGTTTAGTTCTTGTTGATAATTATTAACCTTATGGGGCATTTCTCTTGAGCTTTATTCAATCGTTGCATGCATAATATTACTAATTCTCACAACAGGCTCTGAGGTAAGCTCTATTCCCATCCTTACCAAGGCTCAGAGAGGTTGAGCAACTTGCCCAGCATCACACCAGATAACAAGCAGAAGAGCTGGGCTCTGAATCTAGTCATCCTAACTTAAAGGTCCCTGAGTTTAAGCCCAATGCAGTAGTATCTCTCAAAGACAATGCCTTGAGTAGGGCTGGTTGAAGTAAGGTGCAGGTACCTGCATCAAAAAAGGTCCTGAGAGAGAGAGAACAATACTTCCATTTCTGAGAGGGCCCCAAGTGATGCAGTCTTCCAAGGAAAATACCAGAAACCCCATCTCTGTTAGGGCAGTTGCCTCCCTGAGCTCTTGGGTAGACTGACCACACCTGAAAGGTTCATTTCCTCTGGATGCCACATCTTTGGAGAACTTAAAAGTATGTCACCTTGAGTCAGTGAACAGAAGGATGAAGGATCTGGCTAACTATAAAGGAAAACAAGGACATTTAATTTAAAGAAGAGAACATTAGAAAGGAAGGAGAGAGCTATCTCAAACACTCAGAAAGTTTTCTTAAGGAAGAGTGACCGAACTTGTTTTGTGCAGCTCTGGGTAGCAGAACTAGGATTAATGGGGAAGTGAGAGAGAAACAAATTCAAATCAATGTTACAAATGAGCTTCCTTAGATCAGTTCGAAAATGAAATTGGCCTCACTGGAGGTAGTGAGTATTCTGTCAAAGGAAGCAATCAAGCAAAGATGGAGAATCAAGTATCGTGACTGCTAAGCAGAAACTCATGTTGGATAGATTAAATGACTACTAAAGCCTCTTCTGACATGAAGACTACACAAGTTTAAAATTATGATGTTTTTTCCTTTTCAAAATTTCTCATTTAAGAATAAACCCAATGGTCATTTCAGCCACTGAAAGCATATCATCTTATAAATTCCTATATTCTGCTTGTCTACTAAGGGAGCTCCTCCACCTATGACACAGGCCTGTACGTCTGTCAGCAGGGGCAGCATTTGTCACATTAATAGTACAAGTCAGAATAAATACCAGCCCCATTTGTGCGACAGTCCTTGACAGAAGAGAATTGGCCTGCTTGATTAGGAATATGTGTCAGGTGCTGATAATAGGGAAATCCTTTTCAGCCAAGCCCCAGAACCTGAACAGTCATAATGAGACCGATTTAATGAGCCTCCTGTTCTACAACAATATTAATTACAACTCTGTCACAGAAGGCAGCCAGCTCGAGATAAAATAGATAAAATGCATGTTCAGAATCTTTTCCCTAAATACAAATTGTCTTGCAGTCATGTACATATGTTTATAGCAAGCGAATGTATTGAATGCCTTCTTTAAACTATGGAAGAAATACTTATATGCTGTTGGTCTAAACAGCAGAAATGCTTCTGAACTTTGGGTTTGTCTCTCAGAATGCATCTACCCCAAATCTGTCTGGTGAGCTTAATTAGTCCCAACTTGTTTCTACTCTGGAAAAAAAAAAAAAAAAAAGGAGTAGCAAAAGCCCTTCTTTCTCAGTGGGTAGGCTGCCTCCAAGCCATTATTTGGTCAGGTCTCACAAATCTCTCCTTAAATAAATGGAATTTCTTCAGGTAAAATTTAAACTGGAAATTGTCATCAACCCAGTTCAGTAAGTCATCAACGAGGGCCTATTAATGCTAATACCTATTGAGCACTACCTGACATCAGGTACCGTTCTAAGTATTTTAGCCCATATGGTCATCACAAAACACTGAAACACTGACGGCGTGCCCTTTCCAGGAAGCTCAGCGACGTTAAGCGGTTGTCCAAGGGTATACAGCCAGTTTGCAGAGCCAGGATTCAAACCCAGTTTGAATGATTCCAGAGCCAGCGAGCTTAACCACAAAGCCACACTATGCACTGTGTGTTTGCAGGCAGCTTGTTTATTCAGCAAATGTCGATTGAGCCCTTCCTATGTACTAGGCATAGTGCTGGGTACTGGGCAGAGATAAATAAGACAGAAGCCCTGGGCAATTCCAACAGATTGTAACAAGCTTCCCTGGGGGTCAGCAAAAGCTTCTGGAAATGGTGACATGTAATGGGCACCTGAAAGATGAGTAAGAGTTAGGCAGTGAATGGCGAGGAGGACTTGAGGAGGGAGAGGTTACAGAAGAAAACCTGAGATCGGGTGTATGTGTGTGGGGGCGGGGGAGGGAGGAGCACAAGCGCTGTGAAAATATCGAGGAATTAATAACTTGGTAGAAAGAGATCTTCCTGACAGGAAGGACTTAGGAGGAGGAAAACTTGAGCTAGGTCCTTAAAAATAGAGTAAAAGAAGATAGGCAGTTTATATGATATATACTTTAAATCTGTAGAAATTTATCATATTCACGTAACACTCTTTAACTCAGATGGAGGGAAAGTTGCCACATGGACAAAGGACTGACTCCGAGAGATTAATCTTCTGCCACTCAAAAGAGGCCACAATGGTTCTTTTTCCTTACACTGATGAGATTTTGATGGTGCAAAGAAAAGGGGTGGCTGATGAAGGAGGCATCAGAGAGAATAGACATGGAATCCTGAGCTTTGATTCAAGAGGGCAATGGTTACCCAGAATCTGACATAAAGCAGATTATTCCCACAGAAATGGTGGGAAGCAAAACCTGTGTCCACATACACAAAGAGAGCATAAGCTGAAAACTCACAATGATACTTGGCTCTGACCCCAGAGCTCACTGACTTGTGATCCCATATAATAGTCCATATCCACCCGCAGTTCCCTACCGCCAGAGTGTAGGTGACTCCACCTGGACCACAAGGCTCTCCCCATCTCAATCCTGCCTGCCTCTGCAGTGGTTCTCCTAATTTAGCATACGTTGGAATCACCTACAGGACTGGCTGAACCACAAATTTCAGGCCCCACCTCCAGAGTTTCTGATTCAGTAGGTCTGAGATGATGCCAAGAATTTGCATTTCTAATAAGTTCCCAGGTGATGCTAATACTGGTGGTCTCATACTTTGATAACTGCTGTTCTGTGGTACAAGGCAAGTCACACCTCCCTAGGAAGCCTTCCCTCAGCATTCCAGTCCCTCTGACTTCTCTCTCCAGTCTTATTGCACATTTAAGTTAATACATGCTACAAAGACAAACCCACTGCCTTGAGGAGAGGCTAGATGGGCAGTGGAATATGGGGAAACCGAATGAGCTCAGATGTATATGCATTGCGTGAGAGATGGGAACTATAGTGAACTGGAAAATTCATGCCCCAATAAAAGTGGGCAACTCACTCAGTTTTAGCCAATTTTTGCTGGGTGTCATTGCAAGTCCTGTATCGCCAGGGCTTCTAGCTTTCAAGAGAAGGCAGAAATCCTGATGTATACTTAAAATATCCTAATTTTTCAAAGTCGGTTTAAGATTTTTAAAGGCAATATCAGGATAGGTCAGGTGACCTCTTTAGCCTCTTGCGGCTTTATTATTTGAGGGTTTGGGCTTGTAGTATTCTGTGTTCTGGCCTGTCACAGGGAAAAAGACTAGAAACATGTCTATGAGGGCCACTCACTTGTGTCATATTTCTTCCAAAAGCACATAACCCATAATCATGAGATTAGACTGGGGGACATTCTGCAGGATACCTGACTAGCATTCCTCAAGACTATCAAGGTCGTGAAAAATGAGGAAAGACTGAGAAACTCACAGGCTAGAGAGACTGGGGAGACATAAAAACCAAATACAATGAGGTACACTGGACTGGATCCTGAAGGAAAAGGACATCGACGGAAAAACGTAAAATCCAAGCAAAGTCTGAAGTTTAATTGAACAGTAATGTGCCAATATTAGTTTCTTAGTTTCGAGAAATGTTCACAGTAATATAACCGAATGAGGGGTATATGACAACTCTCTGTTCTAGCTTTGCAGCTTTTCTGTACATCTAAAATTAATCTAAAATAAGAAATTTATTTTCAAAAATTAAGTCAATAAAATATAACTATTTTTAAAACAAACAAACGAAAAAGGCTATGGGCAAAATCTGGTCAATTGGCTACCAGTTTTCAGCCTTTGATTTAAAAAAATAAATAAAATTAAGCCTCCTGTATGTTATAGAATCTTAATTCTAGATGCTCTCTTTGGAATCTCTGACTTTGAACCTCTTGTTTTATGCAGAACAATCTAGAATTCCATAATGTTTAAATCACTTGTCCAAGATGTCACAACCAGGGGAGATCACCTCCTTGTCTCCTGCCCTGTCCCTTAATCAAGACATCACCACACCTCACTTCCTCCTATCCTTTGTTTACTTCAGGTGCAAAAACACCTTACTTCCTCCACCAGGTTATAAGCAATCTGAGGGCATTTCCATGCATTATTAATATTTGTAACTCAACATCTCTCACATAAAAGGTATTTAACAAATTGTCCTGTTTTTATTAATACATTGGCAAGAAGTGGTTTTTAACTCTTTGGATCCTCCACACTGTATTCATGAAATGGCTGCCAAATGATTAACTGTGTAAAGTTGCTTAACTTCTCCAGGCCGTAGTTTCCTCATCTGTAAAATGAGAGAATCGTTCCTACCAGATGTGTGGTCCATGAACCAGCAGCATTGACATCCCCTGGAAGCCTTTTAGGAATGCAGAATCTCAGACCTCAGCCCCACATACTGAATCAGAATCTGTATTTTAACAAGATTCCCCGAGGTGATTTGTCTACTCATTAAAGTTTGAGAAGGAATGAACTAGTCCCAAATTTTAGTGTGTATCAAAATTACCAAACAAACTCATAGAACAAACTGGTGATTGCCAGATAGGAGGGAGATTGGGGAACTGGGTGGAAAGGTAAAGGGATTAAGAAATACAAATTGGCAGTTATAAAACAGTCACTGGGATATAAAGAACAGCACAGGGAACGCAGTCAATAATATTGTAGTAATTATGCATAGTGCCAGATGGGTACTAGACTTATCTGGAGGATCACTTCATAAGTTATATAAATGTCTAACCACTATGCTGTACACTTGAAACTAATATAATATTGAATGTCAACTGTAATTGAAAAATATTTTTAATTTTTTAAAAAGAAAATAGTAAATAAAAAAATATCACCTGGAGTGCTTAGAAATGCAGCGATCTAGGCCCCCCCTCAGATCAACTGACCAGTAATCTCTGGGTGTGGGGGCTGGGACTCGGCATTTTTAATGAGCATCCCAGCTCCTCCCCTTGAGAAATGCTGCACAGCTTGTGTCCTCTCAAGTACCTCTACGCTACTGGACATTCTGTTTCCACCTCACCTGACAGCCTGCTCCCTGACCCCAGAACCCCGAACTGCTTGTCTCTTTTCAGATCAGGAGTGCCAGCCTGGTATCCCACCACACCCGATTTCAAGCAGCCAATGTGATGTCACTGAACGCAGAATTAGAGAAAGATGGATGCAGTTAGTTCTTTAGAAGGAGTGGGCTACAGCATACCATAGCTTGTCGCTCTTGGTTCACCTGCATTCCAATTCCCAATTAGCCAACCCTACCTTTGATTCTTATTGATTGCCAGTCAGGCACTCAGCACTTTACTAAAGGTTGTGAAGGAGAGCAAAGAGGTATAAAAGATTAGGCAATCAGGTAGAGTGATTAAGCTCTCAGGCTTTAAGACAGGCCTGGTTTCAAATCCAGATCTGCCTCTTACAACCTTGGTCAGATTGCTTAACCTCTTTAAGCAATTTATTTATATAAATAAATATGTGTGTGTGTGTGTGTGTGTGTGTGTGTAGGTATACATATTATATATATGGTCTTTGTCAGTTACTAAAAAATTTTATATACACACACACATAAACTATATATACATAGCCTCAAGGAGCTTTCGGTCTAGCCCATATAAGGGAATATTAACATGTTCTAATTTAAAAGTCGAGTGGTTGGTACATGAATATTTGCTTTATTTGTCTTTTAATTGCACATATATGGCATATGATCTTTTGACTGTATTATTTACTTCACAATAAAAAAGGATAATACAAACCTAAATGAAGTTAATCACTAAAATGTGATCATTTCATTATCTCCCCAGCTCATCCATATTACTGTCTAAAGAAGTGAGGTCATGACTCACTGGTAACTTGGCCAAGAACTTGGTTTTGTTGGGATGTCAACTGACGCTTGATGAAGCTAAGGGCATCTAATTCTCTTTGCAGCTTGTGGGTGGCCAAGCTTAAAGAGATGTGAGAGGACCCCATTCAACTAAGGAGAAACTTTGTTTATGCTTCTTAGAGATCTGAGTCAAAAATTCTATTGCTCCCAGCATAACCAGTGTAGACAGAATTGAATTCTTGTAAACCAGTAGGCAGACTCAAAAATGGGGCTCAAGAGAAGTACAGAGTGACTCAGAAAAGGCACAGGCCACTTTTTCCCTTCCGTTTGAGCTGAAAGGGTTTCAACAACTAAAACAAGTTATTCATACTTCTGTCTAGGATCCACTAAGTGTCCCAACCATGTCTCACTCTTCTAGGTGATGTCTTCTCTTAAGGTTTTGAGTGATGAGAGAGTGACCGTGGCCAGGCTGCTGGTGGACAGCAGATACCTGGCCCTGACAGTCAAGATCATAGAGCCTTCTTTGGGTCTCAGATTCTTTCCTAAACCAGCAGAATGAGTCAAGTGACCTCTTGAGCTTCTTGTAGCTTTAATATACCATGGTTTGAACTATTCTAGAGTATTCTGCTGTTTTGTCTGTTGAAGATGAAGAAATCAGTACAATCAAATCACATCACCCCACCTTGATTTATTATGCTTTTCTTGCTTTGTTCTTTGTCAGATATTTTTATTTAGGATATGAATAGAGGAAACAGTTCACTGCATTTAGCCAAGTTAAAAAAAAAAATAGCTAATGTTTAAATAATGCCTGCTATGTGCCAGGCATCACTCTAAATGCTTTCTAATATATTGCTTCAGTTGAGGAAAATACTATTATTATTATTACCCCCAATTTACAGATGGGTAAACTGAAGCCTGGAGCAATTAAGTTATTTGTCCAAGGTCACGCAACTTGTACATGCAGAGCCAGAATTATGAATCCAGGTGGTTTGGTGTACTGTGTACCCTGCCTTTAGTATGTATGTTATCCAGATATGTGCCTTGTAGAGTGGCCTTTTCTTGAGGAGGTAAAGCTAGGAGATCTCATTTTATCAATTTTATCAGATTCTAAAAATTATTCTCTGATTTTGCCTGAAAAGGTATCCCAATGTTTACTTTTAAAGTTTGTTTACTGGTCATTTCTTAATAGAGCAGCAGTAGGATGGTTTTAAAACACAGGACAGATCAGTACAGAGGAGAGCTCACTTAACAGAGGTGGGAAAGCAGGGTTCTAGTCATCCAGCCTCTGACAGAATAAGCTGTGCATCTTGGGGGAGATGCTTCACCTCTCTGGACCTCAGACTTCTCACTTGTAAGATAAAGAAGTGAAGATAGATGACTTCAGAGGTTTTTCCCTCTCTAGAGACACGTATAATCTCTATTCCTCCCCCAACTATACAGGTTACTGGCGATCAAAAGATAAGGCAAATGACAAGCAAGTTTCAACAGTGCTCTGAAAGTAGACACCAGACATGTAAATTCAGATCCCAGGAATGTGAGAGAAAGCTCTGGCATGGCCTTCCTATTTCAATGAACATCTAATCAATGCAGAAACAGCCAGATAACTAAAAGCTACCTTTCAATTTTCAGACTTTGCTCATCACAGTTTCATCTTTCAAACTACCCATTTTTACCAAAGTTCATCCCAGATCCAGAAAGCACAGAAAAGGAGGGAACCTTTTCTCTCCAGAATCCTTCTTTATGCTCTACTTTTAACATTTGATGATGGGGAAACCTTTAAAATATTCCACACAAAGTGTTTAAAACTTCCAAAGTTTGTGAATCATAACACATCATCAATTTGCCTAAATCATGACAAATAGATTATAAGTTCCTTCATTATAGCTCAGAATCTGAATGAAGAAGAGGCACACAACAAATATTTGTTGATTAGCAATAAATTTGTTAATATAAAGTTCAAATTGTTACCAATGAAGAAGCAGCCTCATGTACGTGTTGATTAAACCTCTGTCTTCTTCTCCTGGGTTAATCACAGACTCCGTTCATCATCATACTAGGCAGTGAGACCTCCACAACATACTAAGATTTTACCGAGCATCTCACGCCCAGACTGACCTCCTACGCACCTAACTGAGGAATGGCGAGAGGAATCCAGTGCAGATACCAATACCTAAAGTCCCTGATGCTTGGGAAATCCTGGGTTTAGGACTAGAAGAGGGTTTAGTGGATTATTTCCCAACCCTTTTACCCATTTGGTTTTGTAACTCAAGAGGTCAGAGCCAGAGGGGTTGATAAGTAAATGAAAGTGCCTGAGGGAGGGGAGAAAGGACAGAATTGTTAGTGAATATAGAAAGTCACAGTACGGTGGCCAGAGATATATTCTCTGAAGAACCCAGTGTTCTTATTTTGAGGGACACTGGATCTCGATGGCATTGCCACACAGCCTGGGGAAAGCCTTTCTTGTGCAAGCCATGGGACTTGAATTAATTATCTTAGTCCAGTATCTTCGCAATGAAGACACAAGGTGGAGTAGCCCAAGGGTCTTTTCTATGTGACTGTTCCTCAAACAGTAGCAAACATCTATATCACGTTTGAATCATGAATTAATTTGAGAATGAAGTCCCATGGGATCTATGCTCAATTACAGAAGAAGATTATTGGTTAGTTTAAAGAAAATCTATGCTTTAATTATCAGTGTCACTATCTGAAGGTATTGAGTGACCCAGGAACCTCATTAGGATTTCGGGAAGTTGATCTTCACCCTTAGGGAATTTAAGAACTTCTCACTTTCTCAAAGCAACTGGTAGCCTTACAAAGGTGCTGCAACTCACTCAAAAAATTCTAACTGGAAATGAGACCTAGCCAAGGCTTGAAGTGGGGGGCGTGGGGTCTAAATTTTAATTCTGATGAGTAGAGAATGCACATGACCTTTGGCTAAGTTTTGACCCTCAGTTGAACATTCTTCTTCTCTTAAAAATAATTGCAATAACTGTCATAATTCCACTTATCATTATATAGTTCTTTTCAATTTCTCACATACCTTTCCAAATAATATCTCATTTGACTCAACCAAATTCCAAATCTGTTTGCTTTAACTTGGAATTCTGTTGAAAGTTTTCTTTCTTTTCAGCCAGTTCTGGAATCTCTCTCAGCTTTCTATTGTCAAGAACCCCATGGCCTCTTCTAAGCTAACTGGCTTAAGAGACCTGAAGGTCAGGTGCGGTGCAGTCCAGAACTTGCTGCCATGACAGAAGTGCTCTGTACTGCACTGTCTAATAGTTACCACTAGCTCCACACAGCTATTGGACACTTGAAATACGGCTGAGGAATTGAATATTAAATTTAATATTAATTTTAATGAAAATAGTCACTCAGAACTAGTGGTACTGCATTGGACAATACAGTTCTGGGGAGTTTTCACAGTACACAATAGAGGTTAAACTGTCAATCATCATTACTTAACCTCCTTTCATTTTCAAATGTACTGATTTCATCACATGGAACTTTCAAATATCCACACGTAGAAATTAAAAGATTTTTCAAACTTTAAATCAAGCTTCCATATAGTCCACATGGCTTAATGTTGGGGTTGTGTGCTCAAATGCAAACATGGCTCAATACAATATGCAGCAGTAGCAACTTTATTCTTCTATAGGATTTGGGAACCTTCACATCCCTGCTGGGAGGGCTCCATGCTCTCAGGCTTGTGAATTCCCCACCCTGCACCCACACAGCTCCAGGCTTCTAAAGAGTACCCTTTGTCTCCTTGGCTTGTGTGTCAAGGAGGCAAAGGGTTCTGCTGCACGGCAATTAATCAAATAGCCTACTTCTTTCTACCTTTGATCTGGGAGAAAATAGTCAGGATAACACTAATAGGAGAAAGTAAGACACAATGACAGAGAAATGGAGGCGGGGAGAGAGGAGAAACTGCTAGAGAGAGAAGGAGAAATGTAAGGTGGAAAGGGAAAGAGATGGATGTAACAAAGGACATAGATATTTCAAAAGGAGAAGTCCAGCTACCATTCTCTATTCCATATTTTTAGAAAAATCAGGTGTCTCACACCACTGTGGCGAGTCCTACTACTGGACAAATTCAAGCCACCAAATATCTATGAATGGGGGCCTGATAAAGGTTTATTGAGAATTGCAGGTCTTGACAATACTAAGTATTTGACAATACTTTCTGCTCTAAGGTCCCTACATCTCACTCAGGTGTATTTAGAAAGGTGGCATTTAGAAAGAGCCTGACTAGGAAAGTGTGCTCCAAGAAAAATACAGTAAGCCCACAGGTCTCTGAGAGCACCTGTAGACATTTAAACTTTCTTTATCTCGATGGGAAAAAAAAAAAACCAGAAATCTATGATTAACTGCAAAGAAGGTAGGAACTAGCAATTATTTGTGATTACATATAATAGCTTGGTAGCAAAACCCTTCCCAAGGCCTCGCAGGGTTTATTTACCTTTAAATGAAGCCCTTTAGACAATGGTTGGGTGGAGGGTAGCCCTAAAAAAGAGGATGGAAAGAGAAACGGCATGATTTTGCTCAAGAAATGAAGTATTCAAAAACAAAGGTTATGTTGGCATTTGTTTTGCTTTCTTTAAAAAAGAGAGTATAATATGTGTTCCTTTTGTACATCTTAAAAACATGTTAGGGACACACTGAGCTGATATGAAAAATTATGAATATTCCACTCAATAATTAAGCATGTCTTCTTTTCTTGGCCCTTTTAATGACAGCATTTCCTGCACAATCCATTTGAATCCAATTCTTTGATATTTAAAAAAAAATGAAGATTCTTTTAATCGATTCACAGAGAAAGTAATTCATCCAAAGGAATTGAGAAAAGTTAGGTTTGAGATAATCGCAGGAGCTTTTTTTATGAGGTTAAGAGTTGGCATTTACAGGGGAAATTATCTATAGGTGCAACAAGTTGATCTGCAGTTTTTCTAGAAAACAAACTTGATTTCACTCGATTGCGTAAACACACAGACCCGAATACACTTACCGTCTTCACAGTTGTGAGCTCGGCTGGATTTGGGGCCAGGCTATAATGTTATAAATGTTCTAAATGAGGAGCCAAACCCTTTCAGGTTCTGTAGAATATGTCCTGTTTTCCCCGACCAGACATTGGAGTCCGGTTATATCTTTCACAGGTGAATGGCTTTGTTCTCAGCCTATCCAACTCAAACCCTCTAGGAACCTCTTTGAAAACCACAGAACATCGTTCCATGCTTGATTTTGCACTAAGATCTTTCAATAGGTTGAAACATACAGCACGTAAGAGCTGATGTTCCCAGCTCGAGGCACAGCTTCACGCCTGAGGAGGCTGCAGAGGGCATGGCATTCTCATTTACAATGTATCATCTCGATATCTCTTCTTGAAACAGGCTCACCTTGTTTCAGACAGGAGTATGGGGACAAAGGCGGGCAATATCCTGACCACTCCATCTCCAGCAAAAAGCCTTGCTTGCAATCAGCGCAATGAACATTAATACGTGGCTGGTATCTAGAAACCTTCAGAAAGCCCCTAAAATGTCTCGAAAGGCAAATATTAGCCTTCGTCCTGAATTGTTTACACCTGCATTCCTCCAAACACAGAAGACCCGATAACGCTGGATTTTCTCCAGTTACCCTGGATTACCAATCTGAATTTTAGATAATACATCATAGGAATGGCTGGAACAGTAGGAAAGATTTCCAAATTTGGAGGACTCAAAGACTGATTCTACTTTTCTAATTTACAAATGAAGTGCAAATTCTGGTCCATTGGTAACTTACACAAACTGACAAAATAACATCCCTTTCTGAACAGCTGCCCCATCAGCTCTGGACAGTTGCTAATCTAAAGTGCTAAGTAACAATGAAACATTGCAAAATCACAAAGACTCACTCTGTCCATTTGACCAAGATGTCACGTACAGCACTGAGAAAGAATACCTCCTGTCAGAGGTCCACCCACAGCCTTCACTGCAGACTTGGGTTTGGGGGAAGGGAGTGATAGTGCAGGCCTGGAGCCCTGTACCCTCCCTAACTTGCTCACACCACAAGTATTTCTTCACATTGGCCTGACTGACTGGCTCTGGACCATCAAAAACAGGAGGGAAAAGAAAGAAACACTTTTATCAAAAGAAATTCATAATGCTGTTTCCAGATACTTCATTCCTTTTGCACTATATAGTTGCTGTAACAAAAAGGAAAAAGGGGGATGGGGGTTCTTCTGCTAAATATAGGAGAGGATGAAGAGAACCACATGAGGGCAAGAAATCAAAGGCACAAAAGATTCTATAGTCTGATGAACACAAATTGTTCTAGAAAAATAATAGCACTTATCAAGTGCTAACTGTAACAGGCACTGGGAATATATTATTTCATTTATTTTAAATACATATTGCCCTGTGAAGCAGGCACCTTGTCTCCCTTTTACAGTTGAGGAAAATCGAGCTTTTGCCCAAAGTCACACATATGGTAACTGAGAAAGACAGGGTTTGCATCCAGGTTATCTGACTCCCAGGCCCGGCTCTTAATTACTCTTCTCTAACAACCAGACAGCACCTCATGAGGACTCCTTCTAATCCAGCTGACAACTTCCAAACAAGAGAAATTATTTTCCATGTCACATTTCATAATTACCCACCATGACATTTTAGGATGCCGCTCTTCCAGAGGCTTTTCCGAGGCTCCCCCACTAGCACAAAGAGCAGGCACCACTAAGGGGGCATCGCGTAGACGAGAAATCAGACTTCAGTCACCAGTAGGGAGTATAGGTTCGCAGGGACCAAGTCAGGCCAGACGAAGACCAATCACATTTTTTTTTTGTAAGAAGGTTATTATTCTGCTCAATCAGAGGACATGGTGTATCTGATTTTCAAGAAAATGTTCGGTCAAATCTCTCAGGATATTCTGGTGGACAGGATGGAGAAATGTGGTGATTGGAGTTGTGGTAAATTGTCCTCCCTAAAGACTGCTGATTAATGGATCGGTATTGGCCTCAAACATTGCTCACCAACATTTTGATCAACAACCCAGATTACCTAAAATCCCAGAGGCACTCTCATTGCCCTTCTCCTGGTACTTATCTCTGCCAGTCCCATCCACACATGCGTACTACCCACTCCCCGGGCCATGCTTTCTTTTGTCTCTGGTACTTGACTCGTGTGATTCTCCAGCCTGGAACACTTTCTCCTCTAGTGTTCTTCTTTCACTTCTCCACTCAGAGGTCACTTCACGAGGAAACTTTCCCTAACGACTGCCCACCAAGACTGGACTTAGACGTTTACCCCTGGACCTTTCTGCCCCTGCCACAAGTGCCCACAACATGCCATTATATTCTCATCATAACATGGAAGGTACACATTATTGGTGACTAGTGTGTATAACTTATTAGACTATAAACTCCATGAAGGAAAGGATATGTCTATCTTGGTCACAACCCTCAGTATCATGATTGACATATAGTAGGTTTACAATAAATATTTGTGCAATGAATGACTGAATAAAATCAAATCATCTTGGATTAATGACAAAGTCAGAATCTTAAAATGGTGCCTATAATCTAGGACAGTAGGGTGAGTTCAACAAAATTCAGTTCAACTAGGATAAATGGAAAGTAAAGCATATGGTGTTAAAAATATCACCAACACAAACTAGGTAGTAGACACATGATTTTAGCAGCACAGGTGAAAATACTTGAGATTTTTAATAGACTATGAGTTGAATGTGATTGGCCCGCCCCAAAATATTATGTGTTGTTAGTGTTTATAGTTAGGCACAAAGTGTCTAGAAGCAGTGAATTCTGAACTGGTGAAACAACACTAAGTATTGCGACTATTCCAGGTGCTATATTTTAATACAAAAGATGACCAAACGGAACTGTATCTAGAGGAAAATAATCAGAATGAAAAGAGTACTGAAAGCCAAGTAATACAAAGTGTAGCCAAAGACTTTGGATTATTCAGCCTGGACAAAAGAAGGCTTAGGTAAAGGGCATGGTCATTATATGTAGAAAACAGAATAGATTTATTCTGAATCTCTCTTGAAAGTAGCACCTGCAGATCATATCAATAGATGCAGAAAAGGCATATGACAAAATCCAGCATCTATTTATGATAAAAACTCTCAGCAAAGTGGGAAGAGAGGGAATATACCTTAACATAATTAACTCCATATATGACAAACTCATAGCTAACATCATACTTAATGGTGAAAAGTTAAAAGCATTTTCTTTAAGATCAGGAAAAAGACAAAAATGTCCACTTTCATAACTTTTATTAACATAGTATTGGAAGTCCCAGCCACAGAAATCAGACAAGAAAGAGAAATAAAAGCCATTGAATTGAAAAGGAAGAAGTAAAACTGTTTTTATTGCAGAGGACATAATATTATATAGATAGAACCCTAAAAATTCCACCAAAAAACTATTAGAACTGATAAATGAATTCAGTAAAGTAGCAGGATACAAAATTAATACCCAGAAATCAGTTGCATCTTTATATACCAATAACAAACTATCAGAAAGAGAAATTAAGAAAAAAAATTCCATTTATGATTGCATTAAAAAAAAAAAAACCTAGGAATAAACTTAACCAAGGAGGTAAAAGACTTGTTCTTGGAAAATTATCAGACTTTGAAGAAAGGAACTGAAGAAGATACAAATATACTGTGTTCATGGATAAGAAGAATCAACATCATTAAAATGTCCATACTATCTAAAGCACTTTACAGATTCAATGCAATTCCTACCAAAATACCATTTTGGTACTTTCCACAGAACTAAAACTAATAATCTTAAATTTTATATGTAGCCACAAATGATCCCAAATAGCCACAGAAATCTTGAGAAAGAAGAATAAAGTTGAAGGTATCACACTACCTGATATCAAACTATACTACAAGGTTATAGTAATCAAAACAGCATGGTACTAGAATGAAAACAGACACATAGATCAATTGGAGAGCCCAGAAAGAAACTCATGACTGTATGGTCAATTAATCTATAATAAAGGAAGCAAGAATGCACACTGAGGGAAAGACAGTTTATTCAATAAATTGTGTTGGGAAAACTGGACAGATAACATGCAAAAAAATGAAAATGGACCACCTTCTTACACCATATATAAGAATAAATTCAAAATGGATTAAAGACTTAAACGTAAGACTTGAAACTATAAAACTCCTGAGAGAAAACATAGGCAGTAAACTCTCTGACACTGCTCTTAGCGATATTTTTTTTTTCCGATATATCTCTCAGGCAAGAGTAACAAAAGAAAAAATTAAACAAATGGAATTGCAATAAACTAAAAAATTTTATATAGCAAAGGAAACCATCAACAAAACAAAACAAGAAAAGACAACCTATTGAATGAAAAAAAGAACTCACCAATGATACATTTGATAAGGAATTAATATCCAAAATTTATAAAGAACTCATACAACTCAACACCAAAAAAACAATCTAATTAAAAAATAGACAAAGGATCAGAATAAACATTTCTCCAAAGAGAATATACAGATGGCCACTAGACATGTGAAAAGATGCTCAACATCACTCATCATCAGAGAAATGCAAATTAAAACCACAATGAGATATTAACTCATACCTGTCAGAATGGCTGTCATCAATAAATCAATTAAAACAAGTGTTGGCAAGGATGTGGAGAAAAGGGAACCCTCATGTCCTGTTGGTGGGATTGCAAACTGGTGCAGCCACTATAGAAAACATATAGAAGGTCCTCAAAAAATTAAAAATAGAACCACCTTCTGACTCAGAAATTCCACTTCTGGGTACTTACGTGAAGGAATTCAAATCACTCATTTGGAAAAGATATATGTACCCTATGTTCACTGCAGCATTATTTACAATAGCCAAGCTGTAGAACCAACCTAAGTTTGCATCAAAAAAAAAAAAAAGGATAAAAAAGATACAGTACATATATGCAATGGAGTATTATTCAGCCATGAAAAAATAATAAAATCTTGCCATCTGCAACAACTTGGATGGACCTAAAGGGTATTATACTAAGTGAGATAAGTCAAACAGAGAAAGACAAATACCATGATCTCATTTATATGTGGAATCTAAAGAACAAAATAAATGAACAAACAGAATAGAAACAGACTCATAGATACAGAGAACAAACTGGTGATTACCAGATGGGAAGGGGTTGGTGGGCTAGGTGAAAAAGATGAAGGGATTAAAAAGTACAAATTGATAGTTACAAAATAGTCATGTAAAGTACGGCATAGAGAATATAGTCAATAATATTGTAATAAAAATGTATGGTGCCAGGTGGATACTAGACTAATTGGGGGAATCACTTCATAAATTATATAAATGTCTAACCACTATGCTGCACACCTGAAACTAACATAATATTGAATTTCTACTACAATTAAAAATAAAATAAATAAACATATGTGGTTTTTTTTAAGTAGCAACTGCATCAGTGGTAGAAGCTACAGGTAAGGAGGAACGATTTCCAGTTCAGTGTAGAGGTAATTGTAATGTGTTCAAAGCTCTTAGGAAATGGATGGGAAGTGGAGGCTCAGGGTGGTCGAGAACATCTCCATCCCTAGAAGTCTTCAGTCAAACAAGTTCTTCAACCAAATGGATGTCTACTTGGCAGGGATACTATATTGGGAATTTTAAGAACCAAATGCAAGTTTAGACTTGACAGCCTCCACAAAGACTCTTCCAGATAAGTCAACAGAGAATCTGTGGGCCTCACACTACTGTATTTCCGTGACATCCTCAAATTCCCATACGGGAGGCAGTCACATTGCTTAATCCCACAAACCCTGAGCTGTTCTTCTTCTGTGTTCTTATATTTTACCTTATTACTTAGAACCTCATAAACTAAAAGTTATGAGACCTAGTTTTTAGTCACAGATCTGCCACTGATTAGTTGTGAGCTTATCATCTTGTTTAAACTTAATTTGTTCATCTGTAAAAATAAGGAATTTTGGACTCATCGGTTACTTAGTTCCTGTCACATTAAAGTTTTAAAGCACTAATGTTTCTCAGAGTTGGTCCTCAGACCACAAGCATCAGAATCACCAAGGGAGCCTGTTTAACATGCGAATACTTGGGCCTCATCATAGATCTGTGAATAGAACCCTAGAGTAAGAATTTTTCATAAAACACCATAAATTATTAACGTGCACACTGAAGATCCAGAGACAACTCTTAAAAGGCTGTGGGCCCTTGAGATCAGAACAACATATAAGCAGAATTCAGGCACAGAAAGGTTAATTTAGTCACTGACATCTCGTAGTAAATCAGAATTGTTCCTAGAAGAAAATGATCAAGTGATTTCCTTTTCCCTTTGAGGACCTGAAGACTTAAATGAGGAGGTGAATGAAAAACTAGAATAGCCTCCAAGACATGTGTTGTGAGGCTGGGAAAATCCCAAACCCTGTTGGCTGAGGAAGGAATCATAGCTTTGTAACAAGAGGCAGCCATGCTTACCCCAAGCCTCCAAAGCAAATGAGTGCAACAGCAGGTGCAGTAGCTAGACTGCAGGAAAAAGGGAAAAGTGCAGGGTGATTGATGCCTGTCGGCAAGCTCTCCCTGCACATATTTACCCCTCGGGAGTGACATGAGTCAGGGTTTGAAAAACTGGGAAAATGTAAAAGCAAGGGATGCTCTTAATTAACCGAAAACCATCCTGTGCCAAGCCCAGGAAAGCAAGTCTTTCACATGGAGCAATCACTCTATCACAGGAGTATTCATTATGCAGAAAGTAGCCCTACAAAATACCTTTTATTTCCTCCCCAATTTCAAGTTCCCGGAGAGCTGTTTTCTCACATTTGTCATGAAACTTTCTTGATTTGAAGACCGAGTGAAGTTAGTAGAGTTCTGTATTTGAACTGGTAGAGGAGTTTGTTTCGAAAGCCCCTTTGGTTGCAGACCCCATGCAGAAGTAAGGCTCTCATCACTAACAAGTCTACTTTCTTATATATATTTTCACTAATGTTTTCCCAACACTGAGAATCATCATCTTAAGTTCCTCTTAATCTCTATTTAAAATACACACGACATCATCGATTTTGAAAATTCCATTTTTGTCGTATGCTCATTATCCAGGCAAGCACCCTAAAACAACAAATAGTTTCACTAAGTCAGTGGCTTGCATAAGGCTCGCTGTCTCATATTTAAGCTGAAAAGCCCCGGATGCTGGCACATTCAATATTTATACATTTAGCAACCACCTCGAAACCTCTACCCCATCCCTCCCCGAAAGCAAATTTATGAGTATTCATCATAAATGTAAATATTGCCTAATACAGGGTTTCCAACTCTTGAGATGAGGCACACTGAAATAGATACGACCATGGATGCGCTTACAAACGTGTCAAGTATCTGGGTCTTGTACAAACCAAAGAAATTTTTGATGCCCCTCTCCTTATAAAATTATAGAAAGGCTTTACTTGTAAGTCATGCGCACTAGTCAATCACATAGTCATTATCACCCTGAAACTCCAGCAGCATTTCCTTAAATGACACTTCCTACCTCTCAGCTCTAAAGTCACATAAATGTCTCCACCAAATCAGCTATGAAGCAAATAAACTCTAGGAAGACACCACAACTAACACAAATATCCCTAATGCTGAAAAGAATAAAGAATAAAGCTTGCTTATGAAGAAAGCTAATTTCATATTCCTATCAGAGAGTCATCAAGTAATACTGCTGGAAAAATAAAAAGTACCTTACCCAGAAACAGTTGAATTAAGCAGATGGATTTTGACAGGACCTGCATAATTAAAGTTTCCACTGCAGCTTTAGAAACTCTTGTTCTGAAACCCATTTTGTCAGCCAATGCTAAAGAATGTTTTTTTGGCTCGGGAACATAAAATCCAAATAGTCCCAGAGGAGAAGCTGCTTCTCAGTCTCAGACACCCTCAGACACTGCCTTTCAAAGAAGAGCTCTTTCCCCTGGAAATGGATCTTGTCATAGACATTGTCATGTTAATTGGCCAAATTCAAACACAAGTCATCTCTAGAACAGGCAATGGGAAGACCTTTGGAGATAGACTGTTTTAAAACTTTTTCCTAAAGGAAAAGAGACATGCTAATAAAAAGTCAACCTTGGCGTGTTAGTCCCTAACAATTAAGAACCCAAGACCAAAATGCTTTTTGTTAGTTGCTGCTGGCCAAGGAGCTTTCTTCTTTGCACTCTGTTGGGCAGTAAGAAAAGGCACCGAGACTTCAAAACTCCATATGATAATAAGTGGTAGGAGGTGGTATGAATAAATTGCCTTCCACATATAATCCCAAACCTTGTATCAATCAACAGTTTTGTTTTTCTTCCAAAGAGAATTGCATTCCAGACCTGTTCACAAAGTGCAGAAATCTATGTTTAAAGGGGAGGCACTGAGGGTCCCATGGAACCTGACTCTTGTGCTATGGCCTTTGTACAAAGCAAAGGGCCAAGGGGACCTGGGAACAAATGCAGAAAGCAAAGCCCTTCTCAATAGATAAAAGGTGCAATTCTCCCAACTCTACTCTCCCTGCCTACAAAAACAATGCTAAGTGAACAACATTCTTGAATTAGGATTTAGATTTCTGAGCCCGAAGGTAAGACGTTGTGCTGCCGAAACCAGCACCATTTCTGAGTCATTCCTTTCCTGGCTCTGGAAATGACCCTGGCAGAGCCCTGAGAAGGATGACTTGGTTTCTGGAGCTCCGTAGTTGGAAACTTCTGTAACTTAAAGCCTGTCTCACCATTTACTGGACAATAAGTTATTTTTGACACACCTTTCTGCCTGGTTCAGATCTACTACCAAGGACACAGCTTTAAAAATGGCTAAAAGCAACGAATGGCACAATTGGAAAGAACAACTGGAAAGATCTGCTCCATTTGGAAACAGCAGATTTTAAGTACCTGAAAACATGTAAATGTTAGCTGCAATACAGTCTCTGTAAAACGCCTCCCATTGATTTGTTTGAAAGAGTCACTAAGTGATTCTCTTATCCAATTGGCTGTAAGGAATTGGTACTGGCAAGTGTGCAACATGTCTCTTTAGTTTAGAAATCAGATTGTTCTGGGCCACGAGTGTTGTAAAACAGTCTCGTGTCTTAAGAGCAAGACTGAAGACTCAATCTGTGTGTGCCTGAAAGCTGTAAAAGCCCAGGAAACGGACTCTCTCCTCAAAAATGAACAAGTAAAATCAAGATTTAACTAAGTGACCTGGAAGCCAGCACTGGCTTACCTTGGGGGAGCTGATGAGGTTTTGTGACCAGGTCCAGGATGACAGGCATTTTGGACATTCCCCAGCGGACAACCATTTAGGCCTCTTGGGGATTAGATGCATTGTGGCAATGCATCTAATGGTAGAATTGGGAGTCCAAGAAAGGAGAATTAACCAAAAGTCTTCAGAGTCTGGGAAAACTATAGAAGTTGCTTGATCCAGAAGTATTTACAACAGGGAGAACACATTGTATTCCAGGTTTGGCACAATATAACTGATGTAGAAACAGAAAAATAAACATAGAACTCTACCTTAGCACTGATTTTACGCATAGTTGGGAAAAAAAAGTAGTTCCCAAGGGCTGGTCCAATTTAAAAAATCGCTCTCCCTTATCCTACTACCCTGTGCCCTTACACACACACATGCACACACATAGATATGTTTTTATACAAGTGAAATCAGGTTGAAGAACCATAGGTACAGACTTACTCTGAAGTCCTCAGAGAACACCTAATCTTATCTACTTATGTGCTCGAAAGGAAAATTGAGGTTAAAGACATTCTGTGACTTACTCAAGATGTAGGTAAGACTAGAGCCCAGGTCCCCTGTCTCCTAATCCAGTATTCTTTCCACCACACTGGCTAAAATGTCAAAGTGGGTATAACCACAGTAACAGACTTCATAACAGCCATCTCCCAACCTCTTCATTTAACTCACACGTGTTCCCATCCAGGAGAGATTAGGTGACCTAATCTCTTCTTCAACATGGCTCCCAACCTCAGCCACAGTCTGAGTTTTGTCAACTGAGAAGCCAAGGGTTTCAGCTCATTTCAGCAAACATAAAATTGAGTGGCCCGTGAATGATAATCAGAATACAATAGGGCTGGAGTATTGTAAGTTTATGGGAAGAGGAAGAGGAACTGTTGAAGATGGATGGATATGAAAGATATTTTGAGGATAGATTGCAGTGGGTTTTAAATTTCCTGATGAGAATTGGGAACTAAAAAAAGTTAAGAACTTTTCTAATGTATAGGCCCAGCTTTCTTAAAAAAGAAGAAAATTGATCCATCATGATCATTGTACTAGTTTCTTTCCATTTAATGTGTGTAATCTCACTAGAATGGATGGCCTTGAAGACAGGCACAATGCTTGCCATGTTCAATGCCACATCCCAGGGGTTAGCAGTGCCTGGCATACACAAGTGAGGAACAAAAACACATTAACTACAGACTTTCAACTCCCCTTCCACTTGTTACATAAGATTTCTCTGACTCAGTGGCCTACATATTTTAGGAAGTAAGGATAGCCCAACTAGCATTTCCGCTGTAGTTTTTCCCCACCAGTTACAAGAATGGTGAACAAAGCTCTATATTTATATTTCTGTCTCTATATCTGTTATATAGCATCCAACCCAGAAAACAATTCATTTTTCCCATATAAACCATTTTGGATCAAGCAACTTCTACAGGCTTCCCAAGCCCAGAAGACAATATCAAGAGGATAGAACAATTGCTTGGGAATGATGAAGCTTCTCCTACTGTCTCAGTCTGACTCACACCTGACCAAGGGCAAATCACTTAACCTCAGCTTGCCTTGTTTTTACTGTATGCAAAATAGAGCCAATAACAATGAAATCCTCCTCCTTCCCTCCAGGGATATTATGAGAATTGGGAAGATGTTATCTTGGAAGTGATTAGAGCTGCTAAGAACTGGGCTCTTAATACAGAAGCGGTGTTGTTCTCTGGTTGTGCTTCAGATGCTGTTTTCAGCATGATAGGTAGATATTGTGAGGCCTTGTTGGCAAGGAGAGAAAGCTATTGTTGTGTGTTGACACAATGATACAAGCAAGCAGAAGGGAAGGCACCTCAAAAGTTAAATGGTTCTGATTTCATTCATTGAATTCCTTCTTCCTCACAACAAACCTCAACTGTCGTTATTCTTTATGGAGAGGTGTTGTTTTTCTATTTCCAATTTTCCCCAGCTGCCAGGACATCTGGAGAAAAACAAAGACATAAATATATTTTTTTCTAATTGAATCATTGAATCAGGGAGAATGCTGCTTCTTAAGGAGTCACCTAGTTCATTCAATTAAACAATCAAACAATTTCTGAGTGTTTTCTGTGTAACGGGGATATATAAAGATGAATAAAAGCTGTAGGACTGTTTTCTGAACAGATATATTGTCAGATAGCCATTAGTGAACTTATAGGAACAAGAAGATTGGAAAGTCACTGCCCTGGAAAATCAAAATCATATAGAGATTGTATAAACAAAACATGGTTTCTGCTTTTGCGTAGCTCATAGGCAGTGGCAGAAACAAACAATTCACTACCAAACAAAGCAAATTATAAATGACTTATAAGAAAACTTGCCTGAGACTGCAAAGCAGAGAAAATGTAATTCTGATTCTAAGAATTAGAAAGAGGTATTCAGAAGAGGCTCAGGGAAGTCAAGTTTCTCAGCAATGAGAACAAGGTGTGCAAAGCCCTGGAAATACAAGACTGAGTGAGACAGGGATGGTAATAAGTGTTCAAGGTACAGAAGCAAGGTGTGTTTGCAAGGAGTATTGGAAGGCATTAGAGATGAAAGAGGCTTTGGAGACAGCTTGCAAAAGGTTTTTGAATGCTTGCTGAGAGGCCAGAAATTCATATGAGCACTGGAAGGCATCGCAAATTTTGAGTTGGCCAGTAAGATAGAAGCTAAGCTTTGGGAATTATAATTCCTGATATCTGGGAGTGAGTGCAATGACAACTGCAATAATTCAGGAAGGAGATGGCAAGAGCCCGAAATAACCTTTTTAAGTGGTTGAAGATATGGAAGAGAAGAGACAGGGTCAAATCAACCAGGATTGCTACAAACTGGATGGAGTTCTGGAAGCAGAAGGAAAAGTGAAATATGATGTCCAGAACTGTGGTCTATTTCCTTCTGCTCATACTCTCAGCCCAGTGACCGCCATCCTATGACAAGATCTGTGACCTAAAGTAGAACACCTTATGAGTTTTAGCATGTAATCCTTACTTCCACCAGAGCAAGAATAGGTTTCTCTTTAGATTGCATCACCATAACCAAGCCATGTCCATGGGCCCACAGAACTTCAATGACAGGAAAGATGTAAAAATGAGATGGAACAAAGGGTAGGAGAAAATACAAGGGAGATAAGATGGAAAGAGGGTTGAACACCTGCCAATAATAATGTCTCACTCTAGATTCCTTTTCCAACTCTAAGGCTTAGCAAGTCATCTGAAATCATACCGCCAGTTCCCACAAACTAGAAACAAGCTGCTGTTGTTTTTGGCTGCTTTCAATAAATGATAGATAACTTTGGGGGAATTTTTTTAGACCAAAGACCTCTGAAAGCACCATCACAATCTTACTAACCTTGAATTGCTAACGATGGGAGTTTTTGCTCCAACATTTGAAATGTCTTAGTAATAAATTCATTTGTTCATTCATTCTGCCCATTATATTGTATGTTCTTCAAACGAATTAATTCATTTAGTATTCAATCAAGTTTGTTATGCACCCGCTGTATACTAAGCCTTGTGTTAGGCTTTAGAGAAATGGAAGTATACAAACCTAACAGAATCCCTGATTTCATGGAACTTACGTTTTATAGGGAAAATAGATATTAAAGAAATATCTTAACATTTAAACACTTTAATTACAATTTTCTTATAAAAAGATATTATGGGCACCATAAAGGCAATCGGACTTGTTGCCATGGATCCTCACAGACCTGAAAGATGGGAGAGAGTGTTCTAAGCAAAAAGTGAAGGAAAGAGTATTCCAAGCAGTACCAAGATGAGCCTTCTGGCACGTCAGAGATCAGAGAGGACCATGTGGCCAGAGCCTAGTGGGCAAGGCAGAGAGCAACAGGAATTGAGTATGGAGACTCATGGAGGTGAACTTTCTCCTTTTTCTGTAATTACTGCCTTAGCACCTAGCAGAGCAAGGTTCCAGAACAGATAAACAAATGTAACTTGGAGTACTAAAGGTATCCTGGCCTACTGGCAACAAGACGACTCCCAGCATGGAATCCATCTTTACCTAACGATATGGGGCTGGACGAAATGGCTTCTGCATATGTTGCAAACAGCCTTGTAGAACTACGAAATTTCAAGAATAAAGATATGATCTCTCTTACCTACTTTATTATTCATCTATCTTACGGTGAAAACTTGCAGAAGTCTCCATAAGGCCCAAGTGTAGGTTAGAAATCTGGTTTTGAGGTATTGAGTTGCAGTAATATAATTCATCTCTTAAGCAACTTAATTTTATTGAAGAGTAGAAGAAAGTAAGGTCAAACTCTGTATAACTACTCAACTTCCTCTAAAGTATAATTTCCCAGTAAATTTACAGATATAAAAGAAAAGAATATCTGGACACCTTAAGCTTTCCTCTTCTTTTTGCCATTAATTTTTTAAACAAAAGAGTGGAAGATTGTATTAGTGCAAATACCAGCAAGAAACAATTCACCCTACACCCCAGATAATTCAAATGAAGAGACTTGCATGACAGAAATATATAGAGTTGAGGGCGGAGTTAAGGGAAGGAATAAACAAGGTTGTGAGGCTACCAGGGAGTATGAAGAATCGAAGCTGTTCCTCTAAGACAGAAGCCATAGCTGTGGTGGAAAGAAGCTGGGAAGGAGCAGGAAAGACACATCCTGAGACTTCTCCCTCCAGCTCTCCAGGGTCCTTGCAGTGCCTCCTGTTGTTGAACCCAACTGCAAGCCAGCCAGCAAAGGAGCTTGGATACATGGTCCACAGAGCAGGACAGGGAATGGGAAAATGGATCTTGAAAGAGAACTAGAACAAATGGAGAATAATCAGCACAAATATGATGGACAAATATGGTATAACCATAACAGGAAAGGGAGGGAAAATTTCAGGTCATATAACATATAATATATAAAGACTCTAGTAACATATTACATAGTATAATATATAATATACTATAATATATGATCAATTCACAAATATATCTATTTTTTATATTATACTATGTGTCAGCTATTGCATGTATTTTGTGTAGATTGTACAAATGAATAATGTGTATATTTTTTCATATGTAGTTAGGTTGAAGATAAGTTTGCATGGGCAAGATGTTCTGGCCTCATGGATGGCTAATGTTAAAAATGAGAGAGGAACTGCCCTTCTTTGCTCTTATTGCCTGTTATTTCCATGTGTCTGGCACTCGCAAATCTGTTTTCAAATGGAAAGGGTTGTAAACTGACTCCTAAGTCAATTCTGTATGAGATGACTACAATAGACACTTTTTGAGGTTCACAAGGTCTCGCCTCTCTGTAAACAATTCCTGATTTGCAGGAAGTAGTCCTCAACAGCCACGTGTACATGATGGACATTCTTCTGTAAGACACATGCCCTTCTCCATCATCCATAACCCTTTCCTTTGTTTCTGGGCCCCACTCAAATGCCATATCTCCTGTGGAACATGAGCAGCTCTCCACAATCACATTCTTTATACCTTTCCCGTGCTCCTTATATATGTTATATCTTATAATAATTTCCTCAAGTAGTAGGGACATACATTCATTTGTTTCCTCCTAATGTTTGGCATAGATGAAAACCATTGAATGAGGTGAACTTGTTATCTAAAATGTACATGAATGGATGAAGCATTCTGTGAATACCAAAATGCCACAGCTCAATTCACAGGTTACCCTCTGCAATTTTTTAGGGTCAGAATCCATATCAGGATTATAACCTTGTTTTCCTTTGTAGGGAGACAATGATAGGAGAGCATAAAGGAAGGGGAAAAGCCTTCATGTTCTTAAAGCATGCAACTCCAGTATCTAGATTCAAATGAAATCAAGAATATGGTGAAAAACACAGATGAATCCAGACAAGCATAGAAGTGTAGCGGAACAGCATGCCACTCTTTCCATCGACCAATGATTTGGCAATGAGCCCAAGACTGAACCCAGGGCAGAGAACTTCTCAGTCGTGGATACGTCTCCTTACCTGGTAGCTAGAGAAGGAGATGCCAGATGCTATAATGTCATTTGAGGCCAACAATCCATAGGGAGGTCACTAATCTATAGAGGGGCCATAACAAAATGTGATCCTAGCAAGCTGATGTCAAAAAGGACTCTTAATCTCTTTTTTCACATGCATAAGTAACTGTATGCTGCATGTCAATGAGTTTTCCCTAAGCAGCCAGGCCATTGAAAACCATTTATGTGGTACTGGGGATGTATTTTAATGGTATTAGTCTAAAGGTCAAGCAATGCAAAGAAAGCAGCCAGGAAGCAGGCCAACAGCTCAGGCAGGTAATTGAGCGTGCAAAAGCACTGTCTACTATAGCCACTAGTCACACTTTTGTTTATCCCTCCCTGACATGGTGTGGAAATGGTGTTCTTTTATTTTCTCTTCTCTGTTTACATTAGAAAGCAGCCATCAAGATAAGGATTATCCATCTCAAAATAATATTGCTATTGGTGATGGTCTATCAGCAAAAATTGGGCTTTCGCTCTAGAAAAGAGTCAGGAAGAGTCATGTATGGGCTCTCAGAACAAACCTCAAGTGTCACAATGAAGATTGGAATAGAACTGAGAATGAAGGAGGAGCTTTAAAAATATGGAAATCCCCAACTTCTAATTCCAGTTTGGAGACCTGGCAGACCAGATTGTTGGGGAAATACTTTCGTAATTCTTTGAAATGTCTGCTTGCTGAAGCTACAAAAAATGACTCCTTTCCATCCATCCGTCTGTATCCACCCCAAATGTATCATACTTAGCACATAAATAATAGTGATGTAAGTAGTAGAATTTCATTTATTTCTCATTACATTCCAGGAATGCTTCCAGGAGACTACAATTAATAAAGTCCATCCAAAACCAGTATCTCATAGGCCTCACAATGAAGGTCTCTAAATATGGTCCGAAAAGGGAAGAGCTATTTGATAATCAGCCTAAACTAGGAAAACATAATATTGAAGGAACACTATGTTTGAATGCTACTGCTCTTCCTGTGGAAACAGACTCAAGGTCAAAATAAACTTGAGTCATCATTAAATTATCCCAGAGCAGGCACATTGAAGAAGTGTCAGCCCAGCCTGAAAAGGCCTAACTATTGACTGGTCCGGGGAGAAAATCAGAAAGATTCTCATTGACCTGCGTATCCATATTTTAGAAGAAGCTCTGTTTAGAAGATTTCTTCTTCTCCTTCTCATTCCCTCTGTCTATGTCCTTCACAGCAGAGTGAAGCTGCTGGTGGTCAGGGCCCAGGCTGCAGTTCCCTCCAATCTCTGAAGCTTCTTCCTGAGGCCTCCTCCCTTGGCATGCACAGTGACTGGACATGTGGCAGAAAGAAATCAGTGAGGATATTTCTGGAAGTGCCCACTGTTCTGCTCTGGGTGCTGCCAGAATCAGTTTCGAAAGATGAACAGGATACAAGAAGGAGCTCGCTAGGACATCTCGCCCCTTTTGCTGACTTCCCTACACACTCACTCCCTTTTGCAGGGGCACAGGCCTCTGGAGGGCTGACTGTTCTGCTGAGATCCTTTGCCCTACTTCCTTCGCTCACTCTGCTGAAGAACCAGAAAACAAAGAAAGCAAAAATGTTTGTCATAGAAAAGTATGTCCTAATTCCATCAAACTCTCCTGTGAGAGGTGAGGTGAGGCACAGGATGACATGTCAGAGCCAGAGAAATGCCCCTGGGAAGCCCTGAGCTCCAACAGTTTGGTTCCTCAACTATTGGCACCTCTTTGAGATGAAAGTGGATGCCATTCAGAAATAGGGATCCCAAAGACTGAGAAAGGAGTGTGGGCTTTTATTAGTGATTGCTGAATATTTATGTCCCATTTATTACTGATTTTTGGCTATGAGTAAGCCAGATAAGAAATTTGGCCACCTGAGTGCCTGGGGCTTTTGATCAATAAGAAGCCAGCCTAACAGAGGGCCGGCCCCATGTTTGACTGCTCTGCGAAAGACAAAGGTCCTTTGTAAACTCAAATGCCCCAGAGCATGGGTTTGGAGCTGCGTAGAAGCAAGCAGAAGAAAGAGGAAGAGAAAAAAGGAAAAGAAAACCTTTTGCTTCTCTCAGCAGAAACCTAATATTGAAAACAAAGACTTTTTAAAGGAAAGGGCCACTGGAAAATGATGAGGACCGGGATATGGACTAACATTATTTGCAGATTTCCTCCCTGAACTGAGAACACAGTTCTGACTTGGCTGCATACATATCCAGCAGAGCAGGATGTGAATTTCCAAGTGTACCACCTTGATGAACCTTTCTCCTTGTCTTATCTCAGATCTGGAGAGGTTAAAGACCTTTTCTTTTTTCTTTTTTCATTTTCTTTTTTGAAGGGGAGTTGAGTAGAGGGGCAGAAAGAAACTAGAGAAGGAGAAGGATATGTTCAAAATAAACCAGAACTCTGATGATAATTTTTAGTCTGGAGAAGGAAGAATCATTCTTTTGTAGAACTAGTGCTCACTTAAATAGGTTTCCCCAACTTGGGAGATCTCCAGAAATGCAAATCATCCACTTGTGACACTTAACTGTTCTACTCAGGCTCTTCTCCTTTTCCTGACTGGATGGGCCATCTAGAATAAAAATGGAGCAATCAAGTTCAGGCCAGAAAACTAGGAACAGACAGGAGAATTAGGAACTACAGAGAATTAGGAACTACAGATCCAGACTGTGAGTGTAAGAACCCTTTAAGATGGGTTCAACATTATCACTTTCTCACATTAATCCTTTTTATGATCACTTTGCTATTTCCAGATAATAATTTACAGTGAGAAGAAATGGAAAGTTTTGGAGTTTCTTTCCTTGAGGTCATCAGTGCAGTGAGGAACTAGAAACATCCCTCCCCATGCGACCCTGGACCAGGTGGAGAGAAAAACCCCAAGTGGGAAACTAAGGCAATGTTAAACAAGAGAGGAACTCGAGCAGGATGAATTTAGGGGCCAGCAGGAAAATAAAAAAGGAGAACAAAGGGAGCCAGCCTGGCTGAGACACAACCTGCTGGGCTTCCCAGCAAGCTATCCTGGTCCCCATCAAAGGTGGCAAAGTGGATCCAAGTGTCCTATCTTATTTAGTCACTCAAATCATTACCCATCAGATTGTTCCCCAGAATGAATATCGGACATTTTTTGTTTTAATTTTTCTTTTTGTCAAAAACTGTAACATTTCATTGTATAGTTGTTAAATTCATATAGTATAATTAAAACTCAGTCCTCTGCCTGCCCCCCACTTCAACACCATTCTCTTGCACTCCAGATGCTACCACCCTCAATCCATTCAATCCACTCTTGCCAGGCACTGCTATATTTGTAAACAATATGCTTCCAGTGCTATTTATTGATTTTATTAATTTTAAGCATTATGTATTGGTTTCCTGGAAAGAAAATAAGACTTTGCTATTTTACACACACATCCAACTTTCCTTCTCCCATCACTCTACAACAAAATTATAACATCGTTCAATCAGTTGTCAGTAGTCAGTGTGCACAGTATGACTATGCAAGTATAGTTCATCACTGATCCCAGTAGTGCACTGTGCTGATGCCTCTTTTCTTTTGCACCCTTCATATCTCCCAGATGACTGAGCTTGGGAATGTTCCTAAATTTCCGGAACAGAGGAGTCCAATTCAGTCTCTTCGCTCACTCATAAACACGACCGTTCGATACCAGGACTCTGCCTTCCTTTGCAAAGCTCTCCTCCCCGTCTTTCTTCTGTCCTTCCAAATCGCAACCATAACACCTTGTGTACCATTTCTCCGAGAAGCCTGACACCCTTTATTGTTCTCCTTTGCTTCTAAGCATCTATGTCATTCACAGTCTGGACTACACGTTGAGCTGTTAATTACACAATTTCTTATAGGGTTTGGTGTTATTATTTCTTGTATTATTCTTGCCTCCCCGACTGTAAGTTCTCTGAAGGCAGTTCTGCCTTGCACCTCTTCTGTATTGGTCTCCCTCAGGAAAGCCCTTCACCGGGTAGCCCTCATACGTTTTCTGAGGCTACTGCTCAGATAATAAGTTCTTTCTTGGGGAATTACTATTTTTCCCAGGCATGAATCTGAGCAGATACCTCATGGCAATCAGTCTACTCTTAAGCCCTCCTTTCTAAATAAAAATGGTTTTGTCATAACCCAGAGAAATAAAAAAGCTAAATCTTCAAACAAGCTAAATAATAAGATAAAAATTCGCAAAGCCATCTTTGACAGTGTGCTCTGCCTTACCTGCCCCACGTCTCATCTGTTACCACTTTAGTGCCACACTCTATCTGCCTTCTCACTTTGCTTCTACTGCCTCTCTTTCTCTATCCCTTCCACCCAATATGGGCTTTCATTTTTTGTGGTCTGGACTATTGTAATAGCTTCCTGAATCACCTCCTCTTTCTTGTCTTTAATCCCAAAACCCATCTGCCAGATAAATTTTTCTACAACACAGTTCATTTCTACGGTGGTTTCTCATTGTTCTCTTGCCTTACAGTCTAAACTCCTTTCATTCAGCCTTAGATCCTGTTATTCTCATCTCATCCTCTACATTGCCTCTAAATAGAGGACTCACTATTTTCCAAACATAACCCCATGCTTTTAGGTCTTTGCACATGCTGTTTACCACCTAGAATGCTTTTCTTCACCACTTTTGCTATCACCTCCACCATGAAACCTTCCCTGCTCTTCCCAGCTCAGCCAGATCTTTCTCAGCTCCGAATTCCTCTAAGTTTTTATTCCTATCTTTCTAAAGGAGCCATGTTACAGTCTGCTTTTTATCATCATTATTGGCGGATCTGTCTTATCTCCCTGACTAGTATAAAAGATCATCGAGGGTCAAGATTTGGTCATTTCATATTCCATTTTTTACAAACATGGCAAATTATGAAGATTAGGAAAGGTTGAATAATTGTTTATTAAGTAAATTAATAAATGAAGTAAAACTGCATTCTCCTCTCTTGAGCCTACAGATCCTTCAAAAGACCATTCTTATACACTTTACTGTCTCTGTAGTAAGTGGCAGAGATGAGTTTCAACACTCAGATTCTGGTGAGTAGGAGAAGAGTCTAGCTAAATTCTGAGGCTTGCAAAAAAATGATATTCTGGTCTTGAGCTGAGTTCCTCCTACTCTTACGTGTGGCCCAGGAGGTCATACTGTTTCCTGATCCAAACACTCTCTTGGGGATGGGGCTTAAATTCTGGGAGACTATAGCATAGAGCTGTCAACACTCACCCAGCTTGCCTCAACCTCACAACTCAGCTCTAACTGCAAAGCAGCACTCTCCCCATCTGTAAGTGGAAAAGGAAGTCTCTGTCTATTTTTACAGGACTGAGGGGGAGGCAAGAGGAAGCATTTCATTTAATTTCTATTTCTTCTCTTGGCCTCTAACTTTCTGGCCAAAATTTTCTATTTCCAAAGCTTTGTATTATGTAAACATAGGAGGGCCATTCTCAAAAACAGAAGCAAGCTCTGCTAATTTCCAGCCTCCCTTCTGGCATTCTCAGAAGTCTTATTGAGCATCTTGGTCCTGGCAAATATGTCATTGGTTATAAGTCACTTATGATGGCCAACCCTGGGTCGGTAGATTCATTTAACCTGTGTACCCAAGATATTCATAGAATTCTTTATTTGAAAACTTTCCTAGAGAAAAATGATGCTGTTCATGACTTTTCTGTTAGGCCAATTCACAGAAAGCCAAAAATGTTTCCATTGAACAAAGACTGTTAAAGCCAAAAATAATTCTTAAAAAAGCGTTTTTGCAACCCATTCTACAATTACACAAATAATTCATGCAAAAAGTGGCTTGAGAACTACATCATCCATGTCTTGATGTTGTATAGACTACCAGCCTAAACTAATTCAAAATGGTAGACGCTTTGTATCTGCTTCCTTATTAAGGAGATGTGTCAGAAGGTAGACAAACACACAGGTGCAAACTCCAGCGAAGACTATGTCATTTTTTAAATGGTCCAACACAAACATGCCTTTGAGATTGCTACCAAACCTGGACAACTTTCATAGCTCTGCATGAAACATAAAGGGCTGGGCCCATGCCCTAGAGATCTGAGATCTAAGATTAGAAAGCTCACCTTAATGCAGTGATTAATCAGATGAAATTCTTTTTAAAAAATTATTTTTATTTTCCCTACCTTTATCCCACATCACTCTACCCTCAGGAAGAGAATTTCTGGAACCAGGATAATAATAATGTAGACAAAGTGCATTAGACAACTTGGAACTATTCTAGATTCTTAGTCTTTCAGTCTACCAAGGGTGGTAGCAGGCAGCACAGGACCCAATCTGTTTTTAAATGTTGCATTTGTGAACAGAAACAGGCACTTTGGATGGATTCCAGTTGGTAAATTCAATGAAGAATAACATAAGCCTCAGATTCCCCATTGGTAAAACAAAGGAGGTTGGTGAGATATTCTCTAAAGTTCCTTCCAGCTCTCACATTTTATGATTCTCAGTAGTAAAAATGCAAGGACTTGGAATGACCAGTCTCATTTCTCCCAATAAGCTCTGGGTGAATTGAGGGCCAGTATTACATTGCATCATCTCATGTACAGTAATGTATGAATGACATTACACAATGCCTGCTTTTATTAATGGGAACACTCTTCCAGCAATAATGCAATACTCTTGAGCTCATTCTGGCCTTCTTTGTTAGTACCCAAACCAGTTGCATTGTCAGGAGCTACAAGAACATGACATAGACATTAGAAGCAGGAGCAGTTGAAGAGGGCAGGCACATCGGGGAATGACACAAACTAACAACCCATAGTCTTATTCATGCTCACAGTGGACACTTAGTGAATGCCTGGTGACTAAGAGTGAGTAATGTAGAAACACTAGTGGACTTGTTAACTGCCTAGAGTCAACACCTTTGCACCTTGCTATTTTCCTGGGGCTGAGTCTCAGCAGGGGTGGAAGGAAGGGACTTCACATTTAGGAGTACTTTTAGAGTTCCCACATGTTGGTGTTCTCTCATTTATTGGTGTTCTATCTCCTAATTATATGGAATGTATTCTCTTTCATTGAACAGATATATATTTCATTCCTAAGAGGTTTGGCACAGGCAAATTTTTAGTCTAATCGCCACACTTGATTCCTGACTTAAGTTTCTGTCCTAAGTCCTTATTGGCTCTCTAACACAGGATACACTAAAATGAAAACCAGAGATCCTCAAGTATTCCATCATGTCTCTTTCCTGGATGGGTCGAAACAATTCTCCTTTCTTATCCCTCTTGGAAGTTTCCTGGTTCTGTGAAACTCTCTGCATACACCACTCCTGGCAAAAGGGTACCAACCGTCATCTCTGAAAGGAGAGGAGAAGCAGTCAAAAGCCTTAGACAGTATAATCTTTCTGTTCTTTACAAATGTCTCACCTCCCTGACCCTGACTTTGATTAGGGGTTGAGTTCAGCATTGTCCTTCACTGGTCTTATTTTGCCATTTCTCTCTGGAAAACCAGGGTAGACAACATATATCCCATGTGTGATACTTTCCTAATATAAAAATGAATCCTCTATAGACCTATTTTCACAAGAGCCTTCTTTGAACTGTTTTACTGGGATTGACGCACTTTTATTTGCTGGGACCTTCCATTCCTTTGATCTCCAAGTGCCAGGTAGCAGGATAAGACTAAGATCCAGGGTGGAGCCCTGAGACAATCAAAATCAGTTGGCTACACAGAAACTTTGAGGAGAAATAAACTTTTCTAATAAGCCACTTGCTATATGCAATTATAAGAATGTTAGGCTTCAGTAAGTTTTCTGTCCATTTTGCCTTACTGTCTCTCCAAATCATATCAGATAAGTAATGTCAGAAGAAGAGCTAGTTAACATTTATAAAATGTGACACCTAGCACAGCTCCTTCCTCTGAGGTTCTGATTTCTCTCTGTGCTCACTCTCTCTTTGTGGATATTCTTCTCCTCTTGTCAACTTATATTTCACTGTTTTCCCTTTAAACATATTGAACAGGTTGATTCTCTCATGCTGTAAAGGTGTGGCGTGCACTTGGCCTTGGACAAGCTTAGAGGGCTTTTCTCTTTAGGGAACTTAAAGCTGACATCTTCCAACCAACCAGTCATTTGTTAGGGAAACTTTCACATCATTTGCAATTGGAAAGGAGTTAACACTAAACTGAAGTCTCTGCTTAGAAGTCCATACAGATTGCCTCATTAAGAGATATCTGAATTTCTATATGGCTGATATTTAAACAATGTCCGGGAAATAGAAACACAAGACCTAGAATGGCCACTTGTGTGATGAGGCTGATGTAAAGTACCTAGACGACGAATCTTATAATTTTACAAGTTGCACAAATTTTAAGAAATTCCACGGAAGTGTATGAATAAATAGATCTCAATAGATTCTGTAATAAATACCTAAAGTGTAAGTTATGGTTGCCTTTTGGAATCTAGGTCATGGGGAGAGAACTGGGTTGGTGCTACGAGTGCTCTCTAGAAGGTTTCGGTCTTTGTCACCATCTTTGGACATTTAGTATGTTTTGCCCCCAAATGGTTTTTAGAATCATCCCCAGAAAGTGGCAAGTGTGCACGATCACCCAGGCTCCAAGATGTGACCTTGGGGCCAAGTGACAGGACCTGACCATGATACGGAGAGGGTGGCTCAGTCAGCTTGTGCTCAAAGACGTGTGACATATCTGACAGAGCTGTTTAGGCTTTTGGATTAAAGGATTATTCATTTTAATATGATTACAAAAAAAACCCACTAAACTTTCTGTTGTTGTTTTTTTTTGTTCCAGGAAAGACAAACCATATACCTCTTTACCCTATTCCTCAGACTCACCCCCTCTCTGAGCCTCACTCTGTTAATGTCCTGCACATCCTTCCTGGACCTCTGGGTGAAGCTTGCATGTGGTAAGACTCAGAGACAAAGCAGGACAGTGATAGAATGTAACACGGGAACAGGGGGATCCTGCTTGTCTTACTCGGTAATAAAATATAGGAAATGTCTGTTGCAAAAGTAACTTGCTAATAGAAAGCAGCATTTTTACATTTTTTGATATAGCCAAATGGGTAGCATTAAGATGCTCTGCTTTTTGTTAAACAACATGAAGTGCAAATATAGTGTTCAGAATCAGCACTTTATGAGACAACAAAAGCCAGTGTCCAGGCAATATCCTCTTCCCTACACTATCTTCCTGCATGAGTTTTAGCAGACCAAAAGAGAAACACTTCTCTTTTCTCCTCCCAAATTTTGAATGAACAGAAATACAGACAGTGAAATATATCTGTTTTATTATGTATTAAAGCTGGTTATGAATTAAATGTGTAGCCACAATGGTTTGCTAATTCATGTCTCAGTTAATCAGACTTACCCAACCAGACACTGGTGGAGTTGGACAATCTCAGGCCTATTTCCAGACATGTATAGGTGGGTCACCTCTTGGCAGAGTAGGAAATGAGCTTTACTTGGGGACAGACTACTATAAGAAAGTATGGAAAAATGTATACCATGCTCACACTAATCAAAAGAAAGCTGGAGTGGTTATATGAATATCAAAGTATATTTCAGATCAAAGAGTATTACCAGGGATACAGAAGATCTAGCATACTTATAACAGGGACAAGTCATTCAGAGGATATAACAATCCTAAACATTTATGCACCTAATAACAGAGTTTCAAATCACATGAAGCAAAAAATCACATGAAGAGAAACAGGTAAATCTACAATTGTAATAAGGGACTATAACCCTCACTTCTCAATAACTGATAGAAAAATTAGACTAAAAAACCAGTGAAGATATAGAACAGCAGTCAGCAAAATCCAGCTCATTGTGAGTTAAATATAGCCACACCCATTTATGTATTATCGGCTACAATTGCAGATTTGAGAAGTTATGATAGAGAATATATAGCCTACAAAACTGAAAATATTTACTATCTGGTCCTTTACAGAAAAAGTTTATGAACTTCTAGACCCCAATAATGTAAGACCTGACAATATTATCAACCAACTTGACATAACTGACAGTTAGAGAACACTCCATGGTAGAGGAGAACATACATTCTTTTCAAGTGCACATGGAACATTTACCAAAATAGACCATATCTGGGCCATCAAACAAGACTCAATACATTTTAAAGGATTCAAGTATACAAAGTATATTCTATTATCATAATAAAATTAAATTATAATTCAATAACAGAAAGATCTCCAGGAAATCCTTAAATATTTGAGAACTAAAGAATTTTAAATATCTCATGAGTTAAAAAGAAATCAAAAGGAAAATTAGAACATATTTGGAAGTACTTACCAATGAAAAACAAAATAAAAGGTATGGGCTGCTGCTAACAGTACTTAGGAGGAAACATATTAGAAATGCCTATATTAGAAAATTTAAAAGGTCTTATCAATGACCACAGCTTTCACAAGAGGTTTATCAATTTTATTGATTTTTCTCAAAGAACTAGCTTTCACTGGTGTTGGTTGTTTTTTGTGTGTTTATTTGTTTGTTTTCTACTTTATTTCTGTTCTGATCTTTATTTCTTTTTGCTTAATTTAGGTTCAATTTATTCTTCATTTTTCTAGCTCTTTACAAAGATAGCTAGGAAATATTATGAACAACTTTATGACTACAAATTCAACAACTTAGATAAAATGGACAAATTTTTAAAAAGATACAAACTGCCATAACTTAGTCAAGAGAAACAACCTGAATACCTCCAAATCAATTTTAAAATTAAATTTATGCTTTAAAACTTTCCCACAAAGAAAATTTTAATCTCAAGTGGCTTCACTGGTGAATTCTATCAACATGTAAGAACAAAATAATACCAATTCTACAGAAGCTCTTCCAGAAAATTGAAGAGGAAGGAACTAACATCACTAACAGAAAAAACATTTAACAGAATTCTATATACATTTCTATTAAGAAAGATTCTTAGCAGACTAAGAATAGAAGGGGACTTTCCCAATCTTTTAAAGGGCATTTATGACATTCTACAGTTATCATATTGAATAATGGAAGACTGAATTCTTCCTCACTGAAATCAAAGGAATGAGTCAAGGATGTCCACTTCACTCCTTTATAATTTGTACTGGAAGGTCTAGCTAGCAATAAGGCAAAAAATAAATAGATAGATAGATAGATAGATAGATAGATAGATAGATAGATAGACAGACAGACAGACAGACAGATAGATAGATAATAGCATCTGGATTGGAAAAGAAAAAGTAAAACTGTATTAATTTGCAAATGACATAATCATGTATGTAGAAAATCTAATAAAATCTATAAAAGAACTACTAGAACAAATAAGTTTTGCAAGGTTGTAGGATATAAGATGAATATACAAAAATCAATTGTATCTGTATAAACTGAAAATGAACAATTAGAAATTGTACTTAATATAACAATATAATATACAGCAGCATCAAAAATATGATATACTGAGGATTAAGTCTGATAAAAGAGGTGTAAGACCTATACAATTAATAACTATAATACATCACTGAGAATTAAAGGAGACAGATAAATAAAAGAATATACCCTATTCATGGGTCAGAGATCTCAAAGTCGTTGAGATAAATTTCCCCACAATTCATCTATAAATTGAATGGAAACACAATCAAAATTAATCAGGATTTTCTGGGGGGCTTTTAGAAATACAGATTTCCCCAGGAACAAGTCTTCAAAAGTATGTATTTAGATGGTAGGTAAGGGCCAGAGATCTGCTAATTAAAAAGCTTTCTAGATGCTCATTATCAGTATATTTGGGGACTACTGCCCAATCGCACTAAAAATAAATGGCAGAGTAGTTTTAAAAGTTATGTGCTGGGAGAAAATGACCAAATGTCAGTGGTTTAATTGACATTTCATCACAAAATGTCAGTGGTTTTAAAAAAATCCTGCATAGAAGAAAAGAAAAGAGTCAGGAAGGAAAAAATAAACCTCTTAATCTTATATTTTAAGATGACGATTAACAAAAGTTAAAGTGAATTTTCTTTAATGTGAAAATTGTGAATTCTTAAAAGGACAACGATTTTTAAACTTTTAAGTACAGTAGAACCCTTCTTTCTTATGAATACTCATATGGAAAAAATATGCAAAACAGAACAAAGCACTGCTGTAGATGATGCTAGGAGCAGGGAGTGTCCTATATGTTTGATAGCCTCCTCTCACCTTGTGGAGGCCTCTAAACAACTTCTTGGAAGCCCTGGGGAACCACAGGCAACATTTTGAAAACCACTGACATAACCAAACCCAACAGAGAACCACAGTTCCCTTCGGATGTAACAATAGATCTCAGTCATTCAATAGCAACTCTCTTGACCCAACAGCAGGTCTCACAGTGGTGCCATCAGAAAAGCCACACAGCCATACTCATGGCTTAATGTAAAAACATTCACGTCTCCTGCTTGCAACATACTCCCCACTCCATATCCACCTCATGGCTTCTGCTCATTGAGGACTTTTACTCATGGATTCTGTGCATTGCTTTTTCTCTGCACCTAGTTTCTACTGTGTCCTATATCTCTTAGTATTTTTCACATTCAGATTCCCAAAGAATCTGATTGTGTTTCCCAGTCAACATTCGGCACAGTGTGTCTTTTGGGACAAAGTTATTGTGTCAAGCTATCTTATGGGTCACCAGCCAAGTACAGAAAACTATGTATCTTTGAGTTAGTTGCCACTCCCTAGAATATTTTGTAAATGGTGCCAGGGTAATGAGGTCATATGATATAAAGTGTAGTGATGTATTCGTAGAGAACCACTTTAAATTATTTTTCAAAAGTGAGTTGTGGCCACTTTAAATTATTTTTCAAAAGTGAGTTGTGGCTGTCAGAACCTCAGATCACCATGACAGTACAATGGGGTATCGGATCAAAAAATAAATAAAAATTTAAACCACAATATATAATAAATAATTGCAATAAAATTGCAAATCCTAACTTATCTGAGCTTATATTAATAAAATTACCAAATCTGAGTGAAAGGACAAAGATAGGAGGGAAAGCATAAAAGCATAATTGAGTTTTTTAAATGAGTATAGATTTCCTCCATTTTAAGTCACCATTGCAATTGAATAGCTTTTTAAATATGTGTTCATTTAAAAGGAGGAATCTCTTTCCACTTATTTCCACTTTCTTAGATTAGGAAAATTCAACTTTTTTTAAGTGAAGAAAAAATTTGTAAACACACATTATGAAATATGAAGAATCTTGGGACTAACTGACCACTTCAGTGATTATGAAAACTGTAAACTATCTTAAAAAGCAGATTTTTCACTGTTCTTCATTAAAGTCTGATTACCTGGCCCATTAGCATTTGGCTTTTTTATTATGATGATTGTGAAATACTGTAGATGTTACCACTAATGGATAAAGAAAGTTGACATGGTTACCTTGATTAACTCATCCATAATCATTTGGAATAATTTTTCTTCATTCAGTGAATGGATCATTCACATGCCCTATAATAATTGTGTACATTGATGTGCAGGAAATTAGCATAAATATTATCTACCCTGGAGAGCTAGTCTTCACTTCTAAAACTACTAAAAGTTAATTCAGACTAACATTTGAAGGCTTTAGCAAATAAGTGAGAAAAAGAAATGATTCCTTGGCCATTTTTTCCATATTGCTATTAAATATATATATATATTACACACACACACACACACACACACACACACACACATAAAGAGTAAGATTAGAAAGGTAACAGCATTCCTTTATCCTTCTTTTTGCTATTTTATTTTTTGACAAGGGAAAAACACCAAGCAGCTCTTAAAAAACAATGTAAGAGTGACTATAAATAGAAAATTGCACAAAGGTATTATTCTACTCTTCTCCTTCTAACAAAGAAGAAAGGAAAAGGGTGGCTTTTCAATTCACATTCTTAGAATGAAGTCGAGATTTTAAGTGAATTTTACATAGTTTGGGCTCCACGTCTCAGCTGCTGCCAGAACTTAGAAACACAAACCTTGGTTCTAGATTTCTTAGAGATTATTTCATCTTATCCAGAACAGAAAATTGAGAGACCGTATAATTTAGCCAAAGCCATTCATTCAGTCAACATGATGGGACCTCTCACCTAGATCTTCTGACTTAAGTCCAATAATTGCATTTTTTTCAAAATGCAAGAAATCATTGCCACAAATACCCTGAATTGGGCATAAATTCAGACATGAAGACAGTATGAAAAAGGTGGGTATGGGACATAGGGAAAGACTTCCAGATTATTTTTCCCTTTTTGGCACTCTCTCTTTAAGCAGGCTCAGGAATGTATGGATTCTGACTAGTCTCTGTTCTCTCTCAGGAACTTTCGCAATGATACCAGTTGTTGTCATATCTCATAAAGGCCTTGGCACTATGAGTCAATTTGTTTTCAGGCACAGGTGAGTGCATCAATACTGGCCGACATAATCCAATAGAATTTGATTTCTAGTTATCCTCCCAGTCAGTGTTTACCTCAGTTGCCTAAAGTAAAAGATAACCAGTCCAGGGTCACTAGTGCTGTTCCTCCATGGACAGGTGAAGTTCTCAGGGAAATTCAGTTTCATGACCATGAATTCTGACCAGGCGTCTCACAAGCAGATGCCCTAGTTTACAACTGGAAGAGGATGTAAGTGGGTCAGTGACTTACAACTTTGTATTACATGACAATTGACATTGATCTTGGTTATGCTATTTATAACCAGATACTGGTACTGGGATTTTGGAACTATTTGATGAAACCCATAGTGTTGGGACTTTGGTGCAATTGCTATGCAACCGAAATATAATGTGAATAACATATGTAATTTTAAATTTGCTAGTTACCACATTAAAAAACTTAAAAAAAAAGATATGATTAATTTTAATAATACAGTTTATTTAACCTAATATGTCCAAAATATTATAATTTCAACATAAACATTATTAATGAAACGTTACATTTTGTATTCATATTGTCTTCAAAATTTAGTGTAAATTTTATATTTACAGAATATCTCAATGTATATACTCATAAATACTCTTAGATTTCACAAAATTTATAGTTAAAAAATAGATTAGACAGGAATCTAGTTGTTCCAAACATATTTAAAAGTTTTTAAACAATTGAAACAATTATCCAAAATTCAATTTCCTTTAATATTTGCACTCACATTGTCAAAACTTGTTTTTCAAAGAATATTTAATTTGACTAAAGCAAAAGTATGTCAGTTTCAAAACTACTTCTGTACAAATAAATTCAGCCTCTCTGTATTTACTCAGGATATTAATATCAAATTCAAAAAAGTACTTAATAAATTGAAATACAGCTCTAAATTTATCAGTATCAACAAGGTATTCAATTATTCCTTAAGCTGTGACAGCCAATTTTCGTGAAAATATTCTGTATATTGATTCATTTTATAAAAATATATAAAATTATTATTTTTAATTTATACTATAAAAAGTTTGCCTTAAATATAATTGTTTTGTCTGTCCAGCTACATCACAAATAAGTTTTCCCTTTCCTTGGACCTTCAAATTTAGCTCATTCATATGCAGTATAATATCAGTGAGAAAATGTAAATCACACTGCCGTATTCATCTTTGATAATGGAATATTTGGCAAGCATTTCTTTTGTTCCAAGAAAGTCAGAGTTAATAATAAGGTAATTCTATAAAGTTCTTCCACAACTCAACCAATGAACATTGGCTAAGAACACAAGATCATTAAATTCATTGTCTTCTGTTTCTTTCAATAGTTCTATATACTGCCAATGATTCATAGCATTTACACATGTATATTAAAGGATTTTTACATCTACACTCATAACACTTTCATAGAGCATGCCTCAGCAACCTGAACACAAATATTTTCAATATATATTATTTATGTCATATAAAGGAAACATGAGTCCCTTGTTTTAAAATTCCAATTCATTTGAATTTTTGGCCTGACACAGTAGGAGCACCATCCATTATAATAAAAGTAACTTTTCAAATCTAGCTGAAACTCTTCTTTGACAGATGTAAAAAACTCAAAAAATATGTACTTCATTAGTTTACTTTTAGGTCACAAATTGACAATATTTCTTTGTAAATGCGAAAGTCCTTTGAGGCAAAATGTAACTGAAGTATTACTTGGACAATATACCTTATGTGGCTTGCCATCTAAAGCCAAAGAAAAATATTTGCAATTTTTCAAATTTGGAATCAATCGAGCTTTTATATTGTTAGAATGATCATGTGTGGGCAATTATTTGGTGGCTCCCAAAGATATAGTATGACCTCGACCTTGGAGAAAGTCCACCCTGCTGGGGATCTACTCTTGCTGAGCACCAGTTCTCAGCCTTCTTGGGCTGCCTCCTCCTCTCTGGCTCTGGGAGAGATCCTCTTCCTTTCTCATGGCTATCACACAGAAATACAGACTGATATTTTCCTTCCCCATCAGCGCTCCTTCTCATGACTAGAACAAGTTTCTTACCAGAGTGCTCTGCTACCATTTCAGTCAAGGTCTCAGAAATGAGTTAATAAGGACATGTGTAGATAACAAAAGATAATAAAGATATCATGTCATTTGACAACAGCATGACAAGCCCTCAAGGAGATCATAGACCAGCAAGCACAAAATAGCGCAGGGTGAATTGGATTTTCAAAATGCTGAGGGAGACAAGATAAAAGTGGGGCAGGATCAATACCAAAAGCTTTAGCTGGGGGCATCGAAGCTGGCCTTATGCACAGATGGTTTTTCCACAGAACAATTTCAGGGACACAGGAGATGTTCACCCCAAATTCCTCACTCCCAGATGTCGACTACCCAACTTTCCCAGATAAATAAGTGTATCAACCTTTTGTTACCACAGATTTTATTATTGGATTATTAAATTAGTTGCCCAGTCACCTAGCTGGTTTTGAGGAAGTGGAACCCTGATGGAAGCATTTAATGAGGAGAGTGAGGTGAGAACATGAGACACTGGTCTCAGGATGGAAGCAAAAAGGCACAAAGATAGCTCAGCACCCAGAGCAGAGGGAGAAGCCAAAAGACCAACAATGCCTGGTGAGAAGCCCTGGAAGCAAGGCCATCAGTTGATAGGCCAAAGAAGGGAGAAAAGGAAAAGCATGCCCCAGCCTGCTGGAGGCATTTGGAGTTCACAGGGCCACTCATTCGCTACCCCAATTAAAGGCTTTTTGCTCCCTGCCTTGCCTTGCTGTGGTTTTCTCAGACAGAAGTGGCTTTGTTGCTGGGTGAGCACCGGGGCCTGGAAGCAGCTGTGAGTAAGTGGACTTCCTGGATGCAGCCTTTCTCCTCTGAATGCCTCACTGGGACCTCTTGGTCCCAAGCCTTTTATCTCCCGTGTTTCATCTGATTCTCATTGAGTATATTCTGTAATTTGCTTTGTCAACTGCTGCTCCCAAGGAATCATTCCCTCTTGATCTTTCACTCTTCAATCCTCTTTTTTGTTCTGTCCAAAATATAATTTTAAATGAATTTTTTAGCTTAAAAATTTAACAAAGTTCAAAAGTCAAATCGTCTAAAATGTTTATCACTAAGAAGAGCATTCCTTTTCTTTCCCACCTCACCCAGATGCAACAGCTCCTTTGTAATTTTTTTCTCTAATTTACCCCAAATATTTACATAACATAAACATATTGTTACCTCTTTTTAAAAAGGTTTTTATTAAAATATAGCTAACATACAAATTTTATTAGTTTCAGGTGTACACCACAGTTATTCAACATTTATATACCTAAAGAAGTGATTACCACAGTAAGTTTAGCAACCATGTGACACCATACAACGCTATCACAATATTCTTGACTATATTCCCTATGCTGTATACCACATCCCCAGGACTTGTTTTATACCTGGAAATCTGATCCTTTTATTTCCTTTCACCTTTTTCTCCTTTTTTGATTTTTCAATTACAGTTGACATTCAATATTATTTTATATTAGTTTCAGGTGTATACCATACTAGTTAGACTTTTTCTTTTTTTCTTCTTTTTTTGTATTTTACGAAGCGATCCCCTTGACTAGTCTAGTACTGTTACCTCTTAATTTATCAGTTACAGACATTATCTATTGACTTCTTGTTATGGTAGAGGAAGATTTTGGCTCTCTCCTATATCCTTCACCTCTCTCATCCTCCCAAATAGTTACATCATAATTTGAGGGTTAATACATTTTAAGTATTTTAGTTATTATGATTAAGTAAATACTGTTAACTGCTAAGCCACATGTTATACTATAATTAATTACATTCTTGTGTAACTTTTTGTCTTTCCTGGAGTTAATAATTCCTTTATTTGCTTAGTTAAGAAATATGAACTGCTTCATGAATTTGCATGTTCCTCCTGGGCAAAGGCATTGTTAATCTTCTGTTTCTCTTTTTAGTTGTGGTACAAGTGCTTCCAAAATAAGTGTTTCCGGGCTGCTTTGAGCCTTGATGGCTGTTTCCCTCTCATTAAAAACCCCTGAAAGCTGTATGTTCTACCTGATGACAAAAATTGCCCAGATCACAGGACCAACACCAAGCCCTACATGTAACTGGTGCTCCATAAACATTCCCAGTTTGGTTTTTTGCCAATGATCTCCCACCAACACCTTTGCATATTCTGTAGTAAACTAAGGATTATTCATCAAGGTTGGAAACAATTAGACAACAGTCATATTCATCATGTGTAGTAGAACCACTCCTTTACACTGATTCTCAAACAGACTCTTCAAGAGGCACTATAACTCTAGCCCCTGGAGAAACTCCACCCTTCCAGACAATAATGTGAAATTTAGAAGTAAATAAGGGGTGTCTTAGAATCTTCAAAGGAAAACAGCTTGTCACAAAGCCTGGGCCTTCACTCAGTTTGTTGGATCTTCCTTGACACATAATCTTAGGAAACACGATTGTTTTACAGTTTTAAGCAAGTTAGAAGTAGCAGCAAATTCTGAAGGGGGTGTTAATAGAAGTAATCAAAAGAATAGAAGGAAAGTTCAACTTGACCTTTAGGGAAAAAAAGAAAACAGCTCAAAGTCAGAACTACATTATGATCTGCTAACAAAACAGATATTTTTAATTATGGCTCTTGCATCACTCAAAAAGGCATTTTAGACAAGTTTCCTTGTTCAACTTTGAAGTCCTGGCACTTGATGGAGTCAGCTTGTGTTATCTAGAAAATTTGTGTAATACTTCACTCTTGATGATGCCAGATAAACTAGGTAGATAAACTCTATTTAGTCTTAACTCAGGCAATGGCAAACGTCTCTGGCCTGGAAAAGCCTTTATTTCTTATAGAATGTGTTTCTCGCAAACTTTACAGGAAGGCTTATAAAAATAAATTTAAGTAAAAGCAAAGAAGTTTGTTTCTACTCTATGTTGACATACCTGTATTACATCTCATGTAAAAAAATTTTTAATAGTTTTGCTTGTATAGCTGTATTTTATAACCAACCGACCAAACAAATAAACAAACCAGAAACTCAGTAGCAGAGAAGGAAGTGGCTCCATTGGAACCAAGCAGAATTTGGTGTGTCATAGCCTCAGAATTACACTTGATCACCAGGGCTTGGATTGGAAGTGCTCCATGTGAGAAATTTTGTCTAGAGCGAAGTGCCAGGAAAAGCTTTGCTTTCCTTAAAGAATATACATTTTTTCCTTGTCCACATCGAAAACTGTTTGTGTGTGATTATTAAATTCAAGTCTTTTTCTCCTTATTGACCATGAGCTCCATGGCACAGAGCACATACTTGCTTTTCTAATCATTCCATCTTCAGGGCCTAGAATATTGTCTGGCACCTAATAGACATTTAGTAAGCATCTATTGCATTAATGCTACTTAATTATACTCGTTTTTCATTGTGGTCACCAGGAACCTCTGAGTTAAATTTACAACTTTTCCTCTACTGTATTACTGGGCTGAATAGTGTTCAGATCTCTATTTTTTTCACTCTCCTTACTTTCTATTTTAATATTAATTTCCCCAGACACATATTATTTTATTTGATTGTCTTGGTGCATGTTTTTCTGCTGTGAACCATCTTAAATCAATTGTTGAACAAATAAAATCGTTATAATTAAAAATAAGTTATATACTACTACCAATAAAAACATTATAATAAGTCTAATATTCATTTCACCTAATCTCTCCTAGATTAAAATACTGAAAAGGGAATGACTTTTTTCTGGAAACTGTACCCACTTATTCTAATGACAGCCAACACTTAACTGAATATTAGTCACCATTCCAAACTCTTCACTTGTACTAATTCATTTAATCCTCACAATTGCCCTCAGATGCTGAGACTATTTCTCAAAGGAGAAAGAAATCACAAGGATAAATGTTACCAAAATTAGGTCACTCCATGATTTATCAATCAAGAATTTATCAGTTTCAAAAAGGTTTAGCTGTTCATTACAAAACATTTAATAAATAGTGGCTTTAGAAATAAAAGTTTATATTTCTCGCGCAACAAATATTTCACTGGAAGCCATTTCAGGGCTGGCACGGAGACTCCATGCCTCCAAACTCCTATCTTTTCACTCAGCCATCCTTTGTATGTCTTCATGCTTATTGCTTCATGGTCCAAGATGGCAGCACCATCACTATCATCATATCTGCAGTCCAGGAAGAAAGAGAAAAACAATGGCAAAATTTTTTTTACTGGGCTTCTTATTTGGTTTACTTATTAGGCCTCCTTAAAATTAAAAAAAAAAAAAAAAAGCCTTTTCTTAGATGCCTCACCAAGTAACTTTCATTTATATCTCATTGTCCAAAATGAGGTCACATGGCTACTCCTTTCACTTACAAGGGAATATGGGTAATGTAGTTTTTTTTAGGTAAGGCACATTGCCATCTCTAATAGAATTGAGGTCCTATGTGTAGGCTATCAGCAGTGTCTCTAATGTCTTCATATGTGGATAAATAATACCAGTATATCATGGAAATTAGAACATCAGACTTTATAGAAATAATAGAATGGGCCCATTTTGATTCCAGTGTTACCTTAATGCAAAAAAATTTTTAAGCTTGCTTTGTATTGCAGGTCTAGATCAAATTTCCCACATCTAATTATATTTGTTATAATGACTTTTTGTGCACTGAGATATTACCAGATATTCTGCACTAACAGGATTTCTAACAATGATCTTGCAAATAGCATCTTCATCTAAAAACTTTCAAAATTCATTAGGGTATCTAAACCTTCACATACACAAATATACAAAGACTAAAAATAAAGTGGTGCCAAGCAGCCAGGAATCAAGTAAGTAAAGAACATTTAGTGATAATCAGGATTAATTTTGAGGAAAATGATACTGTTGGGGATTCAGAAAAAATAAACTGACATAATGAAATATTTGCAGTATTTTTTTCACCTTTTGTGAAGGGAGTTGTTTTCCCAAAAAGCTGTGAATATCTGTTACATAAATATTAAATATAATTCTTATAATTACAATGGGGAGGAAACCTTTAAACACTATGGTTTAAATTAAGTTTATCTCCTCTTTAGCTAGATAAGGGAGCTATAATTTCTTTGACTTCTAAAAGATTGGAAGCTAAGAATGGGTCGAAGTTGTTTTTGGTGCCATCATGATACAATACAACTGCTCAATAGTATTCTCTACAGAAAACAACTTAATAAAAATATGCAAATGTTAACAAACATCTTTAAAATGGTCAGAACCGGACAACTGAAAATAAGGCAATGGATCTCATAGAAGAACTTTGTTGCATTATGCTTTTCTTTTTAACTTCTTTAGATTTGACTGGTTCTTACAGGAGTGTAGTTTGAGGGAGAATTCAAATTCTCTGTTTTCTGTCAGGCAAACACTTCTGTGCTGTTACCATGCTCCAGTCAAGATGCCTTTCTTTCCTCTCTGCCCTGTTGGAAACCTGTCTATTTTTCAAGGTCACACCTACAAAGGCTTCTCTGATATCCTCTGTCTGCCCCTCTCTCCTTCCCCATAATCTGATTGAATTCATTGTAGTATTACTTGTGTATATCATGACCTTGTATTTTATCCAGTTCAACGGGAGTCAGTCAGGACTATCCCAGGCAACCCAAAATACAAAGTTGCCCTACTTATTGAGAATGTATCCGTACTTATTGGGAATGCATCCCTCAGGGATGTCAGAGCCCTCAGGGATCCCTCAGGCATCCCTCAGGGATGTCAGGGGCCTCTGACATCCCTGAGGGATGCATTCCCAAAACTTCTAGAAGGTCAAAATCATGAAAATAGGTTCAGGTTCTTGGCTGTCTCCTAAATCCCATTTGCATTTAGACACAATGTGTCTGGACACCACCTATACACTGCAAGAAAACTGCCTTTTTGAGTTTTATATCTTATCTAATGGACTTTTTTTTTTCCACAGATAAACAATGCCTTTAAAGACTTCACATGACGTGGGAGTGGGTGTTGGGCTGTGTGCTAGGTTCACAAACCAACAAAGTGATGGACAGCTTCTCAGCAGCCTCAGCATGCACACAGACAGAATTCTTACTTCAGCAAAGCATCGAATTGATGTGTCATGATCCTCCTTGTCATTTCTCTCAAGTTAAAATATGAATGTTGACTGTACAGTAATTATATATTGCATAAATCTTCTTTAAGTTTCAGGATTCTATGATTTTAATGAAGTCCTTGTTCAAGCATTTGAGATGCTACAAAGCTGTTTTTGAGAAAAGCTATAGACTAGTCTCCAGGAATTCTAGTGGCCCATTTCTTCAGAGAGATGAAATAGTTTTTTCTATATACGTTAATATTTAGGACTTCTATGCCTAGAACCTCACCCTTTTCCTCACCATCAAGTTTCCAGAAGACGCCCACACTCTTCACTTCCCATGCACTTCTCCCTCTACTACCATCTGGCTCCAGCAACCTCTGTACCATGGAAACTGTTCTGACAAAAACCAACAATAAACTCAGCTTGGGAAAGTCACTGAAAACTTTTCTTCCCACTAACCATTTCTTTTTTAATGGATACTTTTTTTCCTTTTTCTTCTGGCATGACACGCCCTTCTGATTCTCGGTCTTATTTACTGACCCCTCTGCTTTTAACCACCTCTTGAATATCAGTGTTCTCCAGGGTTCTGTTCTGGGCCCTCTTTCTTCCCCACCCTCATATTCTTCCATGGCAAACACATTGACTCCCATGGCTTCAACCAATATTACACAAACAGCTATCGTGGGTTTTAAATTTTCTAACCAGCTCCAAATTATCCTACTTAATTTCTTCTGTAAAAATGACTTTTATTAGGCAATAAAATGTGATTTAATTTTTAGAATTTTGTGGTATATTTTCCCCATAAATATTCAAATCCACCTTTTATAGCCTGTCAGATTTTTGTGTACAGATTTTTGGTTAAGAAATTTGTCTGAGTTCAAATCTCAAATCCACCACTTACTAGTATGAGGTTGTACAATAAATTATGTAACTTCTTTGCTCCTCAATTTCCTCATCCTATAAAATAGGATTAATAATAGTAAGCCTTGCCGCATACATTTTTAGGGAAGATTACAGGAGTTAAAGTATATGCAAAGCATTTAGAACAGTACCTGGCACTATAAGTCCTATATCCCTATTAGCTGATATTCTTTTATATGGTCAACTTATATACTTAAGATTCCCACATCTCTCTGCAAGATATATTCTCTTTTGTGGACATTAAACTGCCTGTGCATAATTACCTTAGCTGCGACATGTTCACCACTAAACCTGACGTTTTTTCCAATAGACTTTCTCCTCTGTTCCCTGTTTACATGAGTAGTATCACTTACCGCTCTCCACACAGCCATGAAATGTCATTGTCAGTTTTAACTACTTGCCCTCATCCATCTAAATGGTCATGTTGCTCCTACTTTCCAAATGTTCTAGATTGGACCCACTTCTTCACTACTACTGTCACTCATCTTCTCTCAACTTGACTCTCACTTCCTTTTGCAGTTTCATCTATTTCTAAGACACCGGTCTGGTCACGTAACTCCACTGTTTAACAGTCTTTCAAGGCACTCCATTGTCTATAACAGTGCTATATAATAGAATTTTCTACAGCAATGAAATTTTCTATATCTGTGCTCTCCAGTACGATTGCCACTAATCACATGTGGTTATTGAGCACTTGAAATGTGGCTAGCACAACTGAGGAAATGAAATTATGTTTAATTCTAATTAGTTTAAACATAAACAGCTCTTTTAACTAATAGCTACCATATTGGACAGCATAGATTTACAGGATAGAGCCCACACAACCTGGCCTAGTAAACTTTACATTTCCTACCCCCTAACATCCTGCACCCTGACACTGCCTGTATTTTTATACATTCATGCTTTTGAATATGTTGTCCCTTTTGCCTAGAAGGACTTTATATTTATTAAACATTTTAAAATGCAAAAGTGAATAAATGAAACATAGAAGACTAATTTTGATCAATAACTGGATACTTATACTTTGGGTGCTGGGCATTAACAATCTTGTGTTTTTGTCATCTTTAATCACCTTCAGTCATTGGTACAGAGCCTATCAAAATACCATTTGAAACAATTGACTTTAAAATAGGTTGGCCAAAGATTTATGCTGGTCATTCTGACTCTAGATTCTCAAGGCTCTACTCCTGTGCTAAATTAAATTATCAGGAAGGTGTACATCTAACTTCTCTTAATATTTCTATATTTACTAAAGACTACAATGTAACACTATGCTTTCATTTTTTTCTTTTTATTTTACTGTAAGAAATGGTCACATGGGGACTGAATTTTCAATAAAATTCTATCAAAGACACTGTTCATTATGTAGTTCAATAATGCTTCTTGAAGAAAGACCTATGTGAGAATTCTTCTGCTAATACAATATTAGAAAGATTTTATCCTTTGTAATACACTTGCAAACATCCTTTCATTAGCTAATGACAGCTACATGACCCTTCACATTTCCCTCCGGCTGCCAAGAAGCTTGAAGTTAAATTTTATGCACCGTAATTAGTAATTTTTTTTGAAGCTTAAGGTAGATTCCATTCTTTAATCTCTGTCTTAATGATTTTATTAAATCTATGTTATTTGTTCTTAGTAGCCTCAAATCACTTTATATTATCAAATATTTTTTAGATATTAAAAATATTAAATAAAATATATAAGATTTCTCATTGTAAATTATCTATTTGTGTGTATATTTCCTCTTCAGCAAGTCAATTTCTTAGAGACAAAAACTCATCTTTTCTCATCTGTTGCTTTGCATCCTCTCTGTGGCTGTTACAGGGTCTTACTTACTTAGTAGTCAGTGCTAATAAGTAGTTCTTGATTAATGATATCAAAGATAAGTAATTCAGCCAAAATAGAAGTTTTGTGGTCTAATTCTAATATTTTTTTAAACTACTTGTAAAGCTGAGCTACATTATTAATAAATCTTAAGGCTGAAAACAACACATAAAATTATGTTCAAGATCATTAACAACCAAAGAAATACAAATTAAAATACTAAACTACTGTTCTTGGACTGTATCATTAACAAAAGTTTTTTTGTTGTTGTTTGGTCTTTTTGTTTGTTTGTTTGTTTAATGATAAGTCACATACTGGCAAGCATCCTGAGAAATAAATGGAATTCTAATCAATAGATGTGGTTAAAACAACCTCTCTAGAAGAAAATGTGGCAATATGGGTGAAAGCTTCAAAAATGTTTATATTTTTGGTACTGCAATTATATTTCTAAGGATTTTACTCTAAGAAAACAATAAATGTTCCAAAAAAATTCATGTTCAAGGTCAGTTTCACAGTAAAACTTACAACAGTAATAAAATTGGAAATAACTTGACAGTCGAACAATAGAAGAGTGAAAATTAGTGCAAATGTTGCAATTTGGCGACATTTACATATGCACTCTATCTAGTGATTCTTTTTCTAGGAATATACCCAAAAAGAATATGTGACATGGTGTATATAAAAGGATATTTATTTAAGCATTATTAAAAATTTCCAACTCTAGGGAATTAGAATAAGACTTGGAACCCCTATGTGATGAAATACTAGGCAGCTATTAACTTGATGCTGTAGAAGAAAATTTATTGACATAGGAAAATGAACACAATAAATTGTTTAGATACAATATAGTTACAAAGTAGCATTTATAGTATATAATCACTTTTTAATATAAAAATTATGTTAACAGGTATGCCATATGCTTTTTTGTATTTTTCAAATTGTCTACAATAAACAAGTAGTACTTTTTTAAAAATCCGAAAATCTAAGATAAGTGTGCATTTATGATTCTAAAGTCTCTGTATGGAAACTGCTAACAATAAAATGCCAGACTTCTGAAGAAAGCTGTTTTTTAGGGATGGGTCAGGCACTTTACATTGTCTGGGCTTAGGCACTTTATAGAAGTTCCATTAGAGATTTATGAAGTGCTGGTTCATCTGAACCACGCCAGGAAGCCAGGGGTACTGAGGCAGAAGGCTTACATCACCCTAGAGCCCACGCACAGACCAGAGCCTGTTCTTCATGTCTTCTGGCCCTAACTTGGCATACCATTTATGGTTTCCCCATCAGAGGGTCTCATAAGCCAGCAAAATCTCTCTCCAGAAAAAAGTCCAACCTCTAAGACAGGCAGGAAGTGCAGGAGGAAATGGCCTGGTCATGTTTTCTGTTTGGCTGCTGTGTCTCAGTAAATGAGCCTCCACCCTACAAAAAAGGTAAAGCATGGTGTTTGACTTTCTGGTCTATTTTGCGAATTATTATTTAGATGCACTAAGTAGTACTAAGAGGTCTGAAAAGATATTGCTGGCAAAGTCCCAAATCTAATCGCTTATTCAATGTAATTAAATTTGGAAAATGTTACTGAGCACCTTCACACTGCTGGGAACTATGCTGAATGATGCGGAGTATACCAAAGGCAAGCCAACATTCAGTAAGCATCTACCAGAAGCCAGGCGTCAGTTCAAACTTTACATTCCTGTTCTCACATTCTCTCAATAACCCTGGGAAGTAGCTTATGTGACTCCCATTTAACAGATGACAGGGAAGCACAGAGCAGAAATAGAATTTGCTTAAGCCCAGATACTAGGTCCTGGAGCTAAAATCCGAACTCAGAACAGCCTGATCCCAAAATCCACTTTTTCTCCACTATTTACCTGTTTATCAATCTCTGCCTTAGAAGTTTACAAGTCATGCATCCAATTATTTTTTTAAAAAAAGAAAAAGAAAAACAAGGTGGTGGTGGGTGGGGAACTTCCTCCAAGCACAGTTCACACCTTTAAAGGAAGACAAAGAAAGGAGAGCACCTCCTCCAAGGACACTGGAGAAAATTCTTCCCAGAAGGGAACGGTGGCACATAAACCATGACGTGGAGATTCCATAGGATTCTGGCAGGATGGAGCACAAACATTCCAGCAGCTCACAACAGCAAGGGCAAAGGCACAGAGGTAGAACCATGGATCTGTGCCTGAGAAATGGTGAGTAGCTATCGGGTGCCTGGAGGCTATGGGCGGAGACGTGGCTGGCAAGGCAGGTTTGAGCCACACCATATAGAGGCCCAAATTTGTCTTGCAGTTTTTGAGCAGAGGAACAGCACAATCAGAATTATGCTTCAGAATGTTTGCTTAGAAATTTTTGGTCCATTTGGCATTCCCTCTCCCCCTTTTAATTTCATAAGGGAATTTTAATATTTTAAGAGCTCATAATGGCTATCTTGAAAGGTCGAGTTTTTTTGTTCTGTTTTGTTTTGGTTTTTTGTTTTGTCTTTTTCTGCTTTTTGTATGTGACTTTCCTTAGTGAGGTTCTTAACTACAATGTAAATCTGACCATTTAGAAACTCACTGTCTGAGCCTCGCCTATTAGTTTTTCATTGTAGACCAATGTTATTTTCCCATTCACCAAATTACTTCAATAATGGCAAATGTGGATTGGTTGCTAAGATATTTCCATCAGCTCAGCTTGGTTAATGAATATGGATGTTGATGAATAGGTGAGCCCATCAGTTTCCCCTTAGGGTCTATGTCATTGTAACCTCACCACACACTGAAATCAGCTCAAGTGGCTCAGTGTTTTAGGATGGAAAGCTGAGATAACTGGACAAAACCAATAGAAACTTAATTTGGAAGCAGAAAAAAAAAAATGTCCATGAACATAAAAAGCCAGAGAGATGAAAATTACCTGCTTTCTTTTTTGTTGTAACTCTTCAATGCTGCCTGACAATCAATTCAATTTAATATAACCCCCTGGGAAGCACACTTCCTTTCTAAGTAGGAAACCATAAAATGTCAGAAATACATAAAAGGCGGCTTACATCTGGAAGAAGAGAGACAGGTATGCTTCTAGAAGGAACACCTATGAGTTGAACCCCGAGAATTAAGCAATTGGCACTGCTCCTTTCTTAACATTTCTTTATTCCCAGCATAAAGATGGCAGCTTAGGGACATACCAAAGACACCTCACTCAATATTCTGAAGAAGATTATGAGTATCAGCACTAGAAACGAAAGTCAAGGGGCAGTAGAAGGTATAATGATCAGTTCTGATAGACATGGGAAGTAGGACAGGTGTCTTCTCTCCATTCCCTCTACCTCTCCCACTCCCAACTCCGAGTCTGAGCCCTCAGCCCCTCACACCTGAGTTCCTTCACAGTCGCTTGTTTTGTTCTCCTTTCTTTATTCTCTCCCTGTTCGTGGTCACCCTGCAGTAAACCTCCAATGAAGCTGCACACCTGCTCATTCACCATCCCTGACTCTGTGACGACTCCCTACTTTCTATTGCTCTGGATTTTCAAGCAACTTTCAGAGGAGCACCTATGTACTATGGACAAGCCTCAGGGGCAGGGTGGAGGGCCTGGCAATAAGAGGTGGGTCCCAGACCCACTCCTCCACTTCACCCAGAACTAATCATTTTCATCTATTTTGTTCACTGAGCTTCCAATATTTCTTATTAAGAAAGAGTTTTCATCACCAGACATTTGAGAACCACTGTTGTACATCTCTGTAAGTCTGGATTCACACTTCTCATCATCTAGCCCATGGGCTTCACCAGTTTTGTTTCCAAAACACTCTCCTTCCTACCATTTTTCAGTATATTCATTCTGTTTCAACTCCCTCCATGTCATAAAGAACTCTTTCTTCTCTGAACTCCTTCTTAGAACAATTCTTTGAGTCCTAGCCATGTCTTACCTTGCAGTCCATTTCTAATGCATTTTCATCTCCTATGTCTTATTTGCCCAAGAGGACCGGAGGCCTGGGGTGAGGCGCGGGCCCCACTTGCAGAGACATCCAGCTCTCCCTCACACATGGAATCCTCACACGTGGCTCTTTCCCACCCTTCTGCACTTGCCGGCACCCTCCTCCACCCTCACTCCATGCACATTCAGAGACTGGGCCCTCTGTTTTTTGCAGTTTACCTCCTGCCTCTCTCAATCATTTCTGGGGTCCATTCTATTCTGATCTCCCCTCATCAGAGGTAGTGCACATCTAGTCAGTACCCCATAATGTACCATGTAATCGTTCCCTGCCTTGAATTATTTTCTGGTTGTTTCAGGTGTCACTTTTGTCTCCCCCAACAGAGCTGCAATGGACCGACTGGGTCTTACACTTCTCAGTAAAAGCAGATGGCCTGATTGGCTTTTGGTAAACTACACTCAAAGGTCATGAGATGAGTCGACTCCTCTTTAATTCCAACAGAAGAGAATTTTCTCTCTGTTTTGAAAGGCCAATCCCACCTTCGTAGTCAATGCTGCAAATTACTGCTATAAAAATCATGAATATGTATAAAATAGTGTGTTTTTAAAGAAGAAGCCACAGCACTATTGACCTCATTTGTGTCCTGGTCAGACTTTTATAATTGTAAATAACAAAAAAAAAACAGTCACGTCAGGCAAACCTGTAGCAGAGATGTTTGTGAGGATTCAGGTGAGCACACAAAATCCGTGAGCAGCAAGGGAAGTGACGTTAAAGCCTCCTCTGTGCCCAGTAGAGACCGAGACTAGCCCCAGCATCTCCCCAGGGATGGAGAAGTCTGCTGTTCAAGCCAGGGCAGTTTTGTTCCCTGGGGCTTCTCTGAGTCCCTCTTTTCCTGCTTCCTCGAGGCCTCTCAGCATACCCTATAACTTAAGAACGTTATGTAGACACATGCTTATTCCCGCAGCCCCAAATGCTGAGAAACCTTTCAGTTCAGCACTGAGACTCTCCATCCCAGGTCCCTCCGTTCAAATCTTAAGAGATTCGCACAGTGCATTAATAGTATGCCATTGGCTCCCTTGATTTAACCTCTTCTATTTTCCAAATACGCTATTTTCTCAAAAAGTACTCCGAATCTCAAAGTGCGTGGACAGAAGGAAATCAGAAACCTGGAACCTACCTGGGCTAGACTGAGTGTGCCTGGTCAGTCAAAACCGACGCCAAGAGGATCTGTCTTAGAGAAGCTTTTTGTATCAGTCCTCTTAAAAATCCCCTAAGTTTAAACAGACTGCAATTTTGCATCCAAATTGAAATAGTCTCAAGCTAACTCAGCTTTCTATTATTTGTATTTTGAGGCCATTAAAAATGCAGTTTCCTCTAGTTCTCTCAAAATAATTTTATGCATATGTGTCCTGTGAGCTTTCCTCAGTGAATATTATCATTTCATAGGTTTTTTGACTGCTGGACAACATAGTATTTGTCTGTCATTCAATAAAGAATACTTTGAGATAGAGCTTAGTATCTGATAATCAGCACTTTTTTTTTTTAAGATGAAAACTTCCAAGAAGCAGATTTTTTAAATTCTGTCAGGTTTTGATGTCGCCCATCTTATTTTCATTAGAACAAATAAGCTAGAAAAACTTTTGTATCATAGTATTATTGGCTTATGGTTCTTCATTCTGCGATTTTTAACATGGAAATTGTTCCCATAAAGTGACGACCAAAAATAAATGAGAATTCCCACCAGACTTCTAACAAAAACATAGTCATGTTGTAAATTTCAGAAACAAGAAACTTAATTAATTTTCCAGGGAAAAATTATAGAGACACAACTAGCATTTTATGCACAAAAGATACGTAACATCAAAACCAAACTAAACATTTTTAGACTACTTTACCTTCGGTGATAACAAATTATTGAATTTTCTGCCAAAGGAAAGACTTACAAAACCCGCAAGACTCAGGTATAACAGAAAATAAATCAGTATTATTGGACATTAATGATTTTTGAGTCTTCGAGATGGATTTGATAGTCAACAACGATTCTGTCTCACTCACACTGAATCATGTAGAAAGAAGGAATTTTGAAATTGGCATTTCCCACATAATTTATTGCCTGCAACTAAAAACAAACCTGGTTTTCCTGGTATCTCTCAACTTTACCTTCAAAAGAGCAGAACTCCCTTAACAAGGATTGTTGTGAAATCAGAACTCTGCTGTAGGGAAGAAGCTCTTCAGATTCTTTCCGCTACCACTTTCTTTCTGATCGTACCGATGCGCTTTGATATACACTGTATTGCCTTTGCTTCTATTCTCCCTAATAATCTACTTGATGCAAGATACACACAACTCTATTGTTATTTTTAGCAGACAGGGAGGTCCTTTTTTCTGATTCTAAATATAGAGATAATACATTGTCCAAGAATTAATTGCTCTCTCTTCTGTGCTCTCCTGGCCAAGGGTAACTCTGTTCTAACATGAGTAATATAAGTTGCCTTATTTATGGAGTAGCTAACAAACCACAAACGTCTCCCTGGATCATACTCCTTAAAGAAAATGAGTGTCTCCATCAACTTTGTATCTCCCAAGGTCCTTGACATAGTACCTGGTGGTGTCAAGAGACAGCCTGCAGATGTTGCAGATGTCCCATCCTCAGCAATCCCAGATAAACACATAATCCGAGAGAAATTGCACTTGGTAAACTCAATCTTAATACAATTTTTCTAGCTCACTCCTTTTTGTCCTCTAACCTTGGATAACCCAAGCCTCCTTCCTAAATAGAAATTCTAGAGTTGTCTGTCACTGTGGAGAAGGAAGTAGGGGGCAGATAGGGGAGGAGGGTCAGGAGAGAAAGTAAGAGAGAAGGAGGAAAAGAGATGGCTAACATTTTTGAGATCTATATGCCTGGAATCATGTTAAATACTTTACATGACTTATCTCATTTAATCCTACTAATAACCCTAAACTCACAGTTACCAGTAAGAAACAAAGCCAAATACTCAGAAATTGTTAGGGAATTGAATAAGTGATCTTGTCACTGACCTTTACCTTTCCCCTGGTATTTCAATGGGATGGGTCAAGAATTAGAGTAAATTAAAAGCAGACCATCATTTCACTCCACCGCATTTCAGGCACACACACATTCACCTGCCTATCAGATTGAATAAAGTGCTTAGTGTATTTGGCCAAAGACACAGAAAATTATTGAAAATATGGCAGCCACAGAGGCAAGAGCAGGTACAGCATATTTCAGTATGGCTTTTGGAACTGCTAAAGTGGGGACATAGTTAGGTGTTAAAGATAACATCTACAGAAAATAAAACCTATCAGAACCTAGAAAGCCCAGTTTTTGCTATACTACAGCCTTCCATATCCAGGATTTCAGACAAACTTCCCATTCCAGACAAACTTCCACTAACAAGCTATATACCTACATTAAGGGATTGTTTACAAATATTGAGTTCCTCTGGTTCTTGAATCACGTTCAGCCTTTGTGAGATCACATGCTCCTCAAGAAAGATAACCAGTTAGAGAAACCAGAGAAAAACAGCATGCTCGGGTGTTCTGAATAATCTCTTGGCCTCCAACTTCCCCAACTGGGGAAGTCCTGCATACTCGATAAACCTCAAAAAATTTTTTTAGTCTAATATTTCCAAAAGTGTGAACCATCACCACTTGTGTCAAAATTCCCCGGTGCATTTGTTGGAAAAGTTCATGCCTCACCAAGCCTGGATCTCCTAAATCTGGGGTTGGAAACCAGAAATCAGTATTGTTAACAAGTCTGTTCACTAATGTCTCAGCAAGCTGTGTGTGTGTAGGGAGGTGAGGGGGGGAGGGGAAGGCAGTGGGCTGGGGGGAATGCTCCTGGCTTGCAAAGAGAGTCTCATTTATGTGAGAATAATCTTCCATTTAAAACATTCAAAACCCATTACTGTTGCAAACTTTTATTCTGGTGCCTGGCTTTGTAGAAGAAGCCAGGGACCTAAAGTTTCAAGCTTTCTTAAAATTGTACTCATTAAACAGCATGTTAATCATGGGTCAGGGAATGCACATTATACAACCCATTAAGCATTCGTATGTTCCTGGAAGACCGCAGATTGTATAAAAATACAAATGATCCAGCGGTTAAAATAATTGTCTATAACGAACAGCAAAATTAATTATGGATGACCACATTGTTTACCCAGTTGACCTAAGTCATTAGCAGGTGTGATGGATCAGGTAAAAATAAGATGTATTTTGGCTTCTACAAAGTGCTCGGCATGTATCCATTGCAATCCCAGGATCTCACTACCAGCCCAGAGGATATATACAGGAGACAATGTATGTGAGCCAGTGGTCCTCAGAGAAATATTAACTATAAACCGTGATAAGAATATAATCTATTATGAGATCCTGGATTTATTATAGAGCAGAAGAAAACTGTTCACCTTTTTTTAGTTAAATTAACTCTTCTGTACCGTCAAGATGTCTTGTCTTCTTACTTAGCTAAGCAATAACTTACTAAATTAGCTTTTTCACCAGCGTGTTCTGTGGAACACCAACCCTAAGAAACATTGGCAGGATTTGGAAGGGGATGTGGAGGCAGAGCTTCCAGAACAAATACTTTTGAAAAATGTCACATTCTTGACCATCTTTTGGAAAATCACAGTGCAAACTAGCCCATTAATGGTTCTGAGAGCCCAGCAATAAACTCATGTCAGTTCTGCGTTAATCAATGTGCTTGGCTGCAGGCAGCAGGACAAACTCTGCCTACCCTGAGAAAAGGGGATCACAGAGAGGACATGAAGTAGCTCCCAGAATAGATGGAAGGCTGAAAAACCAAGGGTGTCAGGCACAGAAAAACATCAAAACAATCAGGCTAGGGCAGCACCACGGCCGCCGTGAGTCATCTCATCTCTTCCTTTGACTTTGTGTCATTTCCCCAGATGAACTGGTCTCAGGAAGAAGCATTCAAACAGACAAGCTCAGGTATGAGGAGCCCTATTCTCTGATTAATAGGAGCAGAGGAAATTATCGTCTACCCTGTCAGATTCTTTATGGGGGGCAATGAAAACCTTGACTCCAGGATATGTGTGTTGGACAGTCCCCTCCCTCTAGACTTATACCCCAATAACAATTTTCCAGCTCAGCTATGCTTACCCAATATTTCCCAAAATTATTCTACCACCATTTCTCCACACAACACCTATTAACAGTAGAACACACTTTTGGAAATGGGGTAAATAATAGTTAGTGGGATATGTGATTAATATGTATCATACACAATGGTTGATTTTGAAGGTATACTGAGCTGTCATTTGTTTGCAATAGCATTCTGAAAAGATCACCCCTGAGAAGAAATAAGTTCTGAATCAAATCACTCCAAATGTTTCTATTCCCCCAATTTTTTTTATAATCTACATGAACTTTGGTTAAACTAAATCCAAAGGGCAGCCTCGAAGCGGGCTGGGGGAAAATTAACGAGAGGGCATCCTGCCATCTCTGGGTGTTTTGAAGGGGGTCAGTACCTCATGGTCTCAGTAACAGTAGGAAAGAGGATGATGTTGTTGTGATTCTCTTCATTAATACAATTATAATAATCTGTAGGGCATTTTACGTTTCATAGCATGTTTCCACTCGTCTTACCTCTTTGATAGCAAAAGCTCTGGGCTGATTGTTCTCATGTGAGCCCAGGGTTCTCTGAACTCCAGCACGCAGACCTGCCTTCTCCTTGCTCAGCAGCAGACTAGCTCCTTGGGTCACTGCCTAGAAGTGTCTCTGACTAGGAAATGTCCCCAGCAACAGAACTACAAGCCAGGTCTTATGTGAGGCTAACAGAGGGAAAGATGCTACTCTCTGCCGCTGTAACATTAAGAGTTCTGTTGTTTGTGTCTCCAGTTTTCCCACACTTTGGAGTCCAGAGTATTTACAATCAAATTAATCCCCAGAGAGTAAATGAGCTCAATGCAGGGGAAATGAGGACCAGTAGGGATGCAGCTGGTCCACACATGACACAGCTGAATCTCACAAGCCTGGTTGTTAGAGAGTCATCCAGCTGCTTACAGCCCTCAGAGGAGACCAAGGTCCAGCATATTGGTTCTGCCTTAGTGTCTAAAAGAGGCATAGGCTATGTCAGCCTCTGCTTCTGCCTCTGCCCAGCCTATGTTAGGCACTAAAATCCTGACCCAAGCCCAGCTGTGTCCAGCAGTGAGTACCTGGGCTGGCAGCACACTAGCTGCTCCTACCCACCAATAAGCAGGGCCCAGATAGTCTACACTCATACGTTGGTCTAGATATCTAACATCGAACCTGACTAGTCAGCCAGATTGTTGCCAGGAAGTTGCTACTTTTACTTCAGTTTCCCAACTGGAGGATACACAGGCCCCACGACCCAAGTCTCTACAGTTGACCCATGTTTCTTATACTTTCTTGCCAATGCTAATAAACCTCTGTGTCAGACAGGATTAGATGTGGCTGCACCTGACAGAAAACCCCAAATAAGAGGCTTAATACCAAAAGTTTTGTTTCTTTGTGTAAAAGAAATCTAAAAGTAAGTGGTCCAATATTGATAAGCTGACTTTACAAAGTCACCAAGGAACTTTGGAAAAGACAGAAGAACTCCTCTTATTTTATTCCTCAAGGACTCTCTGCATCCACCACAGCTACATTCCAAGCAGTAGGACGGAAGAAAGAGGGAAGATACAAGGACTTTCTCCAGCTGCCTATACCTTTTTAAAAGAAACTTTCCAGAATTCCTTCACAATTGACACTTTATTTCAATGGCCAGAATTTAGATATGTTGCCATATGTAGTTTCAAGAGAGGCTGGGAAACACAGTTTTATTATTGAATGCCTTACCACTCCCAATAATATAGGGATTCTGTTAGTGTATTAGTTAGGATTGAGTTCATATTAACGTAGGCAGTCCAGGGCTGGTTTGGTGGCTTCACAATTGCCAGGGTCTCAGGTTCCTTTTACCTTGTACCTTTACTGTCCTTATCATGGGATTTCTACTTTGTCCTAATCAGTTCAGGCAGCTATAACAGAATACCACTGACTAGGTGGCTTAAACAACTGACATTTGTTTCTCATAGTTCTGGAAACTGGGAAGTCCAAGACCAAAGAAGATTTGTTTCTTAGTGTGGACCCCTTTCCTGGCTTGCAGATGGCCACCAACTTGCTTTGTGCCCATATGATCTCTTTTTTGTATGTGCGCAGATAGAATTCTGGTTTCTTTTCCTAATCCCATGATGAGACCCGACCCTTGTGATGTCATCTAAACCTAATTACCTCCCAAATACCTCACCTCCTAATACTATCACACTATGGGGTGTTAAGCCTTCAACATATGAATTGGTGGGGGAAGGTCACAAGCATTCAGTCCGTAACACACTTCATAGTCTATAATGGATGCTCCTGGTTCATCCTTCACATCTATAGTCTAACTAGCTAGAAGAAAGAAAGCCTAGAGACTTTAAAGACACTTTGTAAAAGTTCCATATATCACTCTACTTGCTTCCCATTAGTCACATGGCCACATTTAGCTGAAAGGGAGGCTGGGTGGCCATGTATCCCACTAGTATTTGGAAATTCTAATTCTGGAAGATGGGGAAACATGCATATTAGAGATAAGTATCAATTTCTGTCATCATTTGTAAGAAAGACAAAATGGATGTTGGACAAGAAATTAATATCTACTATTACCTACCTAATTCCACTGGAACATCCACCGATGCTGAGACTTGCCTTTGTCTAGAAGCTTGGTCCTAGTTCTGAACCCTGATTTAGATCCTTTGGGTCTAATTCCTGATGGATTGAAGTAGATTTTGCCTCTTGTGTTAGAAATGCTGGTGTCACCTTAGAGCTGGACAACTCAACTGCTTCATCCTAAACATCCCCTCCCCTTCCCTAACTTTTTCTAAGAGCTCTCAACATATTTTATATCGCAGGCTTAGCTAGTTTTGACAAAGAAACAAAGATTGTTGGTTACTTAAAAAAAAATTTTCACACGTTTCTCATCATGAAATAGGTTTAATCTCATGGACGTGCCCCTTTTTAAATTGGCCTTTTGACAGAACCAGATGTATTTTCATTTGGAAACAGAAGCATATGGATGAATGAAAGACTGATTGAATAAAGGAGGTTTTGGCTTCAACTCAACTCACTGCCCTCTATATCATAATGTAGGGAAAAACTCACCAATTTTGACCAATAAAAATCTCAGGTTCAGTCCATCATCTTGAAACAAAATAGCCAATGAACATTTTCAAACAAGCATGCCACGAGTAAGTTATTTTGTCAAGTTCAGAGAAATTTTATAGACGTTTAGAGATTATAAACACGTCTGCTGCTCCTGCGTGAGGTCAACAGACCTAAGCACATTACATTTGGGAAAGGTTATAATGCAAGCATAATAGGACCCTGATTCACATCATCCTGAATACATGTACCAGTAAGAATACTGACTTCACAATAAGGTAATCTGGGTTTGTAATCCGGATTTAGCACTAGCTTTGTAACTGTAGGCAAGTTTTTTCATCTCAAAGAACCTCAGATTTTTCTTCTCTCTAATGAAGATGCCATTGTTAGGTTGTTTGAAGATAAGTGACCACATATGAGAAAAAAGCTAACACTATGTTTGGCCCACAGAAGATGGTCAGTAAATGTTCTCTGAGTCTGAATTTATATAGAGAAAGAGTTCAGTGCTATACTAATTTAATATAGTGCATATCACTTTTTTAAAAAATGAGCTTTTAAAAAACTCATTCTGAATTTCCCATTCTAGAAAAACTGAATATTTCTCAAAGCTCTATAGCTAGTGTAGTATTTAGTCCCATGAGCTAGTCAGCTATTTTTCATTAAAAAATATAAAAGCTTGTATTGGAAATTATACCCATAAAGTCCATTTAGTTTTACAACTTAATTATATGCAGTAAAACTTTACTGCCACATTTAACAGGTATTAACCTAATTCTTTGTAAACAAAAGCAGTATTTGACTAGAAGTGAGCCCTAAATTGAGAGAAAAAAAGGGCTCCCTTAAAATATTTCCTTCGTATTTATTTTTCAAGAAAGGTCAACTCAGCTAATGCATGGGTTTGCTTAATGTCTTATTTGTGTTATCTCAATATTTTTAGTAAAACAAATTTGTTACTATGGTGTTCAATTTTAGCATTACCACGAAATGAGCCAATATCAGGAAGTCAAAAACAACTATGAGTTTTGCAATAAAAAATTTTAGTCAATTGAGTTTATACATTGGTTAAAACAATCTTTAAAACTCAAAGAATAGCTGGAGAAGATGAATATTTTAGATTGATTAACCTCTTACTATACTCTAGAGGATTTGTCACTTTATTTATAATAAAACCAAAAAAGAAAATGAATTTATCCAAGTGCCAAAAATACATTACTTTTAATCTTTATATACTTCGGAGTGAAATCTTACCAGAATTTGCAACTCATTTAATGCATTTCTGTATAAGATAAACTATTCTTTAAAGTTATCAGTAAAAATCTATAAGACATCATTAGGTCCTTAAAATATGTTTCATATAGAATATTTACAACTCATAGCTTCAGAAGGAGTCAGCATGCATATGCATGAGCAATAATACAGACGTCTTCGATGATTGTCTGAAATTCAAATTGACTCTACAACTATTTATTGGCTCGTGTATAATCACAGATAACAAATTTATATAATGAATGAGATCCACACTTCACAAGACACCATATCAGCATCACCAACTATCATTTGTGGAGCTCCCAACTAGATATGCAGCCATATGGTAGATTCAAAGACATATAAAACATAGTCTCTGCCTCAAGAAGTTTATTATTCTGAATGTTGGTAATTCCAGCATGTTACATTTGTATAATGCTTTTAAATTTACCAAATATACTTATGTCCATTATTTCACTTAATATCCTCAATATCATCCTCAATATCCTTTGAAGGTAAGTTGTAGAACAGGTAAAAACATTTCCATTTTTAGATTAAGTGAGCCTCAGCAATTAAGCAACCGCCCAGGGTCACAAAACTACACTGATGGCAGAAGTTATATTAGAACTGTTTATATTTAAGAATTTTTCTACTCTAATAAACTTCTTCAAAACATTTATTTAGGAAGTCCAGACATATTTATAAGATTTATAAAACACCAATGCAGTATGGTAGATGCAAAGGCTAAGTGACAAATATAAGGTGCATTAAGGAAGCTGTAGGGAGATTTTTAGATCTGAAACCTTTTAGATCTGAAACCTTTCAGGCTTCAATAAGATGAATCTTAACTGGTTGTGAGGAATAGTTAACACAAAGAAAAGCAGGGAAGAATCAGGAAGGCCATGCAGACAGGCCAAGTAAGCTTGATCCAAATGTGCTGCTAGAACTACCATACTCCCAGGAGGCACAATAAGCTGAAGGTAATCATAAATTTTTTCACACTTAACCCCATAATGCCTAGCACAGGCCCTCTAAGCATTGTAGACTGTAAACAATTTATAGCACCCTGACTTCTTTCCATAACAGATCCTCAGTAAATGTCTAAATGTCTGCTGAATGGAAAATGAAAAAAATTAATGAATCAGAATAAACAAAGGGACAGACAAACGTTCATTCAAAGATTGAAAAATTTCGAGGATTCAAGGATTTGGAAATCCCATCACATTCCTGAATGAGTCTGTTAATTCATTCATTCATGTATGCATTCCTTTATATATGAATTATATGTGCATGAGTGGTTCTCAACCAGAGATTGTTTTGCCCAGGGGCTATCTGGAGATGGTTTTTGGTTGTCACACTGAGAAACGACTACTGACATCTAGAAAGAAGTCAAGGATACTGCTAAACATCTTACAATGTACAAGACAGCCCTCTGAAACAAAATTTCAATAGTGCTGAGGTTGTAAAACCTTGCTTTAGTAATGCTAATCAAGATTTTGATTTGGTGATAGGCACAGTTGTTTCAAATAAGATTAATAATTACAGATGATAATAAATAATAATTATAAACTGTGGCAAGTACCATGGGAAAGAAAATTGGGAAATACCACAAAAAAACTGTCAGGAAATTTTGGATGCCTTGTTGCTTCTGAGCAGGAGAGGATAACTGGTCATTTCCAGAGAACAGCATTCTGGAAAATCTCAGGCAAATTAATGACAAATCCAAACACACCAGAAACCCAAGATAAATTGGGTGCCTTTCTGGGAAAAAAATTCAGGGCTTAAGGCAATTGTTCTGCTACTTTTGTCTCTGAAATGTGCATCACCCCCAACATAAAGAAATTAAAAATAAACAAGCAGTGTTTGAAACTCAATAAGACTTCCATTTTCTTTAAAAATGAAAAAGATAATTTTTTTAAATAGAAAACTATTTGGGTTTTGAAAGATTTCTGGTTTCTGTAAAGTTCCTTTTTTGAGGGAATCGGCCTTTCTCCACTCCTTGTGATTCTGGAAGACTGCTAATCATGAGCCCTCTTATCTCTTGCACTGGAGTAGCCACATGAAACAAGCTAGACCAATCAGACCCTCTTCTGGGCACTCAGGAGGAAGGTCAATGAAGCAGATTTGTTTGATGTTGCATCCTAGAGAACCTGTCTACGCATTCCTGCTGCCATGATCCCCAGGGCTGCTGTGACACTTGCTATCCATAGATCTTGTTATTCATCCATCCTTGTCTCCTGGGAGAAATGCCAACATTCCCCTGATAACTCACTTTCTCTTTCTTGAGTTGACCAGAACCATAAAACCCTACCTGATATAGTTTGGTATTTTGTTTTAGGAATGAACAGTAGCTCAGAGAAGGAAGTAATAAAGAATCAAAGCTTTTTTTTTCCAGTTGCTCATTTATCCTCCAACCCCAGCACCAATCACATCTACCTTTGAAGCCTTTACTGACTATTTCCATGCAGGCATACCTCTCAACAGATATTGTTGCCTGAAATGACCACTGTTTAGTTAACGTACATTGTCTTTTACTGCTAGCATCTTTTTCCAAGACCTATAGTGGGCCTGCGGAGGAAAAGCCACACTTGGTATTCCTTCAAATCTTTCCCTCTGACAAGTGAACACTCAATTAAGAATTATTAAATGAATAACTGTGGAAGCCAGTCTCCAAGCTGCCTTCAATGATTCTTACCTTCAGGTGTTAGTGTCCTCATACAGTCTCTTCTCACAGTGAATAGGGCTGACTTGTATATCAATAGGATATTGTTCAAATGAAGGTTTATGACTTCTAAAGCTAGATCCATAAAAGACGTTTCAGTTCCTGCCTTATTCTGTCTTAAATCACTCTGTCTGGGAGAAGACAGCCACTGTCATGAGGACACTCTAGTAGCCTCATGGAGAGGTCCACTTAGTTAGAAATTAAATCTTTCACCTATGGCCAGTACTTACTTGCCAACGTGAGCCACTAACAATTGAATCCTCCAGCCCCAGTCAAGGTTTCAGATGAGTGGTACTCTGGGCAACATTTTGACTCTAGCTTCATGTGAAACCCTGAGCCAGGACCATCCAGCTAAGCCACTTCCAAATTCCTGACCCATAGAAACTGTGAGAAAATTTTTTTTTTTTTTTTTTACTTTAAGCCTCTAAGTTTTAGGATAATTTGATACACAGCAATAAATAACTAATATAAAAATTGGTTCCATGCTAAGAAAAACACAAACCTCATCTTTATTTGAAATATAAAAACAAAAGAATGGGGGACAAATTTATTTGTTTCCTTGAAAAACAGTTTCTATAAACAAAGCCACTCTGATACATAATGACTCAGTTCCACTTAGAGGATGAAGACAAAAACAAAAACTTGCATATTATATTAATTATAATAACATGTAAAATACTTAACAATAAATACAGTACCTTTTTAGGTACTTAACTAATAAGAGATGAACAGAGTGGATTTCTCATAGAGAAAAGTCTTCCCCTGAAAGAAGTTGGGGAAAAAAGATTAAAAAGTATGGTCACCAGATTTTTTGAATCACAAATTAGAAAATATAGTTGTCTTTTATGAAGGCAATTGACTAAAATATTTGAAACCAAGCTAGTCCTAAAAAGTTCAGAGACATGGCCTGAAAAAAGAGAGATGGCCTTAATACCTAAACCTGAACTGAATGTTTAAATCATGCTAAAGACTGAACTTAAACTATGGAAATAGCTATAATTGTAAGATTTATCCACAATGTTTTGTTTTGTCTATGAGAAGGACAACAGCTTTAAAAAGACCTTGTATCATCCTGAGAAGGCTAATTGTGATCTAAGTAATGAAAATAGTATGCAAGTCATATGTGCTTAGAAAGTCAAAGTATAGTATTTATTCTCAAAGTCATGATTTTAATAAACCAATAAGACATGAATGTCAAGTCTAATTGACTGTGTTTTCTTTCTTTTTGACAGGCAATAAACTATCAGTTTGGTTCTATCTAGCATAGTCACCACAAACTGATCCTTATGTAGAGATATTTCGGGTTTTTCACATATATGTGCATACACATATGTATACATAGAGATATACGTGTGTGTTGTGTCTGTATATTTGTTTCCATAAAAGACTTAACTTATAAAGAACTATAGCTGCAGTCTAACAAACATAACTGAGTTTATGCATATAAATAAGATTTGTCTCCTGTACTGAGTTCATAAACTTATTCTTAAGACATTGTCAGTACTCAAAATACTTTCAGAACTCCTCATTTTCCTTTGCCACCACTAAAATAAAGTAATAATTTTATGATTATGGAAAGACAAATAATTTAGTGGTTAGGAACAGGAACTCTGGATTCAGACTATGTTGAAACTCTAGCTTTACCACTTACGAGGTGGCTAATCTTATAAAACCACTTAATGTCTCTGTACCTTAGTTTTCTTATTTGAAAAAGAGGAATAATAAAACAATCCATCTCTCCAAGTTGTGGAGAATAAATGATGTAGTATATGTAGAACTCTTAAAACAGTCCCTGGCACATAGTAAGTACTCAACAAATGTTAGTTTGGCATGATAGTTAGTTAGCTAGTTAATTATTTAGTTAGTTAAGGATGAGAATTGTTCCCCAAAATACTTTTCCTAAATATGTGCTGCAGTGGTGCCATAATTATAAAACACATTTACTCTCACAAAGACCCTCAAAAGATTAATACTCTTGGAAGGAAGCAGTAAGTCTTGATATATTGTTAACGTTGTTAAATAATTCTAGTTGCCTTCCTTGACTTTTAGGATGCCTCTTTCTAAACAAAGATCAGCTGAGTAGACAAACCTTCTCAACCAGGAACGATTAGAAAAGCTGAATAATATATAAACAAACAAACAAACAAAACCACTAAAGTCATTGGATAGTTATGAAGGCAAGGACTGGAGGGGCCAAGATCCCACAGAAAAGGGACACTTTTGAGATAAACCCAACTTCTACCTTTTTATCCTCTCAGGTAGTTACCGATTTGCTGATTGGCACAACTTAGGCAGAAAGGCTGAGAGCCAAGCAAAAACCAAAGGAAAAAAAATAATGGTCGAGTGAAGATTTTGATAGTCTCACAAGACTAGGGGCGAAAAATTGAGGTTCACAACCACCAAGTCATTCAGGATATAAGTGATCAAGATCTCAGATGATAAGGAAGCATAGAAGAAGAAGGATGATGCTGATCATTGGAGCCATGCTTCCCCTTGAAGCATTTGCTAACTCATAGGCTGACTGCAGTCAAAGCTGAGCAGAAGGCAACAGAGAAGATGCTGAGGAGCTAAAGAGAGCAAATGATAGGCTCAGGATGCCAGGGAGATAAAAACTGGAGTTCGGGGACACCAAGGAGAAGACATCTGGTAATTGCCTCAGGCTTTCAGATCAGACCTCTGAAGGACTGTTTTTTAGGAATAAGGGCAATTGGAGGATTGACTAGACCTCATGAAGACTGAAATTCGACCTGGAACCAGTTCGATCTCTAATTGGATTAATGCAAGCTACTCTTACTCTAAATGCCTGTCAGAAACTAAATCTTCTCTGGGGGAGATTTTCATTAAAAATGTTTAGCATTTGATCAAAAGTTATCAGGTACATCAAGAGACAGGATCAAGAGAGAAAAAATATAGACAATGAACTAGACCACATTGGTGAAACAGAATCAACATGATCAGATATGGGCTTTATAATGACAGTGATCAATATATGCAGCAAAAGAGAGGTCAGGATGGAGAATTTTAGCAAAGAACTGGAACCTACCAAAAATAAATAAATAAATAACAAAATGGACATTCTAGAACTAAAAATCCAGTTAGTGAAATTAAAAGCTCATCAGATGTTTTAAACAGAAAATTAAACAAAGATAAAGAGAAGATAAATGAATAAGAAGGTAGGTCAGTAGAAAATATCCAGAATGAAGGACAGAAAGGAAAAAGCACAGAATATACACAAAAGTGTTGGGACACATGGGACAGGTGAAAAGTTCTAACATATATGTAATCGAATCCTAGAAAATGAAGAGAGAGAAAATAAGGCAGAGGAAATGTGTGAAGGAATAAGCCAAGAATTATTCAGAATTTACACAAGACAGAAGCACAGATTCAAGAAACACTATGAATCCCAAACAGGTTAAATATCTAAACAAACAAAAAAAGCCCTTAAATATATTATACAAAAACTGCTAAAAACCAAAAACAAACAGAAATTCTAAAAGCAGCTAGAAAAAAAGAAGTCTCATTACTTCAAAGGAACAACAAAAGACTGACAATTGACTTCTCGACAAAACAAAATAAGGTTGAGAAGTAAGAAAAGCTATAATGTAGGGCCTTGTACACCATGTTAACGATTTCCATTTTTCTTGAAAGAGAACTAGGAAGTTGTTAAATGACAGAGAGCAGATTTGTGAGTTGTTTGTTTGTTTTAAGGTAGATATAAACCTACTATGAGCTACCACATGGGAAAGCCTGCCTGGAAAGGAATTCAACAGGCTGAAAATCAAAGCAAACTGATGGAGGGGTAGCCACATTGTGAATACTTATTTAAGCCCCTGGTCCTTGAACCCATTTATATCTGGATTTCATAAGCCATTAAATTTCTTAACCAAAGTTTCTGGGAATTATGCAGGGATCCTTGGATCCCAGGTCAAAAATCTCTGGTATTAGAGCCAGAGGAAGGTTCCCAACCTGAACCTGGGGAAGGAAGTTCAGGGAAGGCTTTCTGAAAGAGAAGGGTTCTGGGATAACTAGAAATAGTCACATAGTGGAAGACATGGTGGGGGAAATGTTTCTAGCAGAGGGTTATCTCTTGTGAAGGAGACAGCTTATAGCTCACGTGGTGTTGTTTTCTATATAACTGGTCATTTTCCGTGTGACTGAGACAAAAGATGTGAGAAGGGTGTCGTTGAAGGCCTGGTTGGAGGGATAGGCATAGGGATAGGCATAGTACAGAACCTGGGCTTTACATGAAGGCTCTGGACATTTGAGAGATACACAACAGGGGTCCCCAAACCCCAGGCCATGGTCTGGTACAGGCCTGTTGGGAACCGGGCCACACAGTGGGAAGAAAGCTGTGGGAGAGTGAGAAACTTCAACTGTATTTGCAGCCACTCCCCAGGACTAGCATCACCGCCTCAGCTCTACCTCAGATAATCAGGCATGAGATTCTCACAGGAACACTGGTCCCTGGTGCCAAAAAGGTTGGGGACCGCAGACATAGAAGATATAAGAATAGTATACCTTCTCAATTGCATATAAAATGAGAGAAGAAAAGGCTCACTTATGAATCCTAGATATCTGTTTGGGGCAACCTGATGACTAGAGCCGGTAGTATAATTTACTAGACAAGGAAAACAGGAGGAGGAACCAGTATGAGAGTAAAAGGGGTTAAGAGTAAGGTAAGGAAGGAGAATAAATTCAGTCTGGGGATATGATGACTGGAGGGACATCTGTAACAAAAACTTTGCTAGGCAACTGGAATTGGATTATAGATCTTGAGGTTAGAAGAGAGCTCTGAATGAGGGCATGAAAGTATGAGTGGTGAACATTTGCCTGCTGGTGGTTGAAACCTCAGCAGTGGGTGAACAGACTAAGATGAACATAGGTCAGAGGGCCAAAGAGATTAGTGAAGGAAAGATATTCACAAAAGCAACTTAGGAGGACTTATTAGAAATGAGAGGAGAACCAAGAGAAAAGAAAAGGACAGAGTTTAAAGAAGGGAGTCCATGGGGAGTCTTCAGCCTTCAGAACTAAGTAGATTGGGCTTCTCCTGAATATTTAGTTATGTTCTTTTCTTTCCTTTGGCTGCTAGGAAGCTCAGAGACGTGCATTTAGCAACTATGCAGAACTTTAAAATCATTGTGTCTGTTAACCTTATCCTTACTTTTATTTTTCTTATTATTATCTCCCCTTTATCCTATTCCTTATTTTTTTATTGCTTTTCTTTGTATCACTTTGAATCCTAAGACAGAGGGAAAATGAGTAAACAAACACATCACATCCAGAATAAGAGTCTAAGCTCTAGGCATGGCATAGTACCTACCACTCACATTGTCTTGTGCACAGCCTGCTTCTCTCATTTTCCTTACCTGCCTCAACCCTGTAAGCATTTGAGACTCCTAGTCTAAATAATCACTAAGGTCTTTTTCTGCTCTAAATCGAATGAATCTGTATTTCTTCAATGCTAAAATCCCATGAGTTAAGTTATCAAATATAATATCAAGTAGTCAGAATAACAGTTGTTTCTACTAAGTTCCACTAAAAACATTGAAACACTGAACATATATGACATGCACAGCACTTGAGAAGAGGTGAGTTAGGCTTCAAAAGCAGCATGACAGCATTTACTCTGGGTCTTTGTTACTCATCACTATGAGGTCCAGAGCTAACACACGTGTTCAATGGGATTTAAAACGAAATGTCTGTGTGGCACATCATTAGACCACGATGTTCAAGGCTAATTCCATGAGCCTCTGCGTTAATGGGGCGATATTCTGTTTGGCTTTATTCTATTAATATTTATAGAGTACTCATTACCATAGCAACTAAGTGCTTTCCACAGAGAACTGATCAAATTATTAGGGAGAGGTGAACAGGAGAGGGGAGGACCACTGCAGGAGTTGAAAAGAAACTTCTGATCTCCCTCTAAGTAACCCTTTCCTTTCCCTACCTGACAACACAGGGCACTCATAGAGCATTTGTTTCACACAGTCTCTCTCAGAATCCTAGCAATATCTAATCTTGGTTCCTTGGAGCACTGCGCTATGCAATATTGGGCTCATCCTTGGCAAAAATCTCGAAGTAGAACCCTGATTTTGCTTTTCTGTGCCCCCTTTCCTCTTCAGGAAGGCAGAAGAGCATATTGTTTCAGAGCCAGGCTTTGAAAACAGACTGTCTGGGTTTGAATTCTAGCTCTTCCACTTACTAGCTAGGTTTCCTTTGGCAAGTTACTTAACCTTTCTGACTGGTTTTCTCATCTATGAAATGGGAATACTAAGAGTGCCTACTTCATAAATTTATTATAAGAATCAAAGGAGTTGATAACTATTAAGTGCATTAAAGAATTCCTGGTACATGGTAAATGTTCAATAAATATTAGTTGTTATTTCAATATATCCTTAACTTTTATTCCCAGTCACCAGAAGCCTCATGCTGCCCTGCTCTTCCTGGTTTTCAGTAAATGGACAAAACTTTTTCTCTGTGATGAGGTCCCTCCTAGACACCACACAGAGGAGTGAGAAGAAGGTGATGCCTGTCTGGCCAGACCAATTGACCAGCCAGATCAAAAAATGCCTGAACTTTCACCATTGGAAATGCATTTCTCTGGGTAAAACAATTCCTTTGCAAGTATGTTCTCCTATCAGATTTAACTTTCATGAAGGGAAAGAGCATGGCTCAGTCATTGACTTCAAATGTAAAGCCAAATTCACCCTCACATCCCATTCAAACTAAGATGTAAATAAATAACTTGTCATCCCTCTCGAAGAACATATACACATGCACACACAGAGAGTTGTGGCAAGCCAATTATTTCAGGCTCTTTGACAGGTGGTAGAGGCTAACAAAAAATGATTGAGTCTCACTCCTTGCCTTTATGAAGGTTAGATCCAGTAAAAGAAAATACTTAAAAAGAAAATGTTTTACCTAAAGAAATTAGTTTCCTGGTAGGATTTTAGGCACTGATTCAGGAGGAATGTGGTGGGGTCTAAGAATTATGAGTTCTAAGCCACAATATGGAGATTAGCACCAACTCTAGCACAGGTAAGCCAGGCCCTGGCATGAAGTCAGATGGCATTCCTCTCCCTGGAGAGTTTCTCACCTGGTGTGGTATGGCAGTGCTATCAATACTATTGACTCATCTTTGCACAATGACAAAGAGACTATCTATCTCAGACAGTCAGAAGCATCAACACCCAAACCCAAGAGTTAAGATTTTAGATAGGCAACCTTGAATGAAACTTTAAGATAAATAAAGGGACACATGCCTTTACACTGTGGATGGTAAATTCATTACCTCATCTGGAACTTGTCACTGAAAGAGTCTATATAAACCAAAAGAAGGTTGAGATAAATGTATGAATGAAAAGTAATAAACAGGCGCTCTTGAGGTAAAGTTACACAGGTTTCAATTCAATAAGAATGCACCGAGGATCGACTGCTACGTACTGACCACTACTTTGGACTCATTGCTAACTTTCTGAAGGTACTATTCTCTTTCATCAAATGTCCAATTCCTGAGGCAAGCGACTGGGTTCAAGACAGAGTTTTCTAACCACTGGGAAACTTCCTACACCTAATGCTTTTTATTCACCAATTTGCTTGCCAGATCTTAATAAATGCAGATCCCTTTTCTCTCTTACCCAGACCTTGGAGACTAGTTTACGAAAGATCAATAGTTTGACTCTAGGGGAATAATTGGAAAATGTAACGAGTCCTAGAAAAAAGAAAGGGAAGTCACATCTGCTCAAGTTTTTCAACAGTTGACTTGCCCAAAGTCGAAATACTCTGGCTAATTAATTAAATGCTAAAGTCTATTTTTACTCTTTTGCATTCAGCAACTTGAGACCCATGGGTGGGATGGCTTCAGTTATAGGTAGAGAAGGTCATCTCTCAGGAGGAGCAATGAGAGAGGTCATGAGACCCTGTTCTTCTTGTGTGCTTTTCGTCTCAACTCATTGACAAATGCCCTAAATACCATTGGGTCATAGCTTGGTCACTTTAGGTTGGTGATTCTCAAACTTTAGCATATATCAGAAACACCTGGAGGGCTTGTTAAACTAGAAAGCCAGGGATCACCTCCCCCTGCCCAGAGTTTCTGCTTCAGTAGGTCTGTGGTAGGGCCCAAGAATTTGCATTTCTAACTGGTTTCCAAGTGATGCTAACTGCTGGTCCAGGAACCACAGTTTGGAAACCATGGCTGTAGGTTATGATGTTTACTCATGAGCAATCTCCACCTGGGATGTATTACACTCAAGCTGCCATCAGCCTCTTATACCCAAGAATAGAGAAAGTCTCCAAGAGTTGGGTTAGATAGGGGAAGTACGCCTTGAAAATCAGGTGAGGACACTGAGGCTTGTGTTCAGTGCTTTGCTGTTTTGCCCACCCTTCACACATTCACCTGGCTCCCTTACTCTTGACCCATCTTCTGCAAGAGCACTTCCTTCACCACAGGACACTCAGCCACCTCCCAGGCTGGCAGCTGGCTATCACCCCTGCCCATGTCCCTGTCAGGCAACAGCTGCTCCCAGTCTTGTGGGAAACTGGCCTGTCAAGGAGTGACAGACTGAGGCTGTGAATTGCAAATTACTCCAGTACCAGACCAAGCTCCTTGCCCAAAAGGCAGTTGTCCTGTGAGAGAAACCCCTTCTCTACTTCACACACACACACACACACACACACACACACACACACACACACACACACAAGTCATGCACACCAGCAGGATGCTTCAAGTGGCCACTGTTTCCTCCACCCACACAAGGATCCTTCTGAGATCACTCCTGGGTTTCAAATGCCACATTCAGCCTCAGATCCAGAGAGCAAAGACCCTAGAAAAAATTTGACCACCAGAAAAGTGTGTCAAAGAGGAGGGAGGGTGGAGAGAAGACTATAGTTTGCTACTTAAAGTAAGTTACCACTATTTGGTTCTGGAATTTTGATACGGTTAGTCTCTTTTATCCAATGTCAATTGAGAGAAACTTCACATTAGGAGAGGATGAATGTGATAAATAAATCCACAGAGCAGCATCCAGGATCTTTGATTTTGCCCACAGGAATAAGACTGAAATGAGTAATTCTCTCTGAGCCCACTCATGCTTCTCACACTGATCAACTGAGAAGTGAAAAAAAGTTAATAGACACTCATACTCATTCTCTTTTTTTCCTTATTCTGGAAACCCTGCCTGCTCACTGAGAAATCGCGTGCATAATTATTAGCGGAGAGACTAGTTAGGCTGGAAGTAGGCTGACATTCCCTTGCTCCTCACCCCCCACCCCGCCCAGTTCTCTTACTTCCCTCCACCACCCAAAGACACACTTCCTCCTCTAGTTGTACTTCACCACCACAAACAAGACACCCCCACTTTCTGTAGAGCCTGAGCCTCCTTAGAAAGTCTTCAAAGGTGTCCAGGTTTTTCAATCCTTTTTTTTTTAATGGAAGCAGTCACCTTTAAACCTTATAACTGAAGCTTTCATTGTCAGAGATTTTTTTTCTAAATAAATAATATAAAAGAGTAATACTGCACCAAGTTAAATATCAACATCATCCATCTTGGTGGTTGTCAAAAGTAAAAACATTAAATATATTACTTCGGTAAGAAGTGGTTGCTGATAAATCATCACATACCTCATTTCCCAATGAGTTATTTTTAGGTACTTAAGTTGGCATAAACATGTATGTTAATGCTCTAAATTTAAGGATATGAGTGTAAGCAAATTGTGATTCTAAATGTGCTTTAAGGAAAACAGTTTCACTAGGGAACACTTTTTAAAAATCCATTCTAATGTTCATTGTGCAATTCAGTTTATGTCCCAGGTTTATGAAAGTTAATATGTTTCTGCAAAAAAAAAAAAAGAAAGAAAGAAAAGAAAAGAAAAAGGAAGAAAAAAAGAAAGAAAAGAAGGAAAGAAAAAGAATTCACCATCTTTCCTTCCTTATGACAAAGCCCCAGCAGCAAGTCATTATCACTTTTGACTAATCAGAGAGAAACCACCTGCAGGAATACTCCCCTTTCTGTTGGCTCCCAGCAGAAGCTTCCAAATGATGATTAATCACTGAATAAATGGCAGAATTGACAACAGTATAATGACAAAGAGAAAGCAGAGATGGGGCCTGAACAGTGGGTGCATGTGGTCCAGCCCCAGTGGGTGGAAGGGCCGAAGAAGATGGATGACCCTGTAAGCGCTTGACACTTGAGTATCTTGTCTTTTACAAGGGGGGTCACTTCTGCCAAATTCAACAAATAAGGCAGCATGCATCAAGTGGACATGCTTCCTATGGCTGTCAGAAGCAAAAAGAAACATCTTAAAAATTAAACTAATAAGCTTAAATTGACATCCTAAACTCAGACAATAACAGAAATAAGAGATACTACAAATGACAGCTTAATCCATTATTGTGGAAGGCATTCAGAAGGTTTTACTGATTACAGCCTCAGATTACACTAACCATGTCTGTACTAATTTGAAAAATGATGAATCACTAAGTTCAAACAGGACTCAGAAGAGTCAATTATACTAAGCAGTGATATCAAAAGCTCGTATTTTCTACACTAAGGAATAAAACATGTTATGCCTAATAACAAACAGAAATGAGGCCGATTACCCACTCTCAGTTGACCAAGTCATTAGCAACAAGAATGTTTCTCTAATTTTTCAATATTTCTTTTCAGGATGTATCCTCTCTGCCCCAAGGATTCCTATTAGCCAAAGTTTATTAACATGAAGAAGATTTGTAGTAAATGAAATATTAGTTTGCAGCTGGCTTAATGCCCTTCAGATACCATCAGTTTTCAGGGCTTTCATGCTCAAACGAAAAGAGCAGCTACTAGTCAGACTCATTATCTCTCAGGCATCATCAAACCCATCATCTTCTTCATTATGATCATCTTCACCTTTACCAGTTTTTTTCTGTAAAACACAGAGAACATTAAATTCATCAGAGTTTCATGCACATTTTTCCATTAGTCCTAACTTAAACAGACACCCCCAGTCAATGCCCCCTCCTGCATCCATGACACCCTTTGATACTTGTCAATTCTGCCTTGTCTCATAGACCACTTTCCGTATTAATTTATTTCAACAGAAAATATTTCATTATATGGCTATGACATCACATGTCAAGATTTCATATATTGCTAGGTACATTTTTTCTACATTATGTCTTGTTCTCAACCATGCCTAGAACAATGTGTTGCACCTTGTAGGTGCTCGGAAAATATCTGTTAAATGACTTTATTTTCTGGTTCCCTTTTCTAGACACGACCAACACCAGGTCTTACATATGAGATCCTCAAAATGTTTCCAAGAGGAGTTCTCGAGCCTGTGTAAGTCACATTAAGACCTGAGTAAGCAATCACCTTGAAACAGCAGAGGAAGCTAGGAATGGATGATTATAGATGGACCTTGAAACTATCAGTGAATAACCTCCTTTCTTACCACTTACAATATGACTGCATTGAGAGTTGGTTTTTCCCACCAAAATTTAATCTCTACCATGCTCTACTAGCTAAAGATTTTAATCTCATATGCAAAATTTAGCTTCAGATTCAAAGTCTTTGGTCTGGCTTTCAAGCCCCTACCCCAGCTGACCAACTCCCCTCTCCACACACACACACACACATACACTGCCTGCTTAGCCAATTTCCTTCCCTTCTCCCTCCCCCGATTTTCCTCTCCCTCCACACACACACACCCCACACTCACCCTGTTGGGTCTTGCCTTTGCCTTCCCCCTTCAACAGTCCTGCTCTCTCTATCCTCTCCTGTTCAGACCTTATCATCCTTATTGTGTCCCACCATCCTTCTCTGGAGCTCCTGCTCTTCAAAAATCTCACAATCTTGCATCAGATGCTACAGGAGGCTATAACCAGCCATAGCCAATGTGAGAGGGTGAAGACTTCGGGGTCATCGAGCCATTCTAAATTCTCCATTCACTCACTCCATGACCTTGAGCAAATCTTTTCAACTTTCAAAACCATTTCTACTTCTCTGAAATGGAAGTGAAGATATGAACCTTAGAGCATTGTTGAAAAAAATTAAATGAAACAATGTGTGAGAAATGCTTGGCCCAGATAATGCAAAAATAGTATCATTCATTTCCAAATCCCCAATATAAAGGCTTGGACATGACACATAATAGTAAATACTTACTCACTATTGAATGAAAAATGAGCAGACACAGAGAGAAACAAAATACATGCACACATGATTTGAAGTTTTTAATTCAGTCAAAGGTGGCAGCTTTGGTTTTCTTATTTTATCTTTTATATTTAAATTATTTTATCTTTCATTTTTTAAAAATCTCTTATTTCCCATATCTACCCAACAGACAAGTCAAACGTTAGACATCATTCTTTAATGAGCAACAGAAACCAAACGTTTAAACTTATCCTGTGTGGAGTTCTAATTCCTCTTCTGTCCTCCTCCCACATCCTCCCTCAGCCCCCTTCCCCCGCCCCCCGCCCCGCCCCGAGGGAAACCTGAGAAAACCTGAGGAAGCTCCTGTGCACAACAGGTGTGAATTTGCTAAAGACAGGAAAGCTCAAGTCTCCTCCCCCACTGAGCTCCTCTCTGTTGGGGAGATGGGAGGTTTAAAGTCAACTGAGGATACAGAGGTCCCCCTGAAGGCAACTAAAGGTAATAAATATTTAAGGTTAAATAGAAATGAATTTATTGAGGGAAAACACCATACGAATTACTAAGTCATAGATAAATAATACTTAGATAAAAGAAAACTAAATGTAAATGCAGAAAAATAAAAGAATACCATGAAGTGGCTTCAATTGGATGGATTTGGGGATATCTTTGTGGGATCCTTTTTGTTCGTTTTGTGTGTGTATATGTGCTTTGTTGTTTTTTGTTTTTCCTAACAATCACATTTTTTACTCAAAACAATCTTTAATATGGTTATTTGTAACTACAAAAAAAGAATAAAATATACTTATAAATTAATTTCTTGGAATAAAATTAAAAAATAAATCAGAAAAAAATACTTCTTTCTAGAGACTTTCCCGAGAGAAACTCTCTATCCCACATCTTTCTGGATTTCATACTTTTGGGTTGGACATCAAAAAACACACAAACACGACCATTTGTAAACAAACCAAATTGCACAAAATGCACCTTTTATTCTTAAACCAAGTGAGTTCAAATTTATAAATTCTTCTTTTTAACAAGTATAACACCAATAACTATTTTCTACAACTCTTTCATTCTCTTCTCTTCTTGTCTTCAAAAAATAGATTTCTTTTCCCACTATGATTTAAATTTTTTAATGAATTTCATATATTGGGAGAAAGAGAAGGTTCAGCATGTAAAAGTTTGCACCACTGATTATTAGCACTTGTAGATACTTGGATTTGGTCCTGCACATAGTATGTGCTCAATAAAATTTACTTGGTTATACTTGAGTGTTCAGTGAAAGACAGAAAAATGCTCCTGTTGAGTCCTCACTATGGTGTTTGAATGCCCCATGCTCTCTAGGCAAAGCCTTGAGTCCAGGTTGCCTTCATACAATCCAGGAGCAGTGTGGGAGCAGACGAGGCCTTCTCCCGGAGGGCCCACGCCTCCAGAATGTTCTTCCCCTCCTGGTTAGACACAAGCTGAAATCTGTAAGGCTGTCTGCTCAGTCAGGCATTTTTCTGAAGCCTGTGGGTGGACTGGGATGAGAGATTAAAGTGGTGGCAAGTCTTTATTTATTATGACTACAGAGTGGTCTATCCAAGCCATCCATTTATAGGGACAGGAGATGCTCTTATACCTGCAAAGAACATCATTAGCATTTTATTTCCTCTCTCGACTACCCATCTATGGTGGTTGCGCTCACTTTGACCCAGTTGGGTCACAGAAACAGCTTCCTGGCCTAAGGGATAAAATGTGAGGTGGCTAACCTCCCAGGCCAGGCTGGACACACTGAGACAGCATGGTCCAGTGACCTAAGCAATGAGCTGGAAATTCCAGACTAATTACGCTATTTTCAGCATCAAACTTGCTGTGTGATGACAGGTGAAGCACCTACCTTCTCTGGACTTCTGCCTGGGCTTGTTTGATACATGAGGGAAGTGGCTGCTACAAGATGACATGTAACTAACACCCTTTCTGAGTCTTGGCTTCCTTGTTATAAAACGAGAATGACTAACTCATGCCTTTGTTGCCTCATAGGGTCAATGTAAGGCGAAAACGCATATAAAAACTCCAGTAGTTTGTACAGTGCTGAACACATTGGTTCTTCCTAGTGCCATTATTAGTAACGGGGCAAAACTGGGATGCATATCTAGATTTGCTGACTCCCATTCCAGGATCCAAGACAAGATAAACAGACTAAATTCCCTTTTCTTTCCATGAACATCCAAAAAAATATTGGACGCACTGGACTCTGGTTTCATGGCACAAACATTCCTGCAAGGCTTGAGCATATCCTAGTATTAGTTAAGTCCAGAAAATTGCTGAAGCCAACTCCTCTTAGGAGCCCTTTGGTAGTTCTTAGATTATAACCAAGAAAATGCGGTGCAACATTTTTATTTAAAGCAAATGTCAAAGTGAACAACACTTCTCTTTTATAGAGAAGTTCTTAAATGTATAGAAAGTTTCCACTTAAGGATTAGACACAGAACGGCAAGGCTGCTTCCCTCCACGCTGAATCACACTTGGCCCTCACTCATTATATCCCTAGTTAATTTTTCAGTAATTGGAGAGCTATGGTCTTTGCAAATGTCACAGTTTTACCACAGTGTATTTACTTCTGGGTGGATTAGCATGAATGTGTTGATTGTATTGGATTGCCAATTTTGTGGGAGTGATTCGAAAGCCTGCAGAATAAACTGTTATTTAATTCAGGGCAATTGGGAAAGGAAAAAATGGCAGCATTTTATGTTTTGCTCCCTTTGGTTCATATTTGCATGAAATCCTCATAACCAAAGGCAGCTGGAATCCCAAATATAATGATAACATTGGTAGTGAGAGGTTTGGACCTAGCTGGAAGGTGGGGCTTGTGTAGGAGGCAATTTTTCCACACAGATGTAAAGCATAAGAAATATTTATTCATAGACATTCCATATGAAGACTAGAAAAAAAGATAGGCTTGTTTTTGAGGAAACTTGTTCATAGTATTAGCCAAAAGTATTTGGCAAACTTGATTTACATGTAGACAGTCCCCATCACATCTACTTGCAAACATTCATCATTCTGTATAACATTTGCTTGTTATTCATTATCCAGAAGAAACTCTTTTGGGGTAGTGAACGCAATTAAACTATTTGTACAAATCAGTTAACTCCCAACTGACAAAAGTAAGTCTGTTTCTATCTGAAATCACCAGAATCAAGGGCAGAACAATTAATGAAAGCAATATAAAGAGAGCGTTGAGTTTTCACACATGGAGATTGCTAACTCTAACTGGGCATCCTGTGCACTTACATCACTGGACTACCAAACCTAGGACTCTGATATTTCCTCCTCCTCGGCTCCCATGTACCTTTTCTCCTTGCTCTTTTGCCTTCTTTAGTCTCCTGAACTTATTACTAATGATTTCTGTTATGATCATGAGGATATTTTATGTTAAAAACTCCTACAATGCACACGGCAGAGCAGAGACACAAACATGGCAGCCACCCTAACCATTCCACACAGCAGATGAACTTTGGCCACAGGTCTATTAGTGAAATCTGGATTCCAATAGATCACCCCCAAAGGGCAAGACATCACTGCTGGCTATGGCCTGGTGCTTACCAGGTCTTGATGAACGGAATTTAAATTAAAATGCCCAATTATTATTGTTGCTTGTCTCTTTTTTTTTTGAAGAGAAAGAAAAAAAAAAAACAATGAAAATATGCTATAGTAAAAGAAGTACTGGGCTAAGAAACTAGAAACTTGGTTGGTAGTCCCAAGACTGTTTCTAACAAGTTCAGAGTTTGAGCAAGGGACTTATCTTTCTGGTCTTCAGTTTTTCAATCTGAAAATGAGTGATTTGGACTAGATCTGTGAACTTTTTTCAGCTTTTAACCTCTGTGATTCTATTTTCACAATGTTCATTTTTATAACTATTCTTCTTTTAACATAGCAATATATGTGCATCATGTAGTTACAACAAATAAATAAACAGCAAAATTAAAATTACCTGTTGTCTTACTCCCCTGAGATAACTGGGCTTGCAAATATATTTAGTTTACATGTATTTGCAAATATATCAAAATGAAACTCAAAGAAGAACACTCAAAGAAGCCACAAAGATCATTTAGAACTATCCTCCCATTTTACAGATGAGAAAGTTAAAGTCGAAAGAGTCTAAGTGATATGTAAAACATTATAATGTCATGGGATGGCAGAGGCAGGACTACCCCATTCTAAAACCATTTGCAATCTTTTATTGTTCTCAGATTTTTTTTTTAATTTATGTAAACAGCCAGGTTGAAACTTTTTTTTTTTCCTGATTGACCTTCAGTTAATAAGAAAACGATTTAATCAAACTTCTTGGTTAATGGAGGTCTCACCTTACCACACTCCAACCGGTCATGAGCAGGGTACAGGAAGAGCTGCCTTGAAGGGCAGGAATGGGTCATGGTGGTAAATTGGGCTTGGTAGTAAAAGTAGGTGAGCCTGGGTTCCTACTACGCCTCACACTGATAAGCAATAGAAGCTTAATTTTTTCTTAATTCATTGAGTTTCCTTGGACCAAGTGAAGGGACATCCTCACACATATGTTTAAAAACTAATGCTGGGAAACAATGTCAGATACTTAATAAATATTCATTGACTGATTGAGTTTGCTCCAATCAAAGGCACTGGTTTTCCCAGTGCTCTTGTTTAAGATGAGATAGGGAAATAGCACCCACCCACACCTATCTCACAGAGAGGCCAAGAGAGCAGAAGAGACAATAGAGATCGGAACCTTGGAAGAAAAGTTCTGGGTATATTCAGATCTCATTCATATTACCCATCAAGTCAAAGTCCCTGAGAGGCTACTTCTCCGTTGCTGAAAACTATAGGGCTTATTCTCAGTCCATAAATGACCCACCTACATCAGTGGTATGATTTGCTTACCAATTTTCTTAAGCAACACTATCCACAGTAATCTGCAACACTGATTATATATATATGTATATATTAACCTTTCTATCAAGGATTAAGTCTAGTCTAGAATATTTTTCCTCATTGATACTGTTATTCTATCCAATACATACAAATGATGCTCATTAGCATAGATTCATGGCTTAGTCCCCACCTAAAAGAAATTAACACTAGCACTATATTTTGTTGGCTACTACTGTTCAATAATGTTTCTATAGAAAATTATCAAATTTAGAATTAGAATAGGCCACAAATATAAGTATTACCACCAACACATTTTATAGATAAAGGAACTGAAGCCCATAAAATAATGAGTTTTCCAAGATTTCAGTTAAGTTGTAGCACAGCCAAGACTAGAATCCAGCTCTCTTTTTATCTTTCTTTTTGTTTGTTTATTTATTTTAGAGCCTACAATGATGCCTCATTGTATGTGAGGCTATAATTATGTGCAGTTATTAAAATGTCTATTTTTTCAAACCTACCTCTATCTATGGAAGTCTTCCAACAGTTAACAATAATTCCTCCAATGATTAATTATACAATGATCTAGATTTTCTAAAAAATATATATACATATATATACATATATACTTGCGATAAAGATACTGTCTATTACTATAAATATCTCACTATTCTCAGGAGCAGTGTAGTTCATATGAAATACTCATTTATCCTAGAATAAATTCCAGGGATGGGTATAATCCTCAGCTTTCAAATGTAAAAACTGAGACACAAGAGGTTACTTGCCCATGTCATTCGATACTATTTTCTTTTCTAAATCCTCAGTAAAAAAAAATGAGCTTCATAAGGGCAAGAACTATATGTATTTAATTACTATTTCCAATCCAGTGCATATATCATAGAAAGACCTCAATAAATTTATGTCGAGTGAATGAATGAATAAATGAAAATCTTTTTTAATATTTTTGTTCTTACCTACTACTTCTGCACTCCTTATGCTACCATGAAGTGCCTTTAATAATAAAAGCTTACAGTTATCCTGGAATTACAGAAGGACATGTTTCCTTATGTTACTGCCTTGAAATTTGTACGCTACCAAAATTTCTCCAGCTATTTAAGAATAATGGGGCCCCAGTAGAAGCCCATGCTTGCAAAGTGCTTTTTAGTTACTTACAATTAATTGTCCCACCAGTAAATGTGACTCATCATCTCATCATTCCCATTCAGCAGAGGGGAAACACATAAACAAGTCATATCTAAGGTCAAAGTGAAATGAATGGAGGAATCAAGCATGAAACCAGTGACCCTGGGCCTGAATCTAGTTAGTTATGCCTCTGGCTCCTGGTCTCTTCCAAGATTTCTACATAGTTCCAAACTCCCCTCACTTTGCCAGATGTTTACCACATCTTTCAAGTGGAAGCAAGTCCTTTCAATTAGGCTCACCAGGGGAAACCCACCCTACTTCTCTAAAGGAGGAATGGCTGAACCAGTTCATCTAAAATAAGAACTGACGTGATTCTTTGTCTGAATTCTGAAGCTGTTCTGACGGCATTTTCTTGTTGGCTATGGTCCCACCAGTAATGAACTGGAATATAAAAACAAAGGCTGTTCTCATGTCATTTCCCAACCAAAGAGGGCTAAGCGCTCGCTGAGCACTGAAATGTCGGCATGTTTATCTGAGTCTCGAGCTTGACTTTTTCCTAACCAAAGACTGCATCAAGTTCCCACCAGTATGTACACACACAAAAACTGTTTCTACGTCTGTACAAGAGTCCCAGAAAACAAGCCAATTTCTACAGTCATTTAACAGTTTCACTCTGATATCTCTAGATTTTGTTTTCTCTTGAGGGAATAAATGAGCAGCCGAAAACAAAATAGATAAAAATTGCCCTTAGAATGTAAGTGTTATGACTTGTCTTTATGCCCAATTTCATAATCCAATTTCATGTTTATACTAGTATTTTAATGGTGCCACATTTGTGTAGTTCCTTTGAAATATTCATAGTCTCATTAATTAAAGAATGGAGGAACATAAAAGTTAAGAGTAAAGAAGTCATGCAAGAACAAAAGCATAGCTCAAGACTTGGATATTTAATTAGGGTTACTGTCAAGGTATTCCTTTTGGACTGAAAAGTCACACCAAGACCAGCTTCTGTGGATCTAATCTAACAAGTAACTAATGAAGGTCATTGCAGCTGTCTTTCCAGGTTTTCCCAGTGCCCTCAGAATTTGAGACAGCAAACCTCAAACCCCAAAGTATTTCTCTGAAAAGATTTCCAGGTTAAACTGGGAACCACAAATAATTAGAGCCAGCTAACTTGTAGACAGTGGTTTCTCTTGCAAATTCACCACAAGGGCATTCCTTGGCATACTTGGTGAGTTGGCTTCCAGGCAAAGGAGGCCAAAGAAAGAATCTCCACTCTCACATCAGTGTCTCCTTCCTGCACTTTCTCCCCTAACCCCACCCACACATAGGGAAGAACCTCAAAATTCTAGTTCTGATTGCTTCAAACTGGTTAAGGAATTACAATCAACTTGAATATATAGTGGGGTGGGAAGAGGATTTAGGCTAACATGTTACACTTGTACCTCTCTAGTTTAGCGGGATATTTTTTCTTTACTGATTAAATCAAAAACAAAGCTTAAGTTAGGACAGGACTTGAAAACTCAGTTATTTACAGAAGAAAAACATATAACATCAATATGTAAAGCAGATTAAATGTAAGAAGTACGCTTCCTACTCAGTCTAGCTTTATTTTCCTATTTTTAATGGGGAATTAGCTATAAGAAATAGATTTTTTTTTTTTTACCTTAACTTTACTACATGAAAATAACATTCCAAGGGTGCGGTAAATGGCAACTGACACTAGGCCTCAGTGTTGGCAGTAGGGAGTAGTAGGGACTGTGGAAAACAGAAACACAATATGTCCATCTAAAAGTGGTAGCCCCTGCACACCTGTAGCCAATTGCTGACATGCCAGATTCAGGACCCAGTGTTGTCAAATTGTCTGATGCTTCAAGAGAAGCCAGAAATCTGTACCTTCCCATACTGGCAACTTAGTCTGTTTTTGTTGTTATTGTTGTTGCTTGTTTTTGTTTTTTTAAGAAACTGTTCCAAGTAACACTGCAGGCCAAAAAACAAACAAAATTATAAAACAAAAATTCTGTGCAATCTCCACCTTCAGGTCTTGAGATCATAGTTAAAGTGGCTCCTTAGCTTTACTTCCCATGTCTCTTCACCTCACCCACTCAGCCTTCATTCCAAGCACAGCCCTTCACTCTCAGCCCTCGCTTTTGACTAAATCTAAACTCACTACACAACTCTGGGATCAGCAAAAATAGAATTTGTTTACCTCCATGCTTCTTATATGAGATTAACACTTAGTAGGACATGTATTTTCAGACATTTTCTCTCAGTTGTGACAAGTGATGTGCCTTGATCTATGTACAATCTTTTTCCATGAATAGCACTTTTCTTTAAAAAAAAAATCTGTCCTGTGAGGAGTCACATCTGTGGACATGAGATGAAGCAATGCCAATTGGCCGACATTGAGCTACAACCTAGACCCACAAGAACAAGTCAACTAAACAGCGAGAGCAAAGAATATTTTATAGCAATAATACTGAAACCATTATTATTAGAAGATCATTCAACATTAGACATGGAAATACCCTTAGACATAAGTTTACTTCGATCCATTCATTTTACATCTGTAGGGATTAAGGCCCAAAGAGATTTGATGTTTGAGAAAGATCAAAAACCAGAAATTAGGAAACTAAATCTAGGACCCAAGTCTTTAGTTTCCACATTCAATGTGGTTTTGTTATTAACTACTAGCTATTCCAACATTATCATGTGCCTGGAGACTTTATTCACCAAGTTGAAAATGAGCAAAAAGAAGCCTATCTTTTGTCAGTCCTACTCATAGATTTTTGGCATCTGCTTTCAGATGGCAGGATGGCATATTGCATAGATCCATAGCTCCGGCGACAACAAACTACCATGTTATTATTTTTTTTAATTTGTATTCACTTAGCAGTGAATCAGGGCTTCCTATTAACCATGTTACTACTTGCTCTGTGACTAGCAGGGCTCACTGTGCTACACAGAAGATCAGTAAACAAATTACAACAACACATCATGACACCTCTGAATACATTTTTTCCCTGAAAATATTTACAATCAGAAAATGACAGAACCTCACACTCAGAAACACAAAAGTAGATATTTTTTACAGGCAGACTCTAAGTAGAAGACTGGAGTGGCTCTTTGTAGTCATTGTTTCCAGCCCTTAAGATTCTGGGGTGGATTTGGCCCCAAGTATCTCAGCTTATGGAAAGAAGTTCTACCTCTAAAGTCCTATTGCACAACGGCATGGTATTGTAGAAAAAGCAGTGGGTCCCCTACAGGAAAGAGCAGTGCCAATGGGTATGTTCACTCCAGGGTTCAGTTTCCTCATCTATAAAGTGACAGGATCGAACAAGATGACTCCATGAGGATCCTTCCAGGTTCAGCATCTTCTGCTTCTTCTATCACAGCTGTAGAGACTGATTTGAGGTTTTCTGATGAAAACACACACATAATTGACATCTTTAATACTGACATATTGTGTAGAGTTAATTGCTTAAGTGGTCAGGAATATATCTCAACCTGGTATAAAATATTTGGCTTTTGTTGCTGCTGCTGTTGCTGTTGCCACTGCTGCTGCTGCATGTGCTTAAATATTTTTTAATATTATCTTTATATTCCAGATATTTGTTTACAAACTTTTCAGTGTGTCTGCCTTTATATTTTGATAATTTGTTAAAAACACATGAGCATCTAACACATTTTTTTAATCTTGTCTTTTAGGAGACACAGAAGCAAAAGGGAAGGAAACACTTGCAATCTCTTGGCTTTGGTCTCAACAGGGAAACCATTTCCATTTTTTTAAGTCTTTGACTTTTTTCAAAACAAACATGACGGGAAAGGAAGGAAATTGTAGTGGAGACACGAAAAAGTCCATACACTGCATTTCCACCCATCCCCTCAACATTTCCACATCTTGTGATGCTTCTTTAACAATGACTTGAAGATTGATGCTTTTCAGGATAATGAAGCATGGAACTACCTTAAAGACATACAGTTCCTTTTCAGCTCCTTCTCTGCAAGGGCCAGGATATTGGAGAAAATCAGCAGATTTCTGAGTGTTAATGTTCAACCAGGTACAGTAATGGGTATAAAGCACAGAGAGCGAGACAGATTCGTTTGACAGATCCACCACTGCAGCCTATTGAAGTTGGCATGTACTAGCCTTGTATGTTGCCTTGTCTAATTAGCTGCTGAGCTGTCCCCTGGCTCCTTGCTCCTGATGGAAACTTAGCAGGAAAACTCCTGTCACCAGGCATGATGAAGTAGCGCTTGATTGTGCTACAAGATGTCCTGTGGCTGCAATCCAGACTGTTTCAACTAATCATCAACTTTGCAGATTCCAATACCAGGGCTTGTCTACCAGGGCAGGAACTTTGCTAAAGTCAGCGTGAATGATCTGTAACTTCAGAAAGAATATAAGGAATTGCTTTGTTTATATATTTTTAAAGGATCAACTCCAATAGACAGCACCATCAGTGTGCCTGAGAAACAAGGGACCACTTTCAAGTCAAGACACCTCACAGCATCATCATAAAAAAAGAAGCACAAACATTTATCATCTGCATATGGCCAGATCTGTCACCAACTTCAGATAAAGTTTTAGTGATTTTATAACTAAGCAACTATTCAGTTAAGTCCTCAATTTTTTCCCTTAAATAGAAATTTGCACATCAGTTGCACCACAAAGTTACAACTATGTGCTTTTGGACAAATTACTTATCCTCTCTGAGTCTCAGTTTCCTCTCCTGTGAACTATTTCATAGGGCTGTTGTGAGTGACTTTTAAAGTGCTTGAAATAATTCCTTGAAATAATGAACACAGTAAGTGCTCATTAATGTTAGCCACTGATATTATTTTCATGGTTTTTGAACCCATCATTCTGCAAGTAAATGTGACAAAAGTAAATGTGATAAAGGGACACCTGTTGGTAAGCATCATCTATACAGTATAGATTCTAAAGTGAACTACAGTTTTAAATGATAGTTGAGGGTATATCTTGAATAATATTTAGGAGTTTGTAATAACAAGTTATAACTACAAGTAAATCTTCCAATGAAGCTTTTCTAGGTGGCTATGAGAGAAGCAGGCTGTCTCTCTCTTTGTTGGTTAGCACTATCATACCTTAACGATGAAAAGGGTCATTCCAAGCGGTGTTTTCAAAGATTAATGCATATGCCCACTATGGGTAAAAATAGACCTGCGTGTGCATACTTAAAATGTTGGCCATCCGTCACTAGCACACAATTATAACAAATCTCAGAAGAATTATCCCCTGTCAAGTGTAACTTTTAGCTCAGAAAACAGAAATACAAGATGTAAGATACGGACAAGGACAGGACCAAATCAGGCCCAATCCACCCCAGCTTCCCTTTTCAAATGGGGAACCTGAAGTCCAGAGAGGTGACTCGCTCTATTGTATCAAAGCCAGATTTCACACACATACCTGCACCAAATCAGGGATTCATATCCTCTGTAATCATAGGATGATTTTCCTCTTCAGATATATTCACAAGGGATCAACCCAAGTCAGCTGTTTAACGAGCTGAGGTTCAAACTGAGATGTTACTCCAATTTCACATTATCCTGATTTTAGGAGACTTCCTAAAATCAGGATAATGTGAAAAAGCAAACATTATTTCATAGAGCAATATAATAGTTAAAAGTGGCATGCTCAGTTTTCAAAAAGAAAAGTCATATATACATATGTGAAAAGATACTCAAAAGATATTTTGAAGTGAAAAAACAAATTGTAGAAAAGTTTATAGACTACCTATAACATAATCCATAGAGGTGTGTGTGTGTACGTACTTGTACATAAGCACATGGAAAAAAAGCCTGGAAAGATATTAGCAACTCTCTGAGGAAGGGAATGGGATTGCAGAAACCAGAATACACAGAAGGTAAGATACTTTTATTTTTTATTCTACTACTTCAGCATTATCCAAATGTTTTTACAGCGGTCATTTTTTTTTACGGTGTTACTTGTGTAATTATAACTCGTTTAACGTATTTCAATATACTAGCTATGTCTATCATCATCTAAAACATCCCAAACCTTAAAGCTTTTTTAAAACCTATTATAACAAAGGGAAACAAAGACATGAGAAGTTGCTTAACGTGCTTCTGTTCTCAAACAAAGGCACACTATAGTTAAAGTGCATCTCTGCTGTGAGCCAATAATAATATACAAATCTCGATTTGATTATTAGAGGCATCAATAATACAAATACTTTCTTACAATATTGATTAAGATTCTAAAGTATTTTGGGAACAGGTTATAAAAATAGAAATACATCAGTATACTGTGGCTTTTTTAAAGTTTGCTCATGAATGCACATAAAACAATTTGTGCTGATAAATTAGATTATTTTAAGAATTAATCATAGAATCATGCTTTTCACTTGAGAAATTCCACCAGAAATGAATTTTAATTCATGGCAACTTTATTCCTCAAACCTCATGGTTAGTACAATCACCAGCAGCGAAATAAAAATCAAGCTATATTAACTCCTAGCAAAAATTATCTCCTAATTGTTCTTTTACTGTTCTCTAGGAAATGGTCAATTATTTCCCATTAAGAAATTTTTATTGGATAGTCTGTATATTTGAATGTCGGTTGAAATTTTAAAGTTCTTAAATTTTAGTTCAACTTTTCCCGTAAAGCAGTAATAAAAGATCCAAACTGTTGTGTTGCTTATGTAGGGAAATCATCAGAGAACATGACTGAACCTCTGCTTGCACTAATAATGACTAGGTAGCCATCATTTTTAAAAACAATGTCACAAAAGCTATTTCGATGCTGTCATGCTTAAGAATAATTAGTTTCCATCAAAGCAACAGATTATCTGTTCATGTTGTCCACTGGGTCATTACAATGAACAACCAATACAGATAAATGATATCTAATCTTTTCCGCTCTTCTATTGGGCTGATGGATGGTTATAACATCTCCAATATTATAAGGCAGAAAAATTATGCTGACATTTAGAAGCAAAAGCACAGAAAGATAAAACTAAGTACAAAGCATGCTCAACACTACTGCAGAAGAAAGAAATATCTAAAGACAAATAGAACTGAAAACAGAATGGCAATTAGGCCAAAGGAGAATTATGGGAGGGAATGACTATACCTTGTGGGTGGTCGGCAGCTCAATTAATTATATAACAAGAAGGGGGAACCCAGGCATTTCCGTATGACACATTATTAAAAGGAATATTGACTTAAGCATCTTTTAAATTTTATGCCCTAAAAGAAGATAAAAGGGTTTCCCTAGTATTGATCTGCTCCTGAATCAGGTTGACTTTAAAGGATCGTATAATGAGAAATGGTTGAACAGCAAATGAGACTAAGAAGAAACTGCAATTACTTACAACTCGCATTTACCAGGTTCAATAGATTACAACTTTTCCATGTCACTTTGTGTTCATGTCGTATTTATCAGGTAAAATTGGAAAAGAACCATTCAGCTTGCCCTAAATATGAAACAGCAATTTGGGACTGTACCTTTGGTTCACTCCATTAGCATTTATCATTTATAGAAAAACTATGAAATGAGGATGGCTTATACTGAGAGTCAAGACAAAAGCCACCTTTAGGCAATTTTTTCAAAGGTTTAGAAAATATGTAGTGTGATAGCTGTTTTTGCCTTAGAGAGTGTCAATTCCACTTTCTACTTTAAGCAGAAATAAAGGAACTTTTTGGTTCAGCGAGTTCTAATACAGATAAGTCCCTATTAGAAAATTCTGCTCATTGTCATAATCTGAGAATAAGCAGCTTTCCAGGAATACATTATATTCTTTCCATTAAAAAGCAAAAACAAATAAACAAACAAACAAAACTATGCTCTCTCTACATGCAATGAGCAATCCTGGATGGAACCCTGGAACAGAAAAAGCAGGTTCATGGAAAAACTGAGGAAATTCAAATAGAATCTATAGTTTGATTAATAGTATTGTGTTAATCAATGCTAAGATCTTAGTTTTGATAAATGTACCACAGTTACGGAAGATATCAACATTAGAGAACGTCGAGAGGAAGATATACAGGAACATTCTGTACCATCTTTTCAACTCTTCTATAAATCTAAAGTATCAAAAAAAAAAAAAAAGACCCTAGGCACCAATTCCCTTACCCCCATCACACTTCAGAATTAATAGCAAACAAACAAGAGAGTAGATGCTTGTTAGACTTACACACAACAACATCATTGTCATCCACTGGCAAGACAAAAGAGTTGTTTAAAAGAAAATCCTAACGTTTATGAATGTTCTTCCTTCACAGACACACACACACACACGCGCGCGCGCGCACACACACACACACACGAAGAAAAGAAAGGAAAAGGAAATGAAATGGCAGATATGCTCTTTTCTTTAAGACAATGATTCTCAACTAGGGATATTTTTGCCCCACCCCATCCCCAACCTGGGACATTTGGCAATATCTAAAGACATTTTTGGTTGTCACAACTGAGAGATGCTACTAGTGTCTGGTGTGTAGAGGTCAAGGGTGATGCTAAATATCTCACACAATGCACAGCAAAGCCCCCCCACCGCCATAAAAAAGAATTATCTTGCCCAAAATGTCAATACTGCCAAACTTAAGAAACTCTACTTTAAGCAATTAAAATTTAAAAGCAAAATGGATGAGAAAAAAATCAAACTAAAGAAAAGCTGTGCCAGGTCCTTCCTTTAAACGAATACAAGGAAGGTGGGAGAGGTACCAATAAGGGATGAATAGCCAGAACGGCCACACAAATAACTATGCCACACCACAACTTCTCCAAGCAGGATATCATACTGACAGCATATCTCCTCCTGGAATCTCTGTCCTTTCTGGGGTTTATCCAGATCGACTCTCCTTATTTAGCAACTTAGCTCAAGTCTGACTTAGGGAGTTCTTTATAACCTCACTGCCCTACGATTCATTGATTTCTCCAGTGGTTTTTCAATTTTCCAAATTCACAGAACTTCTCCTAAGGATTATGTTTGATAATCCTTATAACCCATTCTATCCTTTACCTGGTCCATGGCAAATATTGTCTTAAAATGTTACATATTACTATTAACAATCATCAGTTGTAAGATGCACCATTACTTTATATACCACTAACAATGAAAAAAATGCTGCCAATTACTAAATAAGTCATCAATTATTAGATGCAGCCCAACGATGCCGACATAAAATGGCAACAATTCTGTTTCAGGAGCGATGACATAGTTTTATCACCCCTTTAGTATTTACTTACTATGATTTTTACTACTATTGCATGAAAACATATCTCCTTAAGCAGTTGAAAACTCATTTTTCCTGTATTTCTTCATTCATTCTCAGCACCAAGATTAACACCCATAGCATCAGAATCAGTACTGGAAAAACTGTAAAAATAATAGCACTTGACATGCCCTACACTCATACTACATTACACATTCCTAAGAACACTGTGAAGTAGTACTCTTAGTATCTTCATTTAGTAGATGAGAAAAGAAAGATGATAAATGTGTCCAAAGTCACCAACTGGTGTGTGCCAGATCCTCAGATTATCCAGGTCTTTCCATTGCAAAGCCTAAGCTCCCGACTTCTGTGCATTCTGCCCTCATGAATCTTACAAATAGCTATAGGCTACACAGGGCAGGTTTAGAATGGGAGGGACTGACTATATTATGCTTTTTGGTCACTCTCCACATGCACACTAATTTTACAATAAATATTATCATCTTCAAAAACAAGGATATGAGCAATAGCAACCACGAATTAAACCAAAATTGTCTGTTTCCAACTTTAAACCACTAGATGGCAAGTATTAATAACCCTCAGCCACAAACCAAGAACATATAACAGATGTGCTTTGGATGTGATGATGCCTTTAGTAGCCCTAAGAGAAATAATGTTTTTTCAAGTTTGCCCTAATATGAAATTTCGTGGCACTCTTTGGTTTAGAGGCTTGCAAATCTTTAATTTTAAAATCATTGACAAGATGTCACATCAATATTAAGAAGCATTTCTGTGAAAAAAGAGCACAATACATTCTATCTCCCAAAGGCCCTCCAAATTCTAATGTCATAGTTTTATTTCCATAGACCTGTTCGTTTCACATGTTTGTGTACATGAGCCAATTCATATTCTGATTTTTCACATGGTCTATCATAAGTATCTTTTCATCTTTCTATATCAACCTTCTCAACTATCATGTTAATAGCATGATATTCTCTCATACATTTGGTTATTTCCATAATGGTAAATATTTCCATAATGGTAAATATTTAAGTAGCTTCAACTTAGTTTGTTTTAGTTGTTTCTTACTCTATTGAAATTAACACAGTAATGGTGGAGACGAGACTCTTTATTTCTATGAAATTATTCAGTTAGGGTTTATCCCTGGGTTTGGGATAATTGAGTCAAAGGATTGAAAATATTATGACAAGATTTCTTGAAAGTTCAATAGTATAAGACAAAGATACATTGAGCCGTTTCATTGTCTTGAAAAAACAGGTGGGGAGTAAAAAGTAGAATAATGATAGCTAGCATTATCTAACTCCCTATACTTTTCAAAGTGCTTCCGCAAATGAAATAAATGTTATATCTCCAAACTGTGAGGACCTGACTTTCTCAGGGACACAGTTACTTATGGAGCTCATCAATAACTAAAGTGCGTTCAAGAGAATATTACAAAATCAACCAATGTTTATTACATTAAGAGATAAAATAATCTCTGTCAGGGGAGAAGAGGTGTCTTTAGATGCTTCGAGTGAAATATTGATCTGATTGATTACAGATGTTCTAAAGACTAATTACATCTGTCGTGTAAACCCTACTTAGTTCATAAAGTATTGAACAGGAACAGTAATTGTTTTCCTGTTAACGAGGCTATACACTATGTTTTCATAGTGACTAATTTGTTATTTAGTTTACTTCTAAGTGAAGGGTGGCTCATCAGCATTCAGCTAAATTAGATGGATTACCACCATCACCACCACCACTACTGGCCTCCAAAGTAGGGCTCCTGTCCAAAATATGCAATGGATTTCCCACCAAAAACCAAAACCACACGATTCTTTGAGTCATAAGAGAGCCAAACTGTACTCAAACCCACAAGTTACTATTTCCCTTGACTGGATTTTCACAATATAACCCAGAACTTAAAATCATCCCAATAGAAGCTTTTTGTTTTTAAGTAAGATTACAAAATTAACCAAACAAACTTCTGAATCATACATAAGTAGGATCTTCCTATATCTGTTTCCAGGCAAAATCTACAAGTGACACACTATGATGATGGACGTGCCACTAGAATGATGTGATCCACATAGTGGTTTTGGAATAATCGTTCAAATAAAGGGTGAACTTTCTGTGTCACTGTCCATGCAATATCCCCCACACCCTAAATGCCACTTACAGGTTTCAAAAAGGACCTTGCTTTTATCCCTTTGTGCCTTTATGAGTTCTACTCTATCTACTTAAAATAACTATTTCTGTCAAAACTTGAAAGTAGCCAAGATGTCCTTCAGTAAATGAATGGATAAATAAACTGTGGTGCATCCAAGAACAGGATATTATTCATTACTAAAAAGAGATGAGTTATCAAGCCATGAAAAGACACAGAGAATCCTTAAATACATATTACTAAGAAGCCAATCTGAAAAGGCTTCTTCTTCACACATACTGTGTAATTCTAACTATGCATGACATTCTGGAAAAGGTAAAACTATGGAGACAAAAAAGATTGGTGGTTGCCAGGAGCTGTGTGGAGAGGGTAGAGGGAAGGGATGAATAGGTAGAACGCAGAGGATTTGGGGGGCAGTGAAAATACTCTGTATGATACTATAATGATGGATACATGTCATTTTATATCTGTGCAAACCCATAGAATGTGTATGTAGTTACATCGATTGCAATAAATGCACCTCTCTGGTGGGGATTTCGATAATGGGGGAGGTTAATGTATATAAGGTCAGGGGTATATGAGAAATCTCTGTACCTGATACTCAATTTTGCCAAGAACCTAAAACTGCTCTAAAAAAATAATAAAATTTATATTAATACAACAACAACAAGCCCTACCCACCCCCTTCATCCAGCTAACTACTGCCTGTGCTTAAAGATGCAGCTCAACACCATCTGGGAGTTGTATTGCATTTGCCCACTTTCTCATGCCTCTCCACTTGACTTCCAGGGCTTGAGGGCAAAGATTTTCTTTTATCTATCTTTGCACGAGCATACAGTAGAAGCTCAGTAAATGTTGGCTGAATAAATGTGTAAGAGGGGAGGCCTTTTCCAACCAGCTTTGGTTTTGTGAAGAAAATATCTCTTTGGCTTTTATAATTAGCCAACATCCAGAGGTATAATATTTAAAACAAACAAACAAACAAACAAAATACAGAAAATTTGCTTAAACTAAAAGACCACCCAGCATTCTACTATATTCCTGATGTCCTGCAGGATCATTTCAGCCATAATCTAAAGCGTTAAAATCCAAGCATCCCATAACAGTTAAAAGCAATAACAACAACAACTGAATCCTGCTTTCATAATGATTAAGAGGAAGGGGAAATCAAAGCTCTTGTTTAAGCCAGGTGAAAAGTACATTCAAGAGCTCCCTCTGCTTTGTTTTCTGCCCACGCAGAGGAGAAGTGTATAAAGTGCTGGATTGCAGAGAATGCCTCACCGTGGTTCCAGTCACAGAGAGAAAAGAAACTCCCTTGACTCTGATTTACATAGTCACAGAACAAAACCCGACTTTACAGGCATAAAGGGCATATACATGGAGGAGAATAAGAACCTTGAGAGCCCGGTTGGCAAAGCGGCATCTGCCTAATGCGGGGTTTAAAGTGAGTAATTTGTAGCTAGGAGGTGGCGCTCTCATGGAAAGCACCAGCTATAGCTTTCCTCCCGCTCCTCCAGATAATAGTTTTTAAAATGCCTCCAATTTGGGGCAGTCTAGCATACACAGAAGCAAACAATCAGTTCCGGAAAAGAGCTTTCTAGGTGAGTCTGGATGTCACACAGGTGAGGAGAATTTAGCTATATGTAGACAAGCAACAGGGGATTCATTCCTTGTCAGTCCCTCTATTATTTATTATCCTTTCTGTCTCAAAATTTCATCATCTCACCACCTCAAAGGACATCATTGCTGACAGGAGTGTGGGGTAGAATCAGAGGTCATTCTTTCACTCTCTAACAATAGCAGCTTTCTTGCGTGTTGTTGCAAGGCTTCAAAGTAATCTTGTAAAGTGTACAGCAGAGAGACTGTCACATAGAAGGTACAAGTAGCAGATGTATATGAAGGAATGAAGACAGGACCTGTCACCACTGAGTGAGGTGGGGTAGTGGCGGGTGGACCATTAGGATCAGGCCTCACATTTGCAAAGGACCTCCAATTTAGACTTCTGAAGTCATCTCCAAATACGATTTACAGAAATAAATCAAGAGATGGAAAGTTCCTTTACTGACTTTCAAATCGTGCTCCATAACTGGACAACATCATCTCTATTGCTCTTTTTTATAAATCCTAAAGTTGTCTTACGGCTGGCACAGTACATCGTATTCTGTGTTTTTATATTAAAAGTATTGTTTTACTAAGTATAAAATTTTGCAATATGGAAATGTAATAGCAATTATGAAACTCTACATTTGCCATTTCCTGTTTTTTAAATTACTAGGAAATTCAAAAAAAGAGAGAAAGGAAGTGGCCTGGGTCAATCATGATCTCTGAGATCTAGACTGGAGAACTGTAGGTTTGGGGTCTTTCTTGGGAAGGATTAGCAAAGTGCATAATCAGTAATCTGTCTGTCAGTGCTGTCCCATAGAAATATAATACAAGCCGTAAATATGAGCTACACGTATGATTTTAAGTTTCTTCACAGTCACACTTTAAAAAGTAAAAAGATGCAGGGGAAATTAATTTTAGTAATATTTTTATTAAGCCAATAAATTCAAGATATTTCAAAACACAATCAATACAAAAATCATTAAAGGGATGTTTTTACATTCTTTTTTTTTTTTTGACAAATCTACCAGAACTGGTGTGTACTTTATACCTACAGTACATCTTAATTTGAACTAACTACATTTTAAGTGCTCAGTAGCCACACGTGACTAATGTACCAAATGGGACCACACAGGTCTCGAAGGCACATTTTATACAGCCTACCCTTTGTTTGGATAGTGATATCTGAGCACTTGCCATTTTAATGGTTAACGGTAGCATTTATATGAAGCAGATTTAAAAAGATATAAGAGATGACAACTGACACCTAGTGGACCTGAACTGAACATTTTTAGCATGAAAATCAATCAAGTAAGTAAGAGTCCATAATTTAACAAACATTTAAGGGCTAGAAATCTTGTAGCATTTCTGATAGCTTTTCCAGACTATGTCTTCTATGGAAAATGCTCTGTGAACATTTCTGAGACAAGAAACCTACTTCGAAAAAGTGTAGAGATTCTGATCTGATTGTGACTGTGGTATACATGGGATAAATAAAATTTCATGAGCAAATTACAACGTCCATCATCAGAAGAAACCTTGGACTTGGGCTCCTCACCCTAATTTCATGAAAACGGTCTATTTCTATCTGTCAAATAATAAGTTTCTGCATAAAAGTTTGTTGGGGGGCAGTTTCTAGTGAAGAGGAAAGAGACTGAAAACTGTTGAATGAAATTGAATGAAATGATCTCATGGCTAAATGAAAGAAGTCAGACTCAAAAGCCACATTCTATATATATCCATTTATATGAAGTTTGAGAAAAGGCAAACCTATAAGGACAGAAATTGAATCAGTAGTTGTCAGACGTTAGGGTTGGAGCTAGGGATGAGGGAGGGACTTGATCACAAAGGGACATGAGGATACTTTTTGGAGTGAAGGGAAAATTCCATATCTTGATTGTGGTACTCTACACTTTAAAAAAGTGAGTTTACTGTCTGTAATTTATACTCCAATATGCCTGACCTCATAAAATTACCTCTCTAAGTCCCCTTTGTCTCTAACTGCTATAATTCTTGAGGATGTTGGCTTTTAGGCAGAATATCTGAAATGTAATTTGGATATTCAAACTATCGTTCCTCATTTTTTAAACTCTGTACTGGGCACTGGTAGGGTTTTTGCCCCAATGCACGTGTCCCTTCATCTTGGCAATAGCATTCCATTTCCTTTTGGGGAACTAATTCTTCATTGAATGCTATCTTGATGAGATTGTCTCCTACCCAAGAAATGGGTAGGAGAGGATTGTTATTTTACAATTTGTTTATTTATTCTACTGTTAATGGATATTTTGGCTCTTCCTAATTCTTTGATATTATGAAAAAGCTGCTACAGACATTTTTATACATTTCTTTGGGTAGACGAATACTCTCATTTCTCTTAGAAATATATATAGAAGTAGATGTATTGGGTCACAGCATAAACATATTTTACCTTTAGTAGCTCAGTGAATAATGACAAATAATTTTCCGAAGTGATTGTACCAGGCTGTGAATTTTTGCAGGGCAATGTTATTGTTTCTGTCATCTTTATATCCTCAGGATCTAAAATAGTATTTGGCATATAGTAGTTGCCTAGCAAATATTTATTGAATGACTAGATACTTAGATGTATGAGTAGGATTCTTTAATAAATAAACAAATAGATAAACTAGATACTTAGATGTATGAGTAGGATTCTTTAATAAATAAACAAATTGTAAACAAACAGTAGAATAAATAAACAAAGTGGTTACATCTGGGCATGTGATCTGATCTTTGCCAGCTAGACATTTTCCCCCAAAACTTTGAATCTTTATCACAAAAAGAAGAATGATATCCTTAAAAGAAATACGAATTGGTTTCTGTCATCTAGACCGCCAAAGCCGCCTCACTTCTGTCTTTTGGATTCTGTTTCCTAGCCCAACCCTTAATTTCTGTATCTGATTCTGCATAATGGCTCATCTAATATCATCTTTAAGCTCCCCTGGCATAACTTTTTGTACTATAGAAGCTGGAAATTAAAACTACATTTCCAAGATTCCTTGCAGCTATGGTTCATATATGACATAGGTCCACCAAGTAAATGTACCTGCAACAGATTTGGAAAACAGTTATGAGCTATGTAAGTTGGAAGTTCTGTTATTTGAAACCAAAGAATCCTACTCATACATCTAAGTATCTAGTCATTCAATAAATATTTGCTAGGCAACTACTATATGCCAAATACTATTTTAGATCCTGAGGATATAAAGATGACAGAAACAATAACATTGCCCTGCAAAAATTCACAGCCTGGTACAATCACTTCGGAAAATTATTTGTCATTATTCACTGAGCTACTAAAGGTAAAATATGTCTATGCTGTGACCCAATACATCTACTTCTATATATATTTCTAAGAGAAATGAGAGTATTTGTCTACCCAAAGAAATGTATAAAAATGTCTATAGCAGCTTTTTCATAATATCAAAGAATTAGGAAGAGCCAAAATATCCATTAACAGTAGAATAAATGAGCAAATTGTAGTATATTTGGAATATTCATATAATAGAATACTATCTAAAAATAATAAGAAGAAACTATTCCCATACTTAACCACACGGATGACTCTCAAAGATATAATATTGAGAGAAAGAAGTCAGACACAAAAGTGTGTATCCAATATGCTTCCATTTGTATTAAGTTCAAGAATAAGCCAAACTGTGATAGAGTCAGAAAAGTGGTTACATCTGGGAGTAGGATATTGAGTAAGCAGAGGCCCAAAGGTGCATACTGGGGTGCTGGAAATACTCTGCATCTTGATCTGAGTGGAAAAGTAAAAAATCATCAGGCTGTACATTAAATATTAGTGCATTTTAGGAATGTCATACATCAACTAAAAAGGAAAAAACAAATTAAGTTTATTGCCTAGCTGGACAAGCAAGTGGCATTTAGAAAACTCTAAAGGTAGGTGATAAGTGCCACAAGAAAGGAGTGAATCGATCCCATGGCACTGTAGAGAAGGAAGGAATATTATTCCTGGAACAGGTGTGGTGGAAGGGATATTATTCCTGGGACATTCAAGGAAGATCACTTGGGGCTAGACTGTGAAGGGCCTTGAACACCAAGAAATAAAAATATTTTTTATAAAGTCATCTTTTAAAACAGAAAGCTGATTTTCTAAAGAAAGGAAAATTAATTTTATTCTCATCTTAATTCTTGCCCAGACTTTTACGGAATGCAGTGTGTTTCTATGAATTATTTAAAGCATCTTGCATTCAAATTGCCAGTGAAAAAGTAAAAGTTTTAATTTTTAACTAAAAATCCAAAAACAACTACATAGAACTTTTGAGATCTCTCAAGTGCATAATTTGTTTATAATTTGTAATATGATGCCTAAACTAGGTCTGCTGTTGGTTTTTCAAATTTGTTTCCTTAAGGCAACTCTACAGGTTAAGAACTAAAAGAAAATAGGGTTTTATTTACCACTATTGGAAATCTCTCAATCTTACTACTCAACTTTGAAATGGGTATTAAATAATCCCCAAACTCGGCTGAATGTCAGGTGGAGCTGGACATTGACTTTTAAAAAGGTTATAGTATCATCGTAAATAAAATTAACATACTCCTTGGTGGGTAGCAAGTGGGCTTTAAGTTCTTTTCATGTTTGTTCTATATTTTAAAGAAACTACTTCTAAGTTTAGGGCATTTTCCCTTTTATTTCAATAAGAGTAGATACTGTATTTAAAGACTTTTAACTGTCTTAAATCTGTTTTAAACAAGACATGACATAAGTAAATAAACAGATTTTAGTGGTGCTTTCTTTCAATTCACAGAAATACCTATAGCATTTTGATTGCACGTGATCATACAGAGTTGCCTCACATTCTGGGAGTAATTAAAGGTGTGCTTACTAACTTGATTCTACAGAAACGAAGAATTGTTGCAAAACCCAATATAGTAGTTAACAAAACCGTTTTGTATATTTGAAATTTGCTAGAAGAGTAGATCTTAAATGTTATCACCACACACACACATGCACACCAAAAGTAACTATGTGAGATGATGGATGTATTAACTAACCTTATTGTGGTCATCATTTCACAATATATATGTATTATCAAATCATTCTATGGTACGCCTTAAATTTACAACATTGTCAATTATATCTCAATAAAGCTGGGAGATAAACAATACAGAAGGCTTCTCTACAACATAAACAAACAAACTTGTATAGGGTGTTTATAGATGGGGTGGGGTTGTCAGGGGAAATAAAATATAATTTTTCAATAGTTTTTTTGTTTCAATTATTAAAATTACAAGCCACCAATGTTGATAGTACAACTACAGCTTTCTAAATTGCCATCTTATTCTGACATTTTTTCTACCATGGATCCTCTTAAGGATCTTACAGTCCAGTGATGGTGAGAGACATAAATAAATAATTACAACGATGAGTAAATAGTACCTTAGAGGCAAGCACAGGATGCAGAAATGCACTGGGGACCATGACTACCCATGCTTGGGCATCATCAAAGGAGGTAATATTCAAGTTTACTCTTTAAAGATGGAGAAGAGTTTGAGGTAAGAGGGGAAGCATAGAGGAAAAGTGACAGAAGATAAAGTTGGAGAGCTAGGCCGAAACCAGGTCCTGAAGGGCTTTATAGTCCTTGCCGAGGTCTGTAAAATTAGTCCTGTAAGCGAAGCAGTTCCCAACCCCCGGGCCACGGACTGGTACCTGTCCTTGGCCTGTTAGGAACTGGGCCACACAGCAAAGGGTAAGCAGAGACAAGCAACTAAAGTTTCATTCATATTTGCAGCCACTCCCCAGCACTAGCATCACCATCTCAGCTCCACCTCAGACCATCAGGCATTAGATTCTCATAGGAGCACTGGTCCCCGGTGTCAAAAAAGGTTGGGGACCGCTGCTGTAAGCAATAGAAAGACAATGAAGATGACTCAGATAGGTAGTTGAGTGAGATTGGTATTTCTTTAAGTATAACTCTAGTACTAACACAGGTAATAGGTAGTGTGGGGGTGAGACTGCAAGCAGGGAAGTCAATGAGGAGGTTGAAATGATTGTCCAGAGGAGAATCATGAAGACAATAGCAAAAGGAATGGAGAAGTGGGGACAGTTTTGAAAACTACTTGGAATTAATGGGAGTCAAGATATTGTGACAGGTTGACTATTTTGAAGAGAGAGAGGTCTCTGAAATGTCTTGTAAGTTTTCAGCTTGACTGGCTGAGAGGATGGTGATATTAATGGAAATAAAAACATAGCAGGAGGGACCATGCAGAGAAAAGAAGGTAAGTTTGGTTCAACAACAAATAGAGTGTGAATTGACTGGGATTCTCAGAGAGACCTCGAGTATGCAGTTTTAATTTTTATTTTGGTTTTTATTCTTGCAAAAATATCCAAGAGCCGCTGGAAATATAATTCCTGGCATTTTATAGAATAACTTCCTTTTTAAAATTTATTTTTTATTAAAATTATTAGGGTGACATAGGTTAATAAAATCGAAGGTTTCAAGTGTACAATTCAATAATATGTATATTTTATTGTATGTTTGCCACCCAAAGTTAAAATAACTTCTTGGTAAACTAAAGTTCCCTTTTTCCTGGGACTTTGTTATCAAACTATATAACTCATTTAAAGGGGTGGAGATATTCAGTGCTTCTCAGAGCTGTCAGCTTAAGGCCAAGTGTTCATAATTCCATACCAAATTATTCATATTTTTTCAAAGGAAAAGGCGATGAGAAATGAGATAATATATTAAAGGAAATCAAATAAATTTACAATAAAAGATCATTAGGAAATGAAATATTGTCGGCCTAGATAAATGGGCTCGATTATTACATTTAAGTCAGACTAAATTACTGTCCATGTATCTATTAAAGCATTTATAAGTGTCGAAAATCTAGATGTTAGGATCTCAACTGTAGGTGTAAAATCAAAGTGATTTTGATAAGTTTAAACAATCTCTTATTATGAAGGAGAAGGAATTTAAAAATCAAAAAATAATATAAATGTCACAGGAAGCTTTTAAAAATTCCTTTTCTTGAACACTGTAAATGATTCAGGAGATTTAAAAAAAAAAACTATTTGCACCATTAAGCATGATAATCAAATTATCTTAGTTCCAAATAATTAATTATGAAAAAAATCTTATATTTCTTTCTTGAAGAACTAAGCTGATAAGATAAATTCAACTTGTACAGATAAAAGCAATTTGCATTTTCTCTCTCTCTCCCTCTCTCTCTCACGCACACACATGCTGAAAACTTAAATCATTATTGCTCTGATTAAAATAAAACCTCTTTTAACTAATTCTGTCCAACCAGATCCCTTAATTAAACAATTAAGCAGATATTATTTATTCTTTCCTTTGTAAGAGAAAGAGGCAGATGATAAGAAAAGTGTGTGTTTGTGGTGTTCTTGAACTGAATTGAATCCATTATTGATGTTTCCCAAGGATGACTCTCAGATGCTGGAGGAAGCTTTAGTTCTGTAAGCTGGATGTTTACCTGTACTTGCTTACCAAATCTGGAAAGGTGAGAAAGGCATTTGTGTCACTTGAATCTCTCACATTTCTGTTTCTCTCATGTGCAAAAAATAATGACTGGACTTGATCTCCAAAGGAGTGATTGCCAAATCTTGAGAAGGGTTTGTTTTTATTGAGATATAATTGATATATAACATTGTATTAGTTTCAGGTATACAATATAATGATTCAATATTTGTGTATATATTGTGAAATAATCACCACAATAAGTCTGGTTAACACTCATCACCAAACAGTTACAATTTTTTTCCTTGTGATGAGAACTTTTAAGATCTATTCTCTTATCGACTTTCACATATGCAATACAGTATTATTAACTGTAGTTACCATACTATACATTACACCCCCAGGACTTATCTATTTTATAACTGGAAGTTTGTACCTTTTGACTACCTTCACCTTTTTCACACATTCACCACCCCCAAGAAGTGTTTTTTAAATACAAATTCTTAGGCCCTATGCCAGATCTGATTCAGAATCTTTAGTGAGGGCGTAAGGTCCTGTATCATTAGGATGCTTTGAGCTTCATATATCAGGAAATCCTAACTCAATTTGATTTAAACGGTAAGAAAAATGATTATCTTGTCTAGCAAAAATCTAGGTTTGTTGTGGGTCTCAAGCTAAATTGATTCAGGGGCTCAACGACATCATGAAGGACACAAGTTCTTACCCTTTTCTACAGCTTCATCTTTGATGTATGTATTGTCTTTGTTTTTAACACCAGATCAAGGAAATTGAAGCTAGGACTCCAAGCTATAGGATGACTGAAGGTTTAGTGAGAAAGGCACCTCAATACAAAGTAGTACTTAATGATCAGAGTGTCAGCAGTGTTTAGGACAAAAAAGGACTGTAAGAAAGTGAGAGGCTAACTAGGAAACCACAATAGTAATTGTTTAGACAAGTTTGCAAAAAACAAGTACTGGGCTAGATTAGTGGCATCAGAAATGAAAACGGAAGAAAGATTCGAAGAATATCTGGAATGGTTCCCTAAGACATGGAATTTGACTTGATATAAACATAAAATTAAAATAAAAATGTACTGAAGTTATGGAAAGACATTATTTAAATATAAAAAAGCAAAATGTACTCATTGCTTTCTTTTTAAAAAATATAGTCATATTTTTATGGTAATCTTTTTAGAGAGTCTTTTAAAAGATCAAGAGTATATTATTTTCTATTCAAACAAAATTTTGATCATTAATATAGGAAAATCCAGTATTTGTATTAAGGAATTTTTATTTCACAAATAATTTGACCATCAAAATGGAATGCATTTCCATGGTGAGCTGTGTTGTGTTTCTGAACGGGCTAGGAAAGACTCATTATTGTAAGGATGCTCAGTTTTTCCAAAGTATGTTATATATTGAATGTAGTTTTGAACAATATTCCCAAACAGCTTTTTAAACCCTAATTAAATGATTATAAATTTTAAAAATTTAAGAGATTTTTAAAAAATATATTTAAAGAAAAGTAATGAGATGGTGTCAAGATGGCACTAGGAGAAGATAGAATTTTTATTAATCATCATGAGGTAGAGCAGATTACATGGCAGGGGGTGGTCATGGAAGTTGAGATGGCAATTAGGAATTTTGTTTGAGACAGATGAATTTGAGATGTCTGTTAAACTTTCAAGTGGACATCCTGAGTGGTATTTGGGTATATAAATCCAGAACTTAGGGAGGGAATTTGGGAGTTGTCATTTTATAAGTGGCTCTAAATCCATAGGATCGGAAGAATTCACCAGGAAATACAGGTAGAGGCATAGCATTGAGAGGTAGAGAGATTTGGAGGAATCAGCAAAGGAATGGTAGGGAGATAGGAAGTAAACCAGAATAAAGTTGTGTCCTAAAAGCCAAGTAAAGAAAATGTTTCAAGGAGAAGAGATGAATCCTTTGTACCAAATAACGATCAAGTAAGTAGAATTAACTATTAAATTTAGCAACATGTTGGTTGCTGGCAAAAACAAAGAGCTATTTGGATAACGTGGTGGGAGCAAAAACAAACAAACAAACAAAAAAAAACAATGGGAGAGGGTTCAAGAGAAAATTGAAGAAGAGGGGAAAAAATCTGAAGAGTTTTATACTAAAATGGAGCGGAGAAAGAGGACAGTAGCTGAAAACATGTTCAGAGTCAAGAGAGGGTTTTAGTTGGCCAAGCAGGGGTTATCTGTCTACCCTTTGGCCAGAGTAGAGCAGGAAACAGACCTACTAAGATAGCAAGCAATGATGGAAAATTGAGGGGGTCTTGTTGAAATAAAGAAAACCACATCAAAGCAGGCAAAAACACTTTTATTCCACAGGTAATTACAGTTTAAGAACGCCAAGCCATTTAAAGACTTTATTATTTGCATAGATGTCAAACTGGAAATGGGCAGTCCCAGGTCTAAAACCTCAGTACTCTGACTCCCAGTCCAGGGTTCTTTCCTCTACACCTTGACCTTCTCTGGTACAATAATAAACACTCTACTGTGCACTGCTTGGGAACTCACTGCTTTAGTATAGCAGATTTAAGGACATCATGCTGGCATCACTTTGCATACCACAGGTACTCAGTACATTAGCATACGACAGAAGTAAATATCCTTATTTAATCATATTTGCTTCTTAAATAATGGTGACAGACATTAGTGGTTGCCTCTACTAATCATTCCCAACTCACATCTTTCTTAAGTAGAACTCACTTTCTAAGATAAATTTTAAAACATTTGAAACTGTCCCAGGCTTCCTTGGCCAATGGGCTCTGCTGGGGATATCTACGAATGGTTATCTTCTCTAATAGGACACGAAAAAGGAAAAATTCTTCCTCTCTCTTCCTGTGGGTGCTGTCTTATATGGATGTGATGCTTGGATCTGTAGCGACCATTTTGTAAACATGAGGGGCAAAGATAGGAAAGTCAAATTCTGACCATAGCACAGAGGAAAAATAGAAAGAGCCTGGATCTTTGATGGCATTCAGTACTACTGAATTAACCCAGAAACTACTCTGCCTCTGCACATCTTGATGTGCAAGATGACAAATGTTATTTTTTGTTGTTTAAACCAGTTTTAAAATACTGAAGGCATCCTATATGATACAACGACTTTCCAGGGATCTGTGCACCTGTAGAAAACTGAGCAACTTTCCAAGACTACTGTGTATTCTGCAATGCCTTACCAAATGCACATATACACTGATAACTCAAATACATCTAACAAAATAAACAAAAGCACATCTTTCTCATATAAATAGTTTGTGCAAGGAGAAAATTGAGAGACATTGGGGTTACCTCTTCATGGAGAAATCTTTTAGGTATAACAGATCTTTTATTAGAAGAGTTATTGATATGAGAATGAGCCAACTCAACCACTACTCCTGAAAACTTATAAGAAGCTTCTCAATTACTCGTTTTTGCAACTATAACCCAGATGAGCCCTCCTTGCTTTTTCTCAAGTCCTTGATCCTTATGAACTCACTTTTTTCTTAACTATTAAATATACATGTGTGTGTGTGTATCAATGGTTTTTGAAACTGAGAGATGGGCAACCAAGATCTCATTGCTATTTATGAGTGTTTTCCAAAATTCCGATAATAAAAACAATTATAAGTGCCACAATCTATCAATTCCATACTATGGAAAGATTAGTGCCTTGCCCCGAACTCACTTCTAAGGGTCACTTTCACTCTAATTTTCTGATCCCACTTGGTCTCTCTAGAGAGTATTGTTTCCTATGTTTAATGTCATCACAAACATTGGACAAGGGCCTTTTTGCTTTAATTTCCTAAAGCCACTTCTAACACAAGGTTACTATCTATAGCTTACTTTTAATAAAGAATTGGGGCTAAACACTTCAAACAGTTAATGTTAGGCATCCTTGTTTTAAAATTCCCTTGACCATCCCTGTCATTAATCATCCTTTCTCCTTGGGCCATGACCTCCCAATAGGCTTCTGGGCCCTCTCTCTCACCAAACTGCTTCGCAGCTCCCCACTGAGTTTCCTTTCCAGGCCCCTTATGCCCCTCTTTCCTGGGAAACTCAAGAATTCCTCTCACCTATTGAGCATAACACATGAGCTCTCTTTTTTGTTTCACCCTGTCTTTACAGAGCAGCTCGAATCACCTTTCCCAAATTAAAGTCTATCGGGTTATTTTTCTTAAGTAAGTAAAAATAAATCCATCTTCCCTGAGATGGACTATGACATTCCCCTTGTAAGACAAAAAGAAGCAGATGCAGTTAGTTTTTATAAATAGCAGTATTTTTCTTCCCACTGTGCCAGGATGCAAACACTTTGTACTAAATGCAACAGGATGTTAATATGGGATGATGATTTCTGCCTCAATTTTGGATAAGGCCTAATGGTCAATAAGTGTCAAAGCTCATGGCATTCCAAATTGAATGCTAGACTATTTAGGAAGGAATTGCCAAAGGGGTAGCTAGAAACAGTTTGTGGACCCCTAACCCATCGCCTCTGCTAAGGATATGAAAGAACGGAAGTTACAAAAGGAGAAGATTTATTTGGAGAGTTATTAGTGTTCTGTGCATTCTCTCCCTCCCTCAACGAGAGAAAGAATGGAGTAGCTTGTGCCCCAGTTAAACCAAATGAGAGAGGAAGTCAAGAACACTCGAAAAGCCCAACATGTCTCCTGGAGATTAGGCAGCAAAAGGACTGCATAGTTGAATTGGAAGATAACTGCACCACCACCAGTGGAGGAACAAAAATGCATGAGTGTTTCTCGTGGATCAGATGGGATCAGATGAGATGGAGTCTTCCCTTTGGCTGGGTTGAATCCTGCCCACAAGAACTTCCCCAAGGACTGAAGTGACCAACTGAGAGGATGGACCATGGGAAGTCCAGAGGCTGAGGAGCAAGGAGTTCTGAGTGACCAGCCAGAAAAGTGGACTTTCTCACGCCATGGGAACTGTAGGCAGGGGTTCCCAGTGTGAATATCTTGCGAGAAATCCATGAAAACATCAAATGAGAGGAGTAAAAACCTACATTGGGAAAATTACATACCCAGCAGGCACCATAACCAAGTTACATGTGTGCCAGTCGTTAGAGACGTTTCATGAGCCTCACCTCTCCTCCCGCTCCCTATTAAACCCAGGACAAGACAGAAACCATCAAGTGAAGGGGAAAGCGGAAGGAAAAGAACAAGGTAGAGATGAGTAGAAGAATCCACCTCCCCAGCTGCATGTTTGCCCACCTGGAGGCCCAAGCTGCAGGGAAGAGAGAGCTCTTTGAATGAGGCTCTTTGTGTTGATCATTACACTGCTGGACAACTCAATTACTGAAATGAGCCTGTTCTTATGACAATATTATTAAAAGACTTTTATTTCTGAGATTGATAATAAAAGTTATGGGACCTACTTAACAGGTCAGCCAAGGCTGGGAGAAAAAAGTAGTTCAGAGTGTTTGACACAACTGAGTGTAATAATCTACGTGTATCTAAGATCAGGAAGGAGCTTGTAGAATATGACAAATGCACAAAGAAAAACAAAGCTCAGCAAATTAGGAAGAATGATAAGGATCCCTGAATTTGGTCTAAAGAAAAAGTTGTATTTTGCAAATATTCTTGGGTTTGTGTTGCTTTTTTGATTGCTGATGTTAGGTTTTAGTTGTGGTTGTTATTCTGTTTTATTCTGTGCTGGAGGTCCATTGCTCAGAACACTACCTAGCACATAAGGGATGCTTGTCAAGTGTTTATTAAGTATATTGTAAATTTAATTTTCTATTTAATACCTCAAGCAAATTTTATAAAATTTAGTTTTTATTTTAAAATGCATACAATGTAGCTAGAGAATAGGATTTTCAGACATTTATAAGTAAAATTTCACTCATGATGAAATTGTTTTTTAACCACTTAAAATGAATAGATTTAGCCACTGTAAAAACCTCTAACTCTAAGTATTCATTTGCACACTGATGGCTAGTAAAAAATTTGAAAATAAATAAGGACAATCAAAGTGATCAAAAACACCTTTTAAAAATTTTTTTAATTAATTTTTTTTTTTTGGTGACATTGGTTAACGAAATCCAATAAGTTTCAGCTGTACTTTTTAACAATAAGGCATATATATATTTACACTGTGTTCACCTCCCATAGTTAGATTTCTTTCTGTCACCATATATTTGACTCCCTTTTCCCCAACTATCTCCCCCCTCCCCCAAAAACATCTTAAAACTGTCATGTAACAAATAGTCTTATAATTAATTTTCTGACATAAAAATGTGGTTAGTATTGTTCTGAATAGAGTAAATAAAAAGAACTGGATATTAATAATGTAGCAGGGAAAAAAGTGTATCTAGAAAACACAAATATTAATGATTTTCAGTCTTTAGATTCTAATAATGTAATTTCAACCACTCCTTCCTCTGAGGACAACTAGAAAAGTTGAACAAAATAATGAAAAAAGACTGCTTGAAAGAAGTTAAAAGCTTTTGTTAAAGACAAGGGTAAACTGATAAAAAGTGTAAATAAAATAAAAACAAAATTTGCCCTTAAACAAATTTAATTTTGTTAAAATTTGGTATATTTTTTAGTTTTTCATATAAATAGATATTTTATTTGACTTGGTTTTGCATAGTATACACACTTTTGAATATTTTCTTTTGCATCTTCCTTTTAGGTTTCACTAAACAATATCACGAGCAGTTTCCCCACAGCTAAATAATCTCCCATCACGTGGTCATATCATAATTTATTTAACCATTTATTGATAGACAAATCTATTACACAGCGTTATAATGTATCAAGACTTATACGCACACTTTACAGACCATACATGGTACTATTCACAGTTGAGGAAAATCTAAACAAATATAAAGATGCAGTATGAAGTCATAACTGCATAAAATTAATTGTGGCACATACTGTACTACTGTAATAATTGTGTAGCCACCTCCCTTTGCTATTGCAGTGAGCTCAAGTGTTGGAAATATCTGCTTAAAACACCATGTGATCCTAATTAATTCTGAGTGAGCAGTTTCTTTCTCCAGTAAATTATGTATCACAGTAAAAAGTGATCTCTTGCAGTTCCTCTGTATTTTTCATTGTGTTTAGTGCAATACCGTAAGCCTTGAATAACACAATGGAACCCATACGAAGTGCCACTGGCCATGCTAGAAGTGCTCCCAAGAAGCAGAGAAAAGTTATGACACTACAAGAAAAAATAGAATTGCTTGATTTATACAATAGACTAAGATCTGCAGCTGTGGTTGCACGCTGTTTGAAGATAAACTTGGAAAAGAAGAAAAAATTCATGAAGTCCTCACTGCAGCTATGCCAGCAGACATGAAAACTTTGGACTTTTTGGAAAATGCCTTTTTATCTCATTTTGAAAATTCATCTTTTGGGTGGGTGCAGGATTACTATAAGAAAGCCATACCTATAGACTCTAATATGATTTGAGAAAAAGCGAAGTCATTTCATGACATCTTAAAGCAAAAGGAAGATGAAGAATCTAAAGCTGGAGAATTAAGTGCCAGCAATGGATGGTTTGATAATTTTAGAAAGAGGTTTGGCTTTAAAAATGTCAAGATAACAGAAGACACACCTTCTGCGGACCAAGAGATAGCAGACAAGTTCCCAAATGCTATTTAGAAAATCATTGAGGAGAGAAGATATCTGCCTGAACAGATTTTTTAATACAGATGCAAGTGCCCTATTCTGGGGGGGGAAAAAAAATGCCATGAAGGACTTTTATTAGTAAGGAAGGGAATCAAGTGCCAGGATTTAAGGCAATAAAGATAGGATAACACCACCGTTTTGTGCAAATGCAGTCAGGTTGATGATCAGGAGTGTCCTTATCTATAATGCTGCTAACCTCCAAACGTTGGAGGGAAAAATTAAACACCAGTTGCCAGTCTTTTGGTTGCACAGCAAAAGGCCTGGACAATGTGAACCCTTTTTCTGGATTGATTCTATTGATGTTTTGTCGCTGAAGTCAGAAAGTACCTTGCCAGTAAAGGACTGCCTTTTAAAGTACTTTTAATATTAGACAATGCCCCTGGCCACCCAAAACTGCACGAGTTCAACACTGAAGGCACAGAAGTGGTCTACTTGCCCTCGAACACAACATCTCTAATTAGACCTCTAGATCGGGGGGTTGGGGGAGTAGGGGCATGGGAGGTTGGTCATCACTACCTTCAAGGCTCATTACACACAGTTCTCTGCTGAAAGGATTGTCAGTGCTATGGAAGAGGCCCAGATAAAGAGAACATCGTGAAAGTCTGGAAGGATTACACCATTGAAGATGCCATCACTGTTATAGAAAAAGTCACAAAAGCCATCAAGCCCAAAGTAATAAATTTCTGCTGGAGAAAACTGAGTTCAGATATTGTGCATGACTTCACAAGATTTATGACAGAGCCAATCAAGGAAATTATGAAAGAGATTGTGGATATGGCAATATAAGGTGGAGGGTCAAGAGTTTCAAGGTATGGATCTTGGAGAACTTCAAGAGCTAATAGACACCAAAGGAATTAACAGAAAACAGCTTGATGGAGATGAGTGCTTCTGAACCAGTGCCAGGCAATGAGGAAGAAGATGTAGAAGAAGCAGTGCCAGAAAACAAACTGACATTAAATAATCTGGCAGAAGGGTTCCAATTATTCAAAACTGCCTTTGACTTCTTTTATGACATGGACCTTTCTATGATACAGGCACTGAAACTAAAGCAAATAGTGGAAGATTGTATAGAATTTTAAGTGTCTTCTCATAGTGATTATTAAAATTAACTAGCAAGCCACAACTTTATTGAAAATATTTGCAACACATTTATCTGACATATAAATTATACCCAAAATATGTGAATAATTTCTATGACTTGATAATAATTTTTAAAAAAACAGTAAAAGGTGGCTAAAATGCTTGAAGAAACACACAAAATAGTGTTCACATTATTATTCATGGGAGAAATGTAAATTAAAACCAATGCACACATTAAAATGGCTAAAATGAGATTGATAACAAATGTTGAAGAGGATTTGGAGCAACTAAAATTCTTCACATATTTCGTCCAATGTTTATTGGACATATTAGACAAAGATTTTAAATCTGCTAGTTTAAATATATTCAAGGGGCTAAAGGAAACCATGTCTAAAGAAATAATTCTAGAATGATAATGATATCTGATCAAATAGAGAATATTAATAAATAGAAATTATTTAAAAGGATCCAAATAGAAATTTTAGAGTTGAAAAGTACAATAATTGAAATGAAAATTTCATTAGAGGGAACTCGCAAACATTGCAGTGGGAATGTAAATGATTCAGCTACTATGGAAAATGGTTTGATAGTTTCTCAAAAAGTTAAACATGAGCTACCATATAACCCAACATTTCCACCCCTGGGTATATACCTAAGAGTACTGAAACATGTGTTCACAGAAGAGCATATATATCAATGTTCACAGCAGTATTATTCCAAAAAGTAGAAAAATTCAATGTCCATATACTGATGGATGGATAAACAAATGTGATATATTCATACAATAGAATATTCCTCAGCCATAAAAATGAATGAAGTATTGATATCTACTATTTGGTTGAACCTATAAAACATTACACTACATGAAAGAAGCCAGGCACAAAATAACAAATATTGTATGATTCCATTTATATTAAATATCCAGAATAGGCAAATCCATAGAGACAGAAAGAAAATTAGTGTTTGCCTAGGGGTGGGGTAGAGGGGAATTGAAGTGACTGCTAACACGTATGGGTTTTCTTTTGGAGATGATGGAAATGATCTGGAATTAGATAGTGGTAAGATTACACGACCTTGTGAATATATTGAAAAAAACGCTGAATTTAACTTTGAAATGGTGACTATTATGTGAGTTCTGTCTCAATTAAAAATTACAAAGAAAAAAAGAAAGATTTAAACTGGATAAACATTATATATTCCTCACACTAAAAAATATTGAGGTATAAAGAGCTACGGGGCTACTCTACACTGTCCTCAACGGTCCTTCACTCTGTCATTCCTAAGCAGGGACTCATCTTCGTAGTTCAAGGTGGCATCCTTGTTCTAGGTAATGGGATGGGAAAAGTTTCAAAGAAGGGACAAAACACATACAAATTATTTCTTAAACAAACTTCCCAGAATCTGTCACATAACATGTCCACTTACATCCCATTGCCCTGAATGTAGCTATATAGTCCCAGCTAGAATTACTGACGCCAGAAAATGTAAAGTTTATTTCTAATATCAGCAGTTATGTCACCAGCTAAAAATCTCTGCTAATTTTACTACTGTGAAAGAGAGGAAGAACGGGTAATAAAGAACAACTAGCGATCTCTACTGTACCAGGCAAACTGTGTACAATGGGAAGCCAAGGGTCATGAAGACAAGTCCTAAAACAACAGCTGTGAATAAGCCTAGGTATCCAGTCCAGATTATAGCAAATGGCAGGAGGGTCCAGGGGAGATAGTTTTAAGGAGAGAAAAAGTAGAAATGAGAGATTACATGATATGTTTGACCCCATCTAGAGGTATTTTACAGACCTAGTGGAGAATTTAGAAAAGAATTAGTGATAGATTTTTAGAAAAACCATATTTTTTAAAGGCTAGCATATTCCAGTAATAATAAAATAAAATTGTATTTATAAAGAAAATGCCATATTAGTACTCTACACGTATTATTTACATAGTCATAAAAATCAAACACCAAATATGAATTTAACAAACTCTGATGTGTTTATATTAGAGGGAGTATAGAGAGGGAGGTGTGAAAGAGTGCTAATTCTTCATCTTGCATAATTCAAAGTCAGTAGGCAACTTCTAAAGTTGAAAATCAAGAATAACAGTATAATATTAATATTTAAAAATACAGAGGAAAATGACAAAAGCAACAGCTAACCTATTGAAAGTTATTATTTTGAATGAGGAGGCATAAGGAACAAGTGTTTTATGTTATAAGCCTTTGACTTTGAAATGTATATAAATGTATATTTAAATGTATAAATGTATAGAAGCATTCTTTGATTAATTGTGTTAATTTTTAAAGGATTAATAGCAGTGTCATTCACAAATCTGCTTCCCCAGTCAACACTTTGTACACTTTAATGTAAACAATGATAGTAATAATGTTATATGCCTTATATACCAAACCTGGATTTCCTTTAAAAATTTTTTCCTCCTCCAACTATTCAAATCTTTCAAGGTCTCAAACAATGACCTTAGGTATAGAAAAACCTTTATTTACTAATTGTATATTTAATGTTCTTTGACTGTCTTAGAGTTACCACTCTATTATTTTAGATGTCTTCCTTAACTATTATCTCAAGTTTATATTTTCCTTTGACTCAAACTCTATGAATAATTCATGGCAGCTAAATAAATGGGATTAGTGCTTCTAGTTTTCAGAGTCTACAAATCTCATGGTCAGGAAAGATGTAGTTTTCCAATGCCAATCCCCCAAGAATAATGATCCAAAACTTGCCCCCAGCAGGTTTTCAGGCTCCTTGATCCAATAGTTTTAATATATGTAGGTCATGTCATCAAACAGGACGTCACCTCTCTCAGCGTGTCAGCTGACTTCCACGTCTCAGCGCTTGCCCTGTCATCACCTAACCTCTATCTTTATTTTCAACAGCCACAGCCCTAGAGTCTCAGATGCTTTGTAAAAACAGCCTCATTATCTGTAGTGTTGTAACAGCAGTTAGAAACTGAATGACATTCAATTAAAATGATATTAGCAGCTCAGGAGTGATTTTGTTTAATTTACTCCTACTCAGATGTAAAAACATTAGCGACTTTTTTAATTGGACCTCATAATGTCTAACTCCTACTCGAATGCAATGAAATTAAAGACTTTGGTGCCTAAATACCGCTTAATTTACTCCTACCCATCTGTAATGACATTAAAGATGCTTTAGGGTAGATATTGTTTCCAATCAGTTTTATTCAAAAGAAATCTGAGCTCCCAGGTACTATTATTAAGCATATAATAAAATCACACAAGCAATATATCTTTACAATTGGGGATAGGGTGGTTTCTAGTAATATTAAAAAGTAATCATTTTCATTTTAATGCAAGGATATTAAAAAGTAATATCTTAAATACAAAATTTTATAAAGTTTTCAATTGTTTAAGCAAACATGTGATTCACAGCCTGTTAAAGAAAAATTACATTGTTACATATAAATTTGAAGTGAATTTTATTCCATTTTGGCATATTATCGGCCTATGCCTGATAAGAAATTTTACCTTAAACACAATTTAGAGAAAAACATTTTAAAAATCTAATGTTAATGATTTTTAAAGTCCTTTTCCCACCATCAGTTTAAAAAATTATTTTTTGAACCTTTATTTCCCTGAAAGGCTATTTTTAAATACAACAGGATTTTGAGTCCATATGTACCTGGTACAGAGTAAGTATTCAATAAATAGGTGTGGAGGGGGAAATAAAAGCTATTATCAATAATAATAGTTAATATTTATAAAGTTCCTACTATGTACTAGACATTGTTCTGAACATTTTAAATGTATTAAGTCATTTAATCCTTTGAATGAATATTCTCAGTTTACAGACAAAAACAACAAATTCATAGGTGTTGCTGTTAACATTCTTTGAGCTACCTTTAGTTTGTGATGTCTTTTAAACACTTATAAATTCTTACCCCATAATTCTCCCTCATAACATTAATTAAGAAAATGATATAATAAAATAAGAAAATGAGCAATGAGCCCACAAACACCCATACACACATACATGGGATTTTTCAGCCCGGAAATACAACTTTCTTGACTTGGATGTTTAAGAATAACTTCTCAAAATGTTTCCCTTGAAAAAAAAAAAATTGATGATGTTTTAGAAGATCTAAAACTAATAACGTTGTTGTGCCTAGAATGTGTCCTGGTCACAGTTTCTGGTCGTGCTCACAGATGCTCAAAGGGCTGGAGGATAGACATTTTAGTCTCTTCAGTAGGACTGCTTTGGCTGAAATGCATGGCTCCTCCCAGGCAGGTAGGCAGGGCCTAAGGTTAAGACATGTTTTAATAATAGACGTCAGGGCAGTTATGTAACTGCCTAGATTTGAATCCTTACTCTGTCACTTGTTGATTGTTCTGAGGCATGATACTTCATTCTGTAACCCTCAGTTTTCTTATCTGTCGATGAGAATAATAAGCTTCATTGTCTTTTCCCAAAATACTACTCACCTCATATTTCCTATTTAGATGAATATCACTCAATGCATTTATAATTTTTAATCCAGACTCGTAGGAGTCATCCTAGATTGGTTGATCTCTCTCTATCTCTCTCTCTCTCTCTCTCTCTTCCCACATCCAATGAATCATCAAATCTATCTATTTTATCTCCTAAGTATTACTCATTCAGAGCATCCTAGTTGCAATGAGACACAGTAGAATATACATGATAATAAATGAGAATATACATGGGAATAAATAAGTGAACATTTAGTCACCCAACATTTTTAGAACCCAAGCTTTTTGTCAGGAGGTGCTAGGCTGCCAAAGAGGCAGAGGTAATAATCTTTGTACTCAAGGAATTTTTTGTCCAATAAGAGAGATAAACAATAAAATCCTGTTTTCATATGGTATGATAAGTGCTTTGACAGCACTATGGGAATATAGTCATGCTTTATTGCAGACAATATTAACCAGGAGTGCATCAGGCTACATGTAACAGAACACTTGACTACACTGATTACAATAAATGCAAATATTTTTAATTGAAGGGGTGGTTTCGAGGGAATCAGTGTAATCTGGAATCTGGATAATAAACACTGACTTCCCTTTTTTTTTTTTAATGTCTGAATTCCAGGCATCAGTTTGCTAATGAAAATTTCATACTTCTAGACAGTAATCATTCTCTCACATATCTCTCAGCATATCTCTTCCTCACTCTGCAGATGCACGAGTTCTAATTACTCCTCAAACCACACCCCACCAAGAGAATTTCAGTCAACTCATACCAGTCATACGCTCCCAATTTTATGAGAATTCAAAACCCATTTTCACATAAACCAAAACAGACTGAAACAATATTCTATACATAGATGAAAATGTATGTGTGGTAAAGATACAACAAAAAGATATCCACACACACACACAAAAAGGATAATTGGGAAAAATCAAGAATTAGCTTGGCCCTCTGAAAAGTAATGATTTATTATTTTTTAAAATATCATGATTAAGAGCATAAGCATGAAAGTACTGACTGAGCTTGACATATCATTTCCAGTGATATACCTGATATAATTCTATAAGTTGATTTCTTACACATTAGTTTGATTTTTATCTCTTTTATTTTTCATAGCTGTGGTTCAAGTTCAGCACTACTACAACAGCAACAACAACTACTACTACTACTACTGAGAATGTGTTTCCCTGTGCCTAAAGAGACAGATTAGTAGTAGTAGTAGTAGTAGTAGTAATCGTAGTAGTAGTAGTAGTAGTAATCGTAGTAGTAGTAGTAGTAGTAGTAGTAGTAGCAGCAGCAGCAGCAGCAGCAAGAGCAGTAGTAATAAGCCACCGTACCAGTAGGAACAGTATTTCTCCAGCTTTAGCTCATCCATTACTTTGGTACCACCAGCACTCCCTGGAAAGTTCACCCGCAGTGATTTGTGGGAGTTCCCAAGACAATCTGACAAGCCCTTATCTCTGAGGGTTACCTGCCATTTCCCTCCTGTTATGTACTGAATGTTTATGTCTCCCTCCAACCCCCAAAATGTATATGTTGAAGTACTAATCCCAGTTTGATGGTATTTGGAGGTGGGTTCTTGAGGAGGTAATTAGGTTTAGATGAATATGAGGCTCCCAAGATGAGATTGGTGCCCTTATAAAAAGAGAAAAAGAGGCCAGCTCTCTGTCTGTCTGTCTGTCTCCACCATGTGAGAACAGAGCAAGAAGGTGTTCTGCAACCCAGAAAAGGGTTCACACCAGGAACAAAATCTCCTGGCACCTTGATCTTGGACTTCTGGCTCCCAGAACTGTGAGAAATAAATGTCTGTTGTTTAAGCCTCCGAGTCTGTGGTATTTGCTGTAGCAGCCAGAACTAAGACAACTCCTCTCTCGCTCCAGCTCCCTATGGCCATGTGTGAAGCTCCTGCAAGCCCCAAAGACCCAGTTAAGAGCTGCTGTCTCTGCTATGGGTGGGGACACTAATGCCCCTGAAGTCAGGGTCATACTCTGTCACATGAATCCTATAGCAGAGCTCCCATCAAACCATGGGGATATTTTGTGGACAATCGTAGTTAGTTTGTTTGAATCACAGACCCTTTCCCTAGGAATCAGGCACAAATTCACATAGGCCAGGCTAAGGGACATCCTTCCTTGCCTCCACTTTGCTTAGATAGAGTTTAGTGTATCTGCTCACTGTTGTGTCCCTGGAGCTGTCCAAGCACCTGCCGTATAGAAGATCTTCAATATTGTAGGTGTTGGTAGAATGGCTGAATACACAATCATTCATTTTGAAAAGGCCCTTCTTTCTTTCCTAGGAGATTCCTTCGTCCCTCATGTAAATAATCTCCTAGCAGAGGAATTATTTGTGATGTAAGAGGATGTGTGTTATCATCTCCATTTTACAGATGGAGAAATGAAGATGCAGAAAAATTTTAACTTGCTGTGAGCCCCACTACCTCACTATGTTTACAGAATGCCTCACATAGGGTTTTTTTGTTGTTGTTCTTTAGGGGTTGTTTATCTTATGTGAGTAATGCATCTTGCCTTAAATAGCTTTTTAGCTCAGTATTTATTCTGGGAAACAGGGGTAGGAGACTGGAAAAGGATTAACAAATAAATTCATGATGAAAAAGCCCGGTTTTTGAAAGTCTGTGACCACACCCCTCCCAAAGAATGCCCAAGGGCATTCAAGCCATTTACTTCTCCTTAGAATAAGAAGAGTGTGAGCCTTGTAAAATTTCCCACACTGCCTGACCTAGCCAGCTTTTGCAAGGAGAAAGGAACTCTCTATTTGCATCCAGTCTGATGTCTACGCTTCCGCTCTGAATGTTCAATTGTCAGGCAGGACTCTGGGGTGTATAAGTGTGTAATTATGCTGCAGAGCCAAAGCCAAATAGATCTGGGTTTTGGTTAGTATCTATTTTATTCTGATCCTCAATTTCTAGTCAAATAGTTTAAACTTTAGATTTCTAATCCTTTTTTCAAATATAAATTTTATATTCCCAAATCTATTTTCATTTAAAATGTTTTAAAATGGGGTAATTTAAGTATTTTATTTTACAGTTTTGTATACTATTTTCCTATGTGATACAAACAACTACATTTTAGAATGAGCGTCAACAAATGGGCATATCTTTCTATGAATAATAAAAATATGACACTTGTGTGGATAGCAGCCATACAAGAATTTCACGACTGGTGAGAAGTTCTGTTTCCCTTCTATGAAGAGATTTCATATTTTATTGTCAAACATAGTCCTATGCTTTGGCCAGAGAGTTAAAAAAAAAAACTTCTAGATATGCATTATCCCCAGGAGTTATCACTTGCATGTAAAAGACATAAAGAAGAAGATGGACAGGGAAATTAATGTCCGCCAGACAATGGCACTTGTTAAGCCGGAAGTCAGGTTTCCTGACTCTTTGACCCATGCTAAGGGGACCAAATTTAGTTACTATTCTAGCATGCAAAGACATTATGTTGATTTATATGATAAATATAATATATATCATAGGTCTTCAGTAACTATGAAAGACTATGAAAAGTCTTATTTTCATAATTGCCCCATTTGAAGTTGTAGGTCGATGGCCTTTGGCCTCCTACTGTGGGTCTTCAGAGTCCTCCCACGCTCTTGTTTCCTTTCTTTTCATCTCCTTCTTTCTTGAAAGTCAAAACCTTCATCTTTGAAGACCAACACTGGCACTATGCTATAAGGAACCTCCAACTTACAAATGCAGAGAGAGTCCAGGAAGGGCGGCCAGATGGCAGAAGACTGTGTCCACACGATGTACCAACTGGTCAAGCTAGTGAGGAAAGCAGTTGGGCAGGTCAGGTGTGTGGGGTCTCTGGAGCCATGGAGATAAAGCAATCAGCAAACAGTTCCCTCTCCCCTCTCCCTCGCCCTTATTTATCTTAGAAAGGATAAGGCACAAAATAGAAGAGAAAAAAAATAACAACCACATAGTCAGAATTGGATTTTCTTATTTTTTAAAGTCATAAAAAAGTAAGAGTTTGTTTGTAAAAGTTTATACTAATAAATGTTGCCTAGAAGTGCCCCACGCCTCAAACCCATATGTTCTGACCTTTCTTCAAAGTCTCCTTGTGGCCTGCTTATACTTTTATGGCAATTGTTATATTCTCTTCAAAACATAGTCATTTCAGTACATGCTATAGACCATAAGTTCCCTGAACGAAGGCACTAGAGTTTTTGAAACTTTGTGCTCCCACATCACCAAGCCGAAGACCATGTCTGTAAATGATAATGAATAGTTGATGAATTGGAATTTGCTGGTTTGCTTACAGAATATGCCATCTGAGCAATAACCTGTGATTTTGCAAAAGGGTCTATAGTAAGTGCTGAGAAAAAATATATGTATATTAATTTAGAGATTTATAAACTAACTAGTTGCAAGAAAATGTAATGATTATTTTAAGGTGAGAATTTTTTATCAATGTGCTTTGCAAATCAAGGAAAGTGTCAATTTTCTAAATAAATTATTATTTTAAAATATTTCTTATAACTACCTCTCGGCAAACTGTAATTAAAAAGCAGGGGAAAGGGAGAGACTAATATATGTCGCCTTTAATACTTTTTCAAAACAGATAGGATGTTATATACCCATGAAAGCTTTGGACAATTGGGTATTAAAAAGTAAAAACTAATTGTTGATCCTCATCAAATTCTACAAGTCTGTGCTGTCATGAAAAGTAGAATTCTACTGTTCAAAAATGAACAAAAGAGTGACTTATATGAAAATAGAACTTTTAGAAGAATTTTTTCAAGTCTTATTTGCCTGAATCCTGAGACAAAGGAGAAGAAACAGAATTTCTCCTAAAAATAAATTAATGTAGAAATTTATTTTATTTTAAGCTGTTAGTTTCAAATATTTATAATCTTCTTAATGGCAATTAACTTCCACAGCAAGCAGCCTCCAATCATGCTAGGCATAGTGGGGACACTAGTATAGAGCAGGGTTCTCAGACTTCAATATGAGTGCACATAGACTGGGATCTTATTGAAATGCAGATTCTAGTTCAGAAGGCCTGCGGAGGGGCCTAAGATTCTGCGTTTCTCACAAACTTCCAGGTAAAGCCTACATTGGTCCAGCAACCACACTTTGAGAAGGGCAAAAAATACTTATTTCAGTGACTTCACATGCTGATTAGTAGTGTTCAGTGACTAACTGTATGGCCAGGTAGTTCCCATTGAGGGTCACTTCCTATTTTACTACATCAGGATTAGAGGTCCATGATCCCTCCATTGGAATTGTCAGTATGAAGCTGTCAATCCAGGCAGACAATGACAGAGAGAAGACAGAATCTAGAGATAAACCAAAGTTTAAGAGGTAAAAACACTGTGAATTGGAAAACAAAGACAATAGAAACCAGAAAACTAAGGATGTCTAATGAAAAGTCCCAGAGAAATAAATAGATTCAAGTAGGTAAAATAGGGCAATTCTGAAGCTAATCCTGTGTTCTTTAGATCTCCATGGGGGCATTAATTTTATGTGCAGTTTGGCTTATTTCTCTTGCTAATAAACAGACTTTTCAAAGGACTCCAGCCAGGTTAGACAGTAATGTAGAAGTAATCTGGGCAGTACAAAATATTTATATTAGTTCAGTAAAATGACCGGACCCAGGAATTTTTCAGAATTTAAACTTTTTCAAATTTTGTACATGTACTGTATGCTACTTAACATCTCCAGCAGGGCCTGGGAAAAACCACCCCATAATCAAACCCATTAATATTCTGCAGCAAAGTATATGAACATTCAATCACACTGAGTGGGAAAAATACAGAATCCAAATAGCCTCACAGGACAGGTTTTGTTGCCAAATAAGTTATAAAAAAAAAAAATCTTATGGTTTGAAGATTTCAGAATTACAGTTTAGGGGCATGTGGACATCTTTTCCAACCTCTCAGCCTCCTGTTAGATGTGTTCAACCTTCTTCAAACAGGCAGCACTCACGTACATTTCCCCTATATTTTTTAAATGAACTTTTTAATCTCTTCTCAATTATACTAAGTTGTAAGTGACTAATAGCTAGCTCAGGAATACTTGCATTTTAACGGGTATAACTACTTCATTTTGAGGTGGAATTCAGTCATTAACCAATAATTAATTTCATCTAGGAATTTAGCATCCAAGAGATTCTAATTCAATAGGAAAGGATTAAGTCAACAAAATAAATTTTACCTAATCAAAAGTCATTCCCTGCCTTTGGCTTAATTGACTTTGAGCTAAACTTTTTTAATTGACTATACTGTATATTTGCACTTATCTCTGTATTTTGGTTTGTTTTTTTGTTTTGTTCTGTTTTTGTTTTTGTTTTTAGGTCACAGAGTTGAGAAGTAGCTGGAAATTAGACCCAGAACTTGGGTCAAATTAGATCATTTCTATACAATACTGACTAGAAAATAAGATGGCAGCGTTTGGTTTTTTTCCTCATTAGTAAAAAGCAATTGTGAACTTAGATGATGATAATTCACTGTGGAAACAGTAAAAGACATGAGAGAAAATATATCTGTTCTTTATTAGAATGATCCCATTGTAACTGGTAACAGCTAACAGACCAACTTTGAATAAATGTGCAGCCTGATATTCCTTGAGGTGTTATTGTCTCCTTGATTTCTAATAGTCACAAGGTTCTGGACTCTGAATCCCCAGATCAAATTTACTTGGTTCATGTTTATTTCAACTATCTAACACAGGAAGTTTGAAGTGTCTTGGAAATGGCACAAGATTCATTCTACAAACATTTATTGCACACACTGCCTCGTTAACAATAGGTGCTCAATAAATGTTAAATGAATGAATATATCCCCTGTAATTACGACACCCTCTCTTGTCGTTTTGAGTCAGTAACTCCCCGCCCCTCCTGCCTCAGTAGATACAACATTCCCTAAAACAAATGTCTGAATCAAAGTGTAGGAAGGTTAATTTGCTTCAAAGAATAGATCAGGGAGTTGCTTTAAAAAAATAATGCCACCATCTCTATGGGAGAAGCTTCAAGAGAAATATAGAGTGTACACAAGCAAAATGGAAGTTAAAGCATATTGTATATTTATCTTCTCGAGTAAATTTCTTATCACTTATATTTTACTTTCTCTGAGAAAAGCCTCCCTTGACTGCACCAGTTGTACTCCTCTTTTATGCCTAGTGTGGCATATTGTAGTAAAATTTTACCTCATTCTCAGCGACGATATTCCTTTTTATGTTTCACTTAACAAAAGGTGTTCATGAATCAGCTCGAAATCTCAGTTCATATTTAGATGACGCATTTTCTTCAACGAACAACAGTCCACAGTTACAAATGCCAAACAGGAAGGGCACATCTGTGAAAAACAAGCCTCTTAAGCTGGAAGAATGAATAATGATGATGTGTGGGTTGTGCTTTCTATACAGCAAACTCTGGGAAGACCTTTCTGTGAACAGCTATCTGATCACAATTGAAGAGGCTTTGTCCTACTCACCTCCCACACTCTTTGTATCAGCAGCTCCACAGGGGCAAGGGAGATTGGTAGTAAAGATTCCTCGGTCATAAGAAACTCAGGTATTCAAAATCTTAGGGTAGAATCGCAAAATCTTAGGGTAGAGATTCTTTTTCTTATCACTTGTAGTTCTGAGTATGGAGTACATCCTAGAGATGGTGTTTTCTTTGGAGATATGAAAGCTGTTTTCACTCTGTATTTTAAATTCCCAATAGAAGTTTCTAGATAATGAAATAGATATTTAAATAGAATTCTGGTTCGGTGTGGGTTTAATTAAGTTTAATTAAGTATTTTTATTATAAAACAATTCCATTTTCACAATAGAAATCTTATTAAAAATATGGAGATTTCCCTTTTTTATTCAGCATAAATTTCTATCGTTTTGGAAAATGTATAAGTTTGCTTCTAGTTTGGATTGTGTGTGTGTGTGTGCGCGCGTGTGAGTTTATGTGTACGGTGTAACTCTGTTTAACTAAATAAGCTCTTTGTTCCATAAAATAATAAAATTTGAGTTTGGTTAACGAGTCAGCAAATTATCATATGCTTTCTTGCAGTTTTTATTCATGGTAACATTTATAACTAACTTTCTTTAGTTTATAGATCTTTCTCTATATCTGTCATAAAATCGCCATAATAATAAAAACCCCTCCTTTCCATATGGAATTCCATTAATAGTTTGGCTGTTTCATCGATCATGAGAAGAGTTTGCTACTGAGGAAGAAGCTAACAGTATTAACCCTGGAACCTCCCACCTCCTCCCCGCATCCCCCAAACTCAATTAAACCAGCATCACACCAAGACACACACAAAAAAACCTGCCGCCTATTTACATAACACAATGATCAAGTAATAAATCAACATTAATCATGAATGTTTCAACAAGTCACTGAAAATGATGTTTGACCTCACCATGGGCTGGGCTCATCCATCCATGAACAGCATTCATTTTCAACAGGGAGCAACTTCCCACTCCCAAGGACAGGGTCAAGCATTTCGGATACATTCTACAGGCAGGTTTGATCTTTCCTTACAGATATCGCTTCACTTTTTCCTAACTCTATTACCTCCTTATTCTGAATTAATTTTATCCTAGAAATGATTCTATTTCCAGCACCTCAAGAACCCAACTGTTCATTTTCTTTAAAGCCTTTCTTAACATCTACTTTTTATGTGTTCTCTACTAAGGTAAACACATATCATAGTCCTAGGCTCCCTGATTCTGTCTACGATTACTCTGTTTGAACATTTAAAGGAAAAACTAAGTTAAAAATTTTTGTTTAGTTTCTAGGTAGTGTTTTATGAGTCATAATTTTTTAGGATAAGGTCCTCGCATCTCTTACAGTATAAGCTGCATGGATGTCACCTCTGTTGTTCCATATTCTTGTCTTCCCCTGTAGGTTTCCAGTTATAAAATTACTCCTGTCCAAGGCTGGCAGAACAGCAGCAGCCTCACCCTAGGGCTTAGAATAAAGTCCTAGTTCTACAAACAGCCTCCTGAAGCAATTTTGACATCTCTATCCTATCACACTTTTTAGTATATATTAACTAAATAGAAGCAGCTTTATGAATTTATCTTCTTCCCAAAAATGCTTTCTCATGCCTCTGAGCTTCGGCACACTCTGTTTGTTCTTTGTAGAATCGCCCATCCTCACCCCTTCGCACATTCCCACCCTCATATGTGTATCTGGGAAACTACTATTTATACCTCCAGTCTCCCTCAAGGCAGCTGCAGCCCCTCAGAAGCCTTCCCAGACACCCAGGCTGACTCTAACACTCTTCTCTGCATACCACTATGCTCTGTTCAGACTCCATTTTGAAGCCCATCCCTGCTTCCATTTTTATAAGCTTCTGCTCATCACCAGACTATGAGCCCCTAGGAACCAGGGACCATATCATTTCACTTTTGTATCCCAGAACCTAGCACAATGCCTGTTATGAGAAGTGTTCAATAAAAAAATATAATGAACAAATGAGTGAACGAAGTGCAATTCAACAAAACTTTTAAAAGGGAACAAATAGGAAGATAATTCTGTTTCAATAATCAACATCGCTCTGTTAAGTCAAAATTAAACTATCTTGCGTTTGACTTAACTTTATTCTATTCAATTATTTCTCCAAATGCATATCTCTTTTTAACTAATTTGATGAACAAAGCAAGTAAATGTGTTTATACACCAGTCGATCTTTTATTAGTTAGTTGATTTAAATGGCAATGTTAAAAGAAACAAGTTGTGACTAATTCAATGTTTTAATAGGAAAAAAGAATTTTTTCCACACAAAAACAAGCCTGTGTTAAACATAAATTATGCATCATCGTACTGATTACCTACTATGGTCAATGACATGGAAGCTGAAAATGATAGAAAAATAATATAATATTTAAAATAGTATTTTACACAGGCACATGTTAAATATGTGTCATTTCCCCCATGACAAACCGATTAAATAACTTAGATGATGTTTTAACACACATCGTTATACAAAACAATTAGAATAAACTATGAATTATTCTGTCAACTTGTGCTTCAATGGAACGATGTATATTTTTCATAGTTATTAATATTTGGTGTCTTTAAGCAAATTAAAAAATCAAGCTTAACAAAGGTTAAAAATATCTGATGATACATAGATGATTGTAAAAGTAATACATATTAATGAAGCTTTGTATGACTGACTTTTTTTCTTTTTGTTTAATCACTCACAGAATTATGTCAAACATGTATCAAGACTTTGGCTCCTTTTTCATCCAACCTTCCAGCATTTCATTACTATAGTTACCTGATTAATGGATGCAATAATATATATGGCATGATATGATATGTTCACATTAAATTTTAATCAAATATTACTAAATTCAGAAAACATTAAGTAAATCATGACTGATGAGGCAATATTGCCGTACTGTCATATTGATGACTCTCAAACTTCACTACTGAGAGTAACAGATTAAGCACGAGAAGAGAATTTTATGAGGAAATATAAGGAACTTAACTTCCACAGTTGTGTTTTGTTAATTGCTTTACAGCTACCAGAGGAGATGTTAGATCCATCAAGTCTACCAGTGTCATGGTTCCTGAAATTCCCTTTCTCTGTTTCAAAAATTACGTTTATATTGAAAGAGGGGTCCATTTGTTATCCATGGGGCTTTATTGTTTTCTAACCATGATTTTGAACTAAAAGTAGCTGTTCCACTTAGATGAGGTGTCTAAAACAGTCAAATTAATAGGAACAGAAAGAAGAATGTTGGTTTCCAGGACCCCAGGCAAGGAGGAAGTGGGGAGCTGTTGTTCAATGGGTATAGAGTTTCAGTTTTGCATGATAAAAAAAGTTCTGGAGATCTGTTGCACAACAATGTGAATACACTTAACATTGTTGAACTGTATGCTTGAAAATGGTTAAGAGGTAAATTTGATGTCATATAAGTTTAACCACAATTTTTTTAAAGTTCTTGTCATATTTTAAATAGAATTTAGAACAGTGTTAGGTTCTTCAGCTTTGCTAAGAAGGGAAGGAAATGAGACTATCATCTGTTGGGTGACAGGTGCACATAGATGGATACACTGAGTCGAACAGCAGCACCCTCACCCTACGGCTTAGAATTAAATCCTAATTGAGCATGCTGCTCCCTGAAGCAATCTTGACATCTCTATCATGCTGCTTGTTTTTTTTTTTCTTTCTTTCTTTTTTTTTTTTTTTTTGTCCAGATTGACTAAATAGATGCAGTAAAACACTGGGCACTTTATATATGATAGCTCATCTAACCTCACAGCAAGGCCACAACATGAGCATTTTTATGCTGGTGTGATGTATGAAGAAACACTTGTGTGGGTAACAAGACAGTCAGGTTCCAAGAATTATATTCTTCTTACTCATGGTAGAGATCCAGTGCTCATTCATATCCTATTCTCTTCATTTTCCGGGACTCCCAGAGGAAATCACGGCCCAGCCCCTCTTGCTGCTAGGCAGAACCATGTGACCCACAAAAGTCACTTTGCGGATAGGTCAGTGAGATGCCCCTGTGTGACTCTCCCTCCAGGTGTTCTTCTCGCGCTGTGACAACAATGGTAACCACGTGCTGAGGTAACGAAGCCACAAGATTGGCTCTCCGAGTCACCCTTGGAAGAAAGATGCCTTAGAGCAGCGGTCCCCAAACTTTTTGGCACCAGAGACCAGTGCTCCTATAAGAATCTAATGCCTGATGATCTCAGGTGGAGCTGAGGTGGTGACGCTAGTGCTGGGGAGCGGCTGCAAATACAGATGAAGCTTCACTCCGTCACCTGCCACTCACCTCCTGCTCTGTGGCCCGCTTCCTAACAAGCCACAGACTGGTACCAGTCCACGGGCCGAGAGTTGGGGACCCCTGCTTTAGAGAACCCTCTTAACCTACAGCAGGCTTTGTGTGAGAGAGAAGTAAACTACTGTACTTCAAGCCACTAGGTCTTCGAAGATTGGTGTTACTTTAGGATTGCCTATCTTGGCCTGCCTACTACACTACTACAGACTTGAAATATATGATGAGTCAGGGTTAGGGCTACGAGCCAAAAGTATTGGTCTGTATGATAATCAAAAATTTTTCTTTCCTTAGCTTCATCAAATAAAACTCATGTTTTACAACTACCTAGCCTCCCGATTACCAAACTTCTCGTGCTTTTCTTTCTCTTCCCTTTCTTCCTCCTCCTCCACTTTCTCCTTCTTCTTCTTTTTCACAAGAAGAATGAAATCTTGAGTCTCACGTTAGAACAATCCAGAATCAACTCAGTTTAAACTTCTTCACACTGACGCAGGATAATGTTCTTGACCGAGTGTGTCCTATTCTTTAAGGCTAACATACCATATTTCCGTTTTCCTAAAATGTGATACTCCAAATAATTTTAGGTGCTTCACGAATTAGCACTTTTATTTTACCTTTATATATTTTTTGGCAGTTATATATTTTATTTGAAAGCATATTAGAAAACATCAAACCTGTGACTTCATGGATATTCATTGCTTAGGAAGGCTAAAGGAGATATTATATTTCAAAAGTAGGTAGATATTTTTTAAAAACTAATCGGTAAACAACAGGGCAGCCTGCGTGCTGGCATGGCAAAAAGTCATGAAACTGAGGAAACAGCTGCCAGACGGCGCCCTGAGCCATGGCGGGAACTCTCCAAGCAGAGTTAGTGCCAGTCATGCCAGGTGGCCAGCTATGCCTCTTCCCAGCCGCACTTTGACAGTGTGCTGTAAGGAACTCCCTCATCTGTGTTTCCCCACACAACTGGGCCAGGTAGGCACCTCATCCCTGCCCAAGGCTGTCCTCCCAGCATCAGCCAGCATCAATGAAAGTGCAAGAGGCCACAGGCGGGGCTATGAAGTGTTTAAGAGCTAATCTCAATTTTTTTTTTCTTATTGGAACCCAAGATCTCCTTATCAGAAGCAGACCTGATTGTTCAGTTGATCCCAGCTGCCTTTCGCTGGCAGGAGGAAGAAAAGGAGGGGTGGAACCTAGGCAGGGGCAGAGACTCTCTTGCTCAAACATTGCTGTCATGTTTAGCCTGGGTCCCTGCCAGGTTTTGGGGAGGGGGCAAGTCATCCAACTGGGTGCAGCCTGAGCACCTGGGTTCTCTGGTAAAAGGAGAGGTAGGCAGATCCATCCGGGCTCCCACATGTTTAAGTGTTCAACACAAACTATAATACATTAATAGCTTGCCCTGGTCAGAACTCCAAAAAGACTGTTTTAATGTCCTTTCACTGAGTCTATACTATATTATATTTAAATAAAGACTCCATCTTGCCTTTCTTGTTTTTCCCCATCCTTGCTTTTTTCACACCCTTCTGCCTTTAGTTTGACCTAGGGTAATTCACAATACATTCTGGTTCTTATCTCCCGTAGAAGGAGTTGCAGTTTCCTCAGTAACCTTGGTTATGTTCCCTCCTCCTTCAGCTGGTAGATTGTCACGTAACACCAGGCTGAGTCTTGGCTCCATTTCCCTTCCTCTGGTCTACCAATAACAATTCCATGAATCAGCCTCTCTGTGGACCTAAATCAGTAATTAGGCCCAAAATGGAGAAGGAGGAACAGAATCTTGGGAGTAGAGCATCGGTTTCTTTTCCTCTGATACCGACCTGGTCCAGAGCATTGGAAGTCAGGTCCAATTACCTGAGCCCTCAGGATGGGATGTGGGAAAGGAGGTGAAGGTGTCCTACACAACCTGAGTGACATGATCTGTTGGTTATCTACCATCTCTTGTAAAAACCATCTGTGGGCCAGAAGAGCCCATCAGAAATAAAAGGGGGAAAATAGCAACGGACCCAGCAGAAACTAGAGAAGTTTTTCCAAAGTAATTTTCTGAGAATGGAAAAAAAAAAAAAAGCACACCACTAATTCGTTAGACTGCTTGGGAGCTTAAAGCTATTGTGAAGAGAGCTGTGTAAGCAAGGAAATTTTGAATTTGCAAGTGAGTTAGACGTCAAGGTGAATGTGTGGCCCAAAGCAGCGGGGCAGGGGGAAGGTGGGGGGTACAAATAGAGAAGAAGTAAGGTAAGGAGTTAGAGAGCTGAACCAGTTTAGACAGCTGAAGGAAACCCCCCTGGAATTGATAAACCTGCCCCTCCCGAGCTGGTGTTTGGGCTTGCCGGGGCAGGGCGAACTTCTGCCCAGGCCCTCGGGGACTTTCACCCAGCACCCAGCGCGCTGGGTGGGAGCTGTTGTGGGACAGGGGTTTGGCCTCCTATTGTTGTCTCAGTCTGCACAGCAGAGCCTCTGTTGGGAGAGGGGAGCCAGCAGAACGTGGGCTGACATGCCGAAGAATGCCGCGAGAACCATGACTCCCCCTTGGCATCGCACCCCAGTGACAACTGATGCAGCTCCTACCTAGATTTAGGGTTTCAGGGAGGATTATAGGATTGTTGTAGGACCAGAGTTGTCTCATCCAGATCACAGAGGCCCCGTAGATCTGGCCTGGCTGTGGGCTCTTTTCTTCCCAGGAGGCTCACAAAGATTTTATTTTGATCCTATTCTGGTAGTTCAGGTCCATTCTTGGTAGGAAGATTTCAGTGGTGCAGTTCTCCAGTGGTACAGATCTGCTGAGAGTTACTGAAAATACTCAGTGTATAGAAAGTAGGCAACCAGACACCCTGCTATTTCTTGCTTTGACTATGCAGTCCTATACTGTTTCAGAGAACAAAATTTGACCTGTAGTATATCTGAATTAACTAATAATAATCTATACACCAGCCAGAGCTATTATATTGGCTGCCAGTTTATTTTATTTCTAAAACACAATTAACTTATTTATAAATCTGCAGTTGCATTTTTGCAACTTAAACTTTTAAATGAGTTGAAGCCAGAGACTAGATGTCCAACACTTTTATTTATTTGTTTATTTATTTGGCAACATATGGCCTAATAAGTACAACTAACCTCCCATGTGTGAGTTCTGCCTGGTGGAAAAGCAAGAATTATCAGGCACACCAGCACATAAGGGAATCCCTTTTGTTTAAGAAATGCTTCTTCAAAGGAATCGGCATCTCTGCCTCCCTTTGAGGACGCGGTTGTGTGGGAGGCTCTGTTGGTCTCTCTACAATGACAAAACTGAGGAGCCTGTCTTGGGTTGGTGCTTCCCTCAAAATGCACAGTCTGAGCAAAAAAAATACAGACACAAAGCATACACAGAGAAGAAGTCAGTGCTGAGCAGAGTGTGGGCTGAAGAATCCTGCCTCCTAAGGAGGTGACAGTCAAATGACGCTGGCTCATCATGTGTGTCAAAGGCAGCATTAGGCAGGTAAATAGCAGTTAAGCACTTCCCACCCACTCACACATTCCATGAGGGAAATGCTGGTTTTGCAGGAGCTTCTTCCACTGTTGGGTCCATTCATATCCGAGCTCTTTTTAAGAAGGAAACAAATAAGCCTCTAATATATCAGATACTATTTCAGAATGCTTTTAATAGTAACCACAGGAAATCTATAACATTTCCCTCTTATGCTCTGGCATTTAATCATTCATATTTACCTTGTTTTGATTTCTGTAGAATAAAATTAAAAGTCAATTGTCCAACAGTAAGTACAGAATCATTGTGCACTGACTAAATATTTATTATAAGAAATTTTAATTGAGCATGATCTCACTTGAGCAGGACATGTGTTCCCCTATGCTTTGTATTATGTAACACAGTTATGTTCAGAAACACAAAGTATGAAACTATATAAAATCTCACAAATAAATGGATTCTATGAGGCAATATTGAAAAAATTAAGACTATATATATATCAAATTTAAGACAATTCATATCAAGCAACCTACGACAACATATATAATTAAAACCGATAAATTTCAAGTGGTAGAGATTTAAGAGAAGGAAAAAAGAATTGGGGCGATTATGGAAGGCTTTGGTAATGAATAAATGAGTAATAAAGAAAAGCTGATACAATACGATTTTTCTATGGATATTACTTTCTATGTTATCCTTAAAATATAATGCAAATAATCCTTCCACTGAATAAAAGATGTATCAAGATTTGACAAATGGTTCATCAAGCTATGCCACTTAAAATGCTGTCTTTCAAATAGTTGATGTCTGCATTAGTCAGCAACATCTGTGTCACCCAAATGTTATGACCTGTGGGAAAATATAGCTTTGCCCATGTGGGTGCCTATCTCAGGTAATGTTACTTCTTATCACAGTAAAACAAAATAGTAAACAATCTTCTCCTTCTCTTCCAACTTTACATTTTTGTGTAAACCATTTATGCTCTAGGATTATCTAAGAGGGAAGGAGCAAAGTAGAAAAGGAGGAACAGTGAAGACTAGTGATACAATGAACAAAAACAAATTGTAGATTTTGGTATACAACCTGCCAGAAAGTGAGAGAAGGAGAAGTCATTGGCAGACGCTACATGTAGAAGAAGTCTTTTCTGCAGATTGGATAAGTCAGTGCAGTGCCAGCCAGCCTTATATGTAGAAAAAGGGCAACCACCTACACAACATAATTTGAGGTATACAACAAGGCACTGTGGCTATAAAATAGCTCTACCACTAGCTTGCAACTGCCCAATATTCTCCAGTGCTAACCAGTAAGTATAACACTTATATGTAACAAATATTAACCCTTATTCAATGCCCAACAGTTGCTGAGCACAACAGCAAATAGGAGATAATGTCCCTGACTTTAAGACCTAACAATTAGGTAGAGAGACAGAAAGAATGTAAATGAAGTAATATCAAATACATGAATACAAATATAATTAAAAGTGTGTGATAAACTTTCAAGTAATATAGCACTGAGAAAAGGAAGAAAGAATTGGAGCAATCGTGGAGGGCTATGTCAATAAATGGGTGAACAAATGGAAGAATAAGATCTAGAATGATAGCATGGATTAGAAGAAAGGCTGGGAGATCAAAAAGTGCAATGGCACAGGGACGGAGGTAAAGGGGAGCTTTCTTAGGAAAATGAGACTCATCTGATTAAAGGAGTGTAATGAAGGCAGTGGTAGAAAATAACTGAATAAACAGAGCAGGATCAGATGATGGGAGGCTCTTCTTTCTGATCTATCATCCCCATCTTTACAGGTTGTTGTTTTTTTTTCTTTTGTAAAGACTAAGAAATGATCCTCTACCTTGGTTATACTTTACATCATCACTCTATTTATTTCCTTTATAAAATTTACCACAGACTTTTATTATCTTATTTTTAATTCATTTACTTTTGTGCTTATTTTACTACTTAGGATCCATTTCCAGCCTGGCACATATTATGTGCTCAAGAATGAATGAATGAATGAATGAATGAATGAATGAACGAACGAACGAACGAACGAAAACTGTTCCTACAAGATATTTGGTGGAGCTAGGTAGGGTGGTTTTAGCTCTCTTTCATTATTTCAGACTCACTAAGTACTTTACGTCTCTCTTGAAGGCAGAAGGAGCCCAGTCCTGAAGAATCCAAAATAATTCTTTCTGAGGAGTATGGGATGGGGATCTTTTTAGAATCAAGGCAAGTCTTGTGAAATTTAAAATAGAATGAGTGCCACATCCAGGAACATCATGGTGTAAAAGTAAGCAAGTACCTGGGGACTAAGAGGAAGAAAAAGCATTAGAAAAAAAACAGGAAGAGTAGAATTAAGGAGCTGTGTGCACAGAAAGGGAGAAAGCATCAAAAGGAGAGAACATTTCTAGGGCCTTCCTTGTACTGAGTCTAGAACTGGCTGAATCAGACTAGCTATGACCCTGCCCTGATTTCTCACTGCCACTTGAAGAGCAGCTAGGGAATCAGGAGCTATGTAAGAACAAAAAGGTCAAAAGATTTAAGTAGTGAAAGGTGGAAGTCTGGAGGAGAGCTCTGTGAAGGGAATATCACTCTAGGAATGTCTGCACTTTAATTAGAAAACAAAACTAACTTGGTAATGGATATACTTATCTCTTCATTCATAGGATGACAGAATCTTAAGGGCGATAAAGGGCATTGGGAATACTTTTAATCAACTATCAACCTTCGGAGAGGTTTTTTTTTTTTTTTCCCCTGAATATTTTAAACTAAAGGCAATCTATTTTTTCATTTTTAAAGTGCAGGGAGGTAAAACTACTACAGTTCACTTTCAATAATGAAATAGCCTTTTCTTTGAAGAAATTCTTCCATGACCCAATACCAAAAATATCTAGCTTAAAGTAAGGTGCATGCCTGTCTAGGTATGGTTCTAAAATGGATTTATAGAGACCAGATCCAGTGGGCTTCATTCGTATAGCTACCTTAAAGTACCAGTTCTCTCTCACCACATGTTCCTGGCTTCCTCTTGCCTCCTTCTCTTCTCATCTTCTTTCTGTCCCACATCATAATGGAAAACACATTGAAGGACATTGAGTCACAGAGGACAGGAAGCTAAAATTCCACCCTGTCTTCCCCAGTGCAGGGCAGCTGGCTACTTTGTATTTATATCTGATTCAAAGTGCTTATCCTATTCAACTCACTTCAAATTTTTATGGATCATACAAGAACAAGTGCTTCAGATTTATGAAGTCCTAAATATTTTTCAGAGTTTCAATTTTTTATCATTTTGTTCTATAAAATGAGTGGAAAATTATCTCTGCATTACTCTTTATGGTATACATAACAAGCTTTTCAAAAATAACTGTCTTCTGTGTGTGGAGCAACGTATGAGAGGTTGAAGAAAAGTGTTTTGCAAATGAGTAAATTTGTTGATGTTGTTGAGAGCCGTGGTCCTCACTATGTGAGAAGGGACATACAAATACGAAATGAGAGAAACCAGAAGGAATCTTGTAGAGATGTACTAGAATCAGAGGTATCAATGTGAACTATGACTTCTAAAATATGCATATGTATATAAATGTTTATATGCATATCAGTGTGCATATGTATATTATAAATTTATAAGTACATGTGTCCGTATATGCATATATACATGTATGTATTTCTTAGCTCCATACACTAGAAGGTCCAAGAGGCAAAGACTCCCTTAGTAGCAACGAGCATAGCTGGATCTTGGTCTGTAATACTAGTCCGCATTATAAGGAACCAGAGATACTCAGAAATGTCTTATTCCAAGACAGGGCAGGATAGGTGCAAAAAGCCTGTAAGATTTTGCTGTGTCAGAAGTAAGAAAATGCTCAAACGATGAAGAGGATATGTTACAAGGACTCAGGGGCCAGCTTGAATGAGCTGCTCCTGGCCAAATCTGGGACAATTTGAGTATCAATGTCCCAGCATCGATCATGAATTATAAATCATTTAATGAATAGGAATTCGTGTGTTCTTTCCAAAAACACATAGACAGATGATGATGGTAATTATAAAGATAGATGATAGATAGGTAGGTAGATGATAAATGGATAGAGATAGACAGACAGACAGGTAGATAGTTGGATAGATAGAGAGAGATGAAAAGTGAGGTCTCTTGTTTCAGTAGACTATAGAGGGCCAAATAGTAGATACAGAGATGGTGCTAAAGTTAGAAAGTTATCATTTTACAACTATCATGGTTGAAATCCATCTAAGAAAAAATTGTCAATGAATGTTAAATGTTGAAGGAAATTTTGATGAGATGTGGATATTTGCATAGTCTTATCAGTTGGTTGCAAGAGAGAGAGAAAAGAGAACTACATAATGAGAAAATTGGGCAATGCCTTAAACAGAGTATCGAAATTAGTATCACCAAGAAAGGACAAATGAACACTGTGTGCTTCCAGATGTGATGTCCTGGGAGGACACCTCACTTGTGCAGTAACCTGGTTGAGAACATACAATATCAATCTAATCATAAGGAAACTTCAGACAGACACAAAATGAGAAATGCTATATTTTTTAAAGTGGAGGGGGCAAGTTATCTTCTTTTAAAAATGTCAGTATCAGGACATGGTTCCATGGTATAGTGGTCTGGGTTCGCATTCCAATGTCCATGTCACATGTCACATGTCACATGTCACATGTCACATGTCACATGTCACAGTCCATGGTCTATGGCCATGCCATCCTGAACAAGCCCGATGTCTGATCTCGGAAGCTAAGCAAGGTCGGGCCTGGTTAGTACTTGGATGGGAGACCACCTAGAAAGACCAGGTGCTGTAGGTATAAATAATAATAAATAATAAATAAAATAAAAATGTGAGTATCATAAAATACAAGAAAAGTTTGTAGGATTTGTTCCAGATTAAAGGAGGCTAGGGGAATTCGACAACCAAATGCAGTACCTAATCCTGTACTAGATTCACTGAAGAGGAAAAGATACCACAAAAGGACATTAATACATTACTGAAAAAATTGGAATATGGATAGTTGATGAGAGAGAAGCCTTCTATCGATGAAAATTTAAGAAGTAAAGGATCATATTTTAATCATTCTTAGGAAATACACACGGAAGAATATAGGTGTAAAGCACCATGATGTTTGTAACTTACCTTTACATAGTTGAGGAAAAATACAGAGAAAGAGAGAGAGATCGAGGAACATAAATGACAAAGTAAATGGCATAAATACTACCAATAGGTTAATCTGGATAAAAGGTCTACGCATGTTTCTTGTAACTACCTTTACTTTTGCAATTTTCTTGTAAGTTTGAAACTACTTCCAAATAAAAAGCTTTTTAAAAATGCTTTGATATTCTGTAGCTCTAAGAACAAAGGAATAAAAGGAAATGATTTCATGGGATGCTTTATTGTTATCTTTTAATTATAATTGCAAATTAAATGTCTTGCTTATTTGAATGTAAAAACTTACTTGAAAAATATTTGAAGAAATCTTATTTGAAATCGACATTTTTAGACGTTGCGAACCTCTGCTAGGTCATCAATATCTTAAACTAAGTGTCATGGAGTCTTGCAGATAGAGTCAATAGATCTTGTGGCTAGCAACAAAAACTCCCTATCCCAATGTACACTGACCCCACCCACATTTATCAGTGTCAAATCCCAGATCACTTCCTCCTCCTCAAACTTCTCCCTTTAGGTTTAGAGAACAACGCTGTATTCTCACTTGATATATTTTTAGAATTCTCCCCAAGCCTAAACCTATAACAAAGGAAATAACAAAGGAAAATAGATTACAGTTTGGGGCTCGCAGCCTAAGAACCTAAGCCCACTGCAGAATTTGCTTGCACTCTGTCTTTTGCGTCAACTTTAATTTGCATAATACAGACTAGATTCACATTTTTCGATAATTACATATTTTATCCCCTAACACTCCACACACCCCTGCCAAGAAATATGCTTGCTTTTTGCCCCTGGGTTTTGTTTTTGTTTTCTCACAGCTTAATTTAATCCACTTACATTAGGAGAAAGTGTCCTTGTAGAAATATTAGATCAGTATTTTACCTAAAATGAATGCAAAATTTTTTTAATGTTTAGAAAAGATGAATGTGAGGGGTTTTTTAATGTTTAGAAGTATTTATTGCACAAAAATCAAACGTGGAATCCAAAATACTTCATTCTCGATAGTCAAAATGCTCTAAAGGAGCATTTGCTGAACTTATACCTCACCGACAGGCCCAGATGCAGGAAAATCTCCACAATGCTGGTCACTGAAGACACCTAGAGGACATATTTAGAAACTACATGGGAACAGGACCGCAAATGCTCAATGGTTCCTACTGCCGCCTCTGTTTTTAAGGAGTGTTTATTCAAGATGCTTGGTGGGAGGAGGGGAACAGAATTGAGAATCAGGCTTTCGGTACTAAAAACTGGAAAATTAGATCCTCAGCACATGCAGGAGGAATTTCTCATGAAGTTGTATGTGCTACATGAGCTCCCCAAGAGCATGTTCTGTAATATTCCCGTTGAACTAGATAAGAATGGGTGTCATTAGCTAAAACAGAAAATCATTGGGAACCTACACTGTGATTGACAGCAGTCAAAGGCAGAATATTTTTTTCTGCTTTTTTGCTGATGCCTTACTTGCTTTCCTATTACTTAGTGCTACTTGTGCTTATGGATTATGTAAACTTTAACAAGTTATTTTAAGGCTATTTAAAACTTCCCTTTTGCTTACCAAAAGCTTTGTCTGCCCTTTGGTAGAAAGGAGAGAAGACACATCTTATCCCCTCTGGCCCATCAACTGCCCAGTACTCTTTCCAGTTAATAGCAGGCTGGTGGAGACAGTGTTTTACTGCTTGAGGGACCTGGACTTGTACACTCTGGGTGGGCAACAACATTCAATTACAGCAAATGTACCAATCTGTTAAAACACAGCTACAACTATAACAACTATTTTTAACACAAAATTCCACAGCCCAGAAAGAAGTTCGCATATTTCAAGTAACATTTATTACAAGAATGCAGGCCGTGTCTAATACCCCTTTATAATATAATTTAACCAGGCTTTCCCGCGAAGGTGTCATATCATGCTACTGTAGGAGATATTTTCCTTTTCCTTTGTTATGAAGGGAGAAGTACATATTGACCAAGGGTATTACTCAGGAACATCTGCTTTATTGACCCAATTATTGATTACATATACTTGAGCTTTCTGCCTGAATTTTTTCTTCTGTTTTGTTGGGGTCGGGATCAGGGACAGGAAAAAGTTGCTTACCAGTGTCTGGAAGTACTTACCAATAACAAACTCAAATATGAGGCTGCATTTTTATGTCCAGACAGGGCGTGGTTGGACATAGACTTGGAACTGGGGAAATGTGCATTTGGCAATTTTCAATTTCTTTTTCAGGGAGGAAAACAATGAATAAATTAGTTAGTTCCACCAAGGTCAGAAAGAACATTTGTTAATACACATGGGGATGGCTTTACTGCTCGATCTTGATCGAGCGCCTATATGGAATGGGCAGAATTAAATGATGTGAACACATGTGATGTTCATACATAATGTGTTTCAGTCTGGGCTTGGATGATACAATTCATTGAAATCCATGTAAAAAAATAAGCACAATGAAATGTTTTTGGATGGTTAATTAAGATCAAATGCTGTTAAGAGACTTTGAATTAAAGTGGAACCAAGTGACTATTATAGGAATATTTAATATAAAAACAGTGATTCAAAAGACTCATAAAGGTAGAAGAAACAAAGGCTTAATTTTTAAAAAATAAACTAATCAAAAAATTTTTTCTCTTAAAAAGTATCCTGCATGCCTGGAGCATCAGGGATTAAAGATGCTCTTTTTTCTCTTAAGTAGTCTAAGAGATTTTCTCAATTTTAATTTATTTATTTTTAAACATGTAATAGATTCACATGAGTTCAAATTTTGGGGAGAAGAATAAGATATGCCTTAGCAACCAGTTTCCTGAATTAGAAGCAACCAATGTTATCAGTTTTATATATATATCCTTTATTTTACGCACACACACACACACACACACACACACATGCACACACACACATACACACCTTTCCCTTGCTCTTTGCATTTGCATGACCATTTAAACATCGTACGCTGTAGCTTGCTTTTGCTACCTAATAGATCTTTGAAAATATAAAATAGTGCATAGAGCTCTCATTCTTTTTATAGCTGCATAGTATTCCTTTGTATGGACATACCATATTTAATAAGCCTTGGCATGAAATTCTGGGTCAAAGGCCATATGCATTTATAATTTTGGTAGATACTCCCAAGGTTTCCTAAAAAGATTATACCTTTTACATTATACCAACATCGTACAGAAGTTTTCCTGACTCTCTCCAACACATAGACTTTAAAAAAATATTTACCACCTTCTTCTCTGAGCCTGAATGTGATAGTTTTCCAGGCTTTCCCTATTCTGGGTCTAGTCTTCAAAAATCCCACTGCATTTCAACATTGACCCTCTGCTGCCATCTGCCTGTGTCTCCACCCCTTCCCTGAGCCCACAAAGCTTGCATTCACCCCCGCCTCTCTGCCTTGGTTCATGTCATTTCCTCTTCTGGAATGTCTTTTCCCATCAATACTGTCCCTCCAAATTACCACCTTTCAAAGCCAAGTTCTACCCTCACCTCCTCTGTGAAACCCTGCTCAGTTATTTGGCCCTTAACGTTCTCTTCTCTTTTAAGAGCTTCCCAACAGATGTGCCATTAAAAGTTACAGGCAAATGGAGCTACTGATCCTTCCTCAACTCTCAGGACAGACAGGTCTGGGTTGAGAGTCCCTGGGTTGGTCTTTCTGGCCAGGTCTGTTGTCAGTTTACACCAGAGTTTATACAAAATTATCTTTTTTTTTTTTTTTAATGTATGCCATGACATGAAAAAATGATGGGAAGTTTTCTAGTTTTTCAATATTCATTTCATTCAATATTCATTTCAAAAGTGAATGGTTTTTTTCATTCACTTTTCCTGTCCTAGAATAAAAAAGTTGACTCTTGAATACAGCAGTTGGGTTTTGCTCAGTGATCTAATGGGAAAATACTTTTCTTCAAATAGTATTGACCAAGATTTCCAATTCTATGTTGAATGGTAGTTGGTGAGATTTACAGATGGGGAAACTGAGACACAGCAATGACTGACTTGCCCAAGGTCACACGGAGGAGACCTGGACCAATGGTGAGAGTATATCATGAACCAGGGATTAGGATAAATTCCATTCTGTACATCTGAGGTGCAAAACACTAAATTCCAGTCGGCCTGAATCTAAGGCTTGTATATTTGACTACCATGCCATACTGCTCTAGTGAGGGCTTGCTGACAGACTGATGGGGGTCTGCTGAGCCAAGAAAATGACCTTATGTCATATTTTGGTTACAGAATAGATGCCATTGGACATCAGGCATTGTTAAAGGGCCCTTGTGTTCCCCCCATGGAGCCTCTAAATCTTCCAGTATCTGCATTCATCCTTGTCTCATTCCTTCCTCTTGCAATAAGGGGATCAGGAGCCTCTCCTCCTCTCTGAGGCCCAGTGTCCAGATCTGAACCCCTTTTTTCCCATGCATTATTCCCTTTCTCTTCTGTGTCTTTGTCCTCTCCCTCACAGCAAACACAATTCAGTATTTTACATGTTAAGAAAAAGGAAAATCATTCTTTGAACTTCCTCCTCCCATCATTCTCCTTCTTTGGGCTCTGTTCCTCTTTACAGCCAAGTTTCTCAAGGAAACAGTCTCCATACCCAGTTCTACTTAAATAGGGTGGGGAGACCTATTGTTTCCTCTGACCTCACTGAGGGTCCTGCAACAATCCACTCCCACAGTACTCTATTCAATTATTTCTGTTTTTTAAAACGAATTAATTTTATTTATTTTTCATGATACACATTATAACTTTTAGAATATACATATCTGTTTAGTTTGAATTTTTAAAAAAAATTCCTTTGTGCTCATCAAAAGAAAACAAGTGCCTACCTAGAGGACCATGCTAGCACATAGTTGATATTCAATAAGTTCTGGTTGATGTGATTTGCTTTAGGTTCCTTGTTTTCTTCTGAAATCATTTGTTTTTAGCCATAATTAGCCATTAGTAAATACTATTATTTTTTCCTTCTACTATCGCCATAAATAAAACCTACACTTCAACTGTATCATTTTCTACTTTCTGAATATTCCTGAGGCTTTGTAATCACCGCCTCCAAACTCTCCATAGAGCACGAGGGAAATAGACGACGCTCTAACTTCTGCACACGCCCAGCAACTGAAATGGAAAACTCCACCAGAGATGGCGCCCTTGTCAAAGGTCTCAGTGGCTTCAGATGCGGAGGAATCTTGGCTGGCCTGATGTGTCAGCCTTGGTAGACAGGACAACACTCATCAGAGCCTTGATATCCGAGGTCAGCTGTTGTGATAGGGATCATATTGGTCGGAACCCCTTTTTGTAACTATCTCAGAAGCAAGGCAGTCTAAGAAAAGGGAAGACCTTAACAGTCAACCTTTCTATAGGATTTACTATATGTCAGATATCATACATATATCAATTCATTTTAAGTTTCACAAACTCTAATAGGAGAATGCTATTATTATCATCCTTATTTTTAATTGGGGAAAATTAAGCCACATAAATATTAAATTACTTGCCCAAGGTCACACAACTAGTAAATAGCAAAGCTGGAATTTAGACAAAGGTTGTCTGAAGTCCATTTAGGAAGCATTAAACCATAGCAGCTCTCTTTTAGTATATGCTAGTGGCATAATTGCCCCTTTGACTTTGGCCGTGCCTAGAGACATCATCACAGAGACCTTAAAATGAAAAGGAGGAAACTGGTAGAAGAATTAAGGCAGGGACTCTACTAGTTCATACTAACATTTTGTGCAATTTAAAAACATCCCTTCTAGGTGGACCACAATCCCAAGTCTTGACGAGCAGGCAGTATTCGTGTGTCAATTAAGAAAAAGTACTTCTCCAGAAGAAGCCCATGCTAGAACATAAAGTTTGGCAAGTGAAACAAAGGCTGAATTTCAACTCCCACAGGTTCCCTCATCTGGGGGCCCTTGATATTCACAACTACATGTGGTGGTTCCAAATTAAGGACAAGAGACAACACGATTATCATGTAGTTCATTACCATCTCTTATATAACTATATTTATAGATCATGTCAAAGATCTAGATGAATTACAATGAGGTCTAGATTACATGTATATGTAATCTGTACCTTGATTGCCCCATCAGCCTATAAACTCAAGAAGAGGTCAATGCTAATTTTGATGATCAAATGGCCATAACTTTAAATACACCCTCGCAATCCCTGTCTGCTCTAGCAGAACATACCTGCCTCTCACACAAGTAATTTCTGGAAAGCCCCAACGGGGAGCCTCACATGTGCCTACACCCCAGATGGTAGTTCTAGGCACCACATGGTGTTCCATCACCTCCTGCTCTAGCTCCCACTTTCCAACATCACTGGCTTCTCCTAAAATCACAGAAGGAGCCTTGCCAAGGCTTTTGGGAAGCTACCAAAACTACGAGTCCTCAGAGTGCCAGAGGAATACTGGGAGCAGTGTAGAGGGAAGGAGAACAGTCTCCTCACCAATTCTGTGCCACATCTTCTCACATGAGGCCCCAAACAGCTCTGTCTGCATCCATAATCTCCAAAAAAAGGTTCTTATCCCATGCTCAGAATCTCACTAAGCCCTTCTGTCGGTTTCTGATCTTCATTTCTTAATCTAGAGGGACGCAAATCCTATTTGAGGGACTGAACAGGAAACAGACTATCACTATCTTCTTCATTCATTCATTCACTAGTTCATTTACTCATCCATCTATCCATTTGATTAACATTGAGTAAGGCCAACTCAGTGCCTGACACTGTTCTAGGGACTGGGGATAAAACATTAAGTAAGACAGACAAGATTGCTACTCTTACAGAGCTTACATTCTAGAGTGGGTAAGTAGAGAACGTTTAAATCAATTAATTGATTAACTAGTGCCGACTGCCATGATGAAAATAAAGGTGATGTGATAGGGAGAGACTGGGAAGCTACTTTGGGTTAATTCAATATTTTTCAATCCTATCAAACCCAACAGCCTCTATTTATAAAACTATAACAGCATTTATGACTTTAAAATATAATTCGTAGATGATACAGTATACCTTACACATTATGTATATTCCTAACCGTAATAAAGAAGAGAAATAAGAGAATGTAATTTATATAAAATATACATTTTGATATGTAAATGATTGAGCATGACTATACTTGAAAACATGAGGCCATCAGATGTTGCTTCTACAATATGCACAATGCAATAGCCACTATGCGCACTGATTATAGGAGTCTTACAAGTGACTCAAATACCACCAGTGGTGTTGTTCTTGGTGACATAATTTATCTAAATAGGAAACAACTCGGTTACACTTCAAAAAGAACCATGTAAATTTTATCAATTTACATGGTAATGGCATGCTCAGAAATTTCAATGGATATTAAAACTAGAGAATAAATATTTAGCCATTAGATGTTTGTGGGACTATGGAGTGAGTTCTTGGTATAGATAATTATAAACAGATTTTTTTTCCCCTATCAACTGCCTGGTTGGACATTAAAAACCATGCAGTTGGTAGGCGAATCCATCGTCAGGAGGACTCTACCATATGTTGCCAGACATCTTGCATGCCTGGCATGCTCTTTCACTCCATCACTAAATGCCAGTAACAGCCCCCAATCACTATGACAAACGAAGAAGTCCTCATACATTTCCTAAACATCTCTTAGAGATTTATGCTACCCCCATGAAGAACTACTAGAATGAGTGATTAGGGAAGGGTTTGCTTGCTAAAGAGCTACCTTTACTAAGAACAGAATGACCAAAAAAAGAAAAAAAAATTGAGCCATAGGAAAAAAAGCATCCCAGGCAGAAGGAAGACCTAATCCACTTTCGCTATAGTGATATAACAAGTTTAGAGGGTTCAAGGAGCAGAAATAAAACTGGTGGGACTAGAATGTATTTAGTAAGCAGTGGAATGAAAGGCCAAAGTAAAGATTTGGACTTTATCATTAATGTGACAGAGGCTTGTTAAGGAGGGTTGTTAAACCAAGGAAAGGTTATTATTTAACTTTTGTTGACCACTGTGGCTGGGGAGAAGGGACTGTGAGAGGAGAGGCTGAGACTTTTTCAGGTGTTCAGGACACTAGCAGCAGAGAGGAATAGCAAGGGATGGCTTCATGAGTAGGTTTTGGGGAAGAATCAACAGGACTTGGTAATGGATTAGAATCGAGGAGTGAGGGAGAAGTAATCAAGAATGACGATCACTGATTTTGACACAGGCAACTAAGTGGTTGTTGGTGTCATTTCCTGCACTGGTAAATCTGAAAAAGAAATAGTTTTTGTTAATTTACTTTAGTATGTGTCAAAAGTTCTATTTTGGACATGTTCTGTTTGAGATGCCTATTAGACATCCAGGTTGCCGTATAGACAAATAGGTCTTCTGGAGTTCAGGGAGTAAGAAAAGTCTGGGTTATAGATCCGAGTGCCATTGGCATATAGGTGGTATTTAAAGCCAACCTGATGAGAGAACTTGGGGGAAAAGTGTGCATGGAGCCCCAGCACAGAGCCCTGGGGTGCAACACCTCTTAAAACTGAGTAGGGGAGAGGAGAAGAAGTTAGGAGGAAAACCAGGGCAATTGAGTCATCAAAACCAAAACTGGGGGCAGATACATGTTTTGTGGAACCTGAGGTTTTTACCATTTGGGAGAAATCTCCTTTGAGTTAAAAGGTGCAAAATTATAAAAAACGAACTAGGTGCAGAGTGAAAATTTTATGTAAGAGGAAAAATAAATCACCTCAGAATAACTTTTGTCCTACATATTTTGGATTCATTCTGATCATTCACATGACTAGCTTTTTAATATAATTGACTATTGTTTGAATAGAAAGAATTTAGTCTTTCCTCTAGCATCATTGACTGACTGGCTTATTATTAATAGTAATTTACAAACGTTTCTTTCAGCTTTAAAAATCATAGTTTGTAACATCACGTACAGTTTTTGAGATTGATGTCAAATTTGGAAAACTTCTTAACTTTGTTTCACAAGCTATAGGACGTTAAGGCACTTTAAATTTCTTCCACAGTATCAACCTTGAATGTTTGAATTGAAATACTCATTAACCAAATGTCATCGATGTCCTTGTTGTAGTGTCATATTAAAAGTTTTACATTAGTTTCATCGATATCAGTTCTTCATGAAAACTAGCAAGGCATTTAAATCTTCTCCCAATGTGCTTACATGATCTACTTCTCTTTATTAGTGGAGTTTTCAAATAATACACAAATTTATTCATTACTTCTATTCAAAATGTATCTCTTCCTCATTATGCATTACTGTTTTTGATATAATCTGCAAATTTTTCCTTAAAATTTACTTCTCTCTATCAGAACAATTAATTTATTACTTTTGTTTCCCATTCTATTGTTTTCTTCTGAATTATCTCTCCATTACTTAATATATAAATAAATTTAAAATGACTTAAGAAAATATCCTTTATATAAGTCCAAATAAGAAGTCTTTAATTTCTCACGTTTTTCTGAACTATTCCAAAACATTTTCCCAAGTTGCAATTAAAACAGCATAGCCTAATTTCATCGACTTTTTGAATAAACTGTTTGTATCTGGTTATATAGAGAGGCTTTCTTTTCTGTCTTTGAAACATATGTTTTAGAATCCTTGAAACATTGTTGTATCCATATTGCAAGGCTTAGAACAGCTTTATAATGGGCAGATCATCTCATTACACTCACATTTCTAAAAAAAAAAAAAAATCCAAGATGGCATGGCAAGTTGTTTAAAATGCTCCATATGTGAGAAGAACCCCCCAAAAAGGAAAATATAACTGTTGCAAAAACCTGAAGTAGTCAACAACTCAGGTACTATCAAGACAGCTTTTTGTACACTGAAATTAAGAAAATTCCACATAATTAATGTTTTAAAAGAATGTGTCAATGTAAGAACATTCAAACCTATAGAGAATTTTTATGAGTTTATTTGAGCCAAACTGACAACATGCTGGGAAGCAAAATCTAAATGCTCCAACGAATGACAGTTTTACTGTTCTTTTTATATATTTGGAATTAAGGAAGATTACAGGAAGGTGGGAGAAGGCCAGGCAGGGAAATTTCTATGATAGTATTACAGGATAGTTAACAAGATTATGTGCTCCCTTAAGAGTGGTTATGCCTTCAGGGTCTGAAAAAGAGAATTACTTCTAGCATTCCAAAGGTGTGTTAACTTAGATGCACAAGAACAAGGGACAGGGCTTGCTTAAGGCAAAGTTAAACCTTTAATAGTCCTAAGGTGTGACTAACCATCTTGACCTGTCCACTTAGGAATTTATGATCAGATCAACCTAGGAGGTTACTTTCAGTCACTGAACTTGCGAGATTTATTACAGAACCCTCTTTTCCTCTCACAAAAGCTTATATTCCTTTGATCTCACTTTTCCTTACAGTTGCATGATTTTATAATTGACCGTGGAGGACTACAATTGTTGAATAAAGTCACAAATGGATGCTTTTTGTTAGTAAAAAGTTAAAAATTATTCATGAGTGCTTCTATTGTTAATGTAGAATACAATAATCACCATCTTATCAGCATTTGTCACATTCAGTATAGACTAATTAGTGGAGTAGTATTGGATAGCTGGTTTATTTATTTGATTTACTACTTAATTTTTTATACCTTTTCCATTATTTGGATTAATCTTTAATAAGTTTTTAGATAAGTTACATTTGTACTTTTGTTTTTTACATTCTTTCCAAATCTTTATGCAAAAGTAGAATAGAATTTAGCAATTAGTAAATGACTACCATGAAATTACCTTTATTCGAAGACCATATTTTTTTCTCTATGAACTCTGAAGCTATTTTTATTTTAAAATTTAAGCGTTGCTGCTATACTTTATGGGATTTCCAAATAATTCAGAATGTCTTTCCTGATTATTTTTGAAGAAGTTGTTCTAGTGCATTTTTATTGGACTTACATGTATTTCAAGCAAACATGGTCTTCTAGTGCTCTGTGGAATGTACTTGACTTTTGAAATTTCTCAATATATTTACCCAGTCCAAAAAATCATCTGATGTAATGTCTGTTTTATTGAAAACAGTTTACAAACAAAATGATAAATGCAAACTTTAGTTTAAGAATAGGCTAGCCAGGTTCTCACAGCAATTTGACCATTTTAGAATATTTAAAAATATGTATCTGTTTCAGAAGTATATGCTTTTCCATGATCTGTTTGATTCTCTGTAAATATTATTAGATCGAAATTTTAAAAAGTGACTTCTTTCATTATTCAGTGTTGAATGAAATTATTGCTCCTTATAACAGACCACAGTGAAAGATCATGGCAATTATCAAAATCAATAAATTCATCAAAGTGAAGCACCTTCCAACCTGTATGTTCTATTAACTATATAAAGTTTATTTTCCTTTACTATTACGTTCATCTTCCTTCTTCTGTTTTCTGTTTCCAGTTAAGAAATGTTTTGATTCTCATAATCAGTTCTATTTTCTCTTCTGATAGTTATCATGAATCTTCTTCTAGCCTTCATAATTTTGAATAATAGAACCTTTGGTTTCTGTTATAATGTAACAAGAAATATTTGGGGGCATTTTAAAGCTTTTACCTGTCTACTTTCTTTTTATGTTTCAGTTGATGTTTTTTACTCCTCTTCATCATAGTTGAATACTGAACTTATCATTAGCAGAAAAAAAAAATACAGAGCAATGTAACTGTATCTTCAAATCCTTTTTATTCTGCATATGTTGACTTATTGATGAAGAAATGGAGGAGTTTTGAGTCTGGAACACTTGTTTCTCTGAAGAGGAATTTTCCACTCAAATGGCTAACCTTGTAATCAGCTCTTTGTTCTGCTTCTGTAGACATGATTGCTACATAAGCTGAAGGGCAGGGTGACCTTGAGATCACCTGAAGACTACCTCCCTCCTCTTTGCTTGTTTTGTCTGGATAACAGAAGTATTGCCTTTGCTTGTTAAGCCCTATAAAAGTAAGGTTACCCCTGAGCTCAGGGCCCAGATGTTTAGAGCACTAGCTCTTCTGGGACCGTCAGCGTAATAAACCTGAGTTCTCCAACTCTCCGAATGGTGCTTGGTTTCCAACCGGTCTGATTTTTCTGCAACATCTTCAGACTACTTTACTCTCTTGGTGCCAATTTTGGTGACATTTCAAGTGGAATCACCAGATTTTGAAGAACAAGAGGTGACAAATACACTAAAATGCAATCCGATATGTCGGGATACATGAAATACATAACTTGCCACATTACTATTACTATTCTGGTTTACTATTACTCACTGTATTACTATTCTGGTTTCTGCACTATAAACGCAGAAATTCTAACAAATCCTATTTTGCATGGTTTCCATTTTTAAAAGCACAGTGCATTTTTTAATGCACATGCTGCATGATCAAGTATATTCCTTATATATTCCTTCTAACTTGATAAGCTATCAATGTGAATCTAATTCCCATGCTTACGAGTATACATGTCTGAATATTGGAAGACTTTTTCACAGATTAGCTTCAGGCTCTATATGTTTCAAACATTGTTTCCCCCACATCCTATGTACTTAGAGAGCAGAGGTCCTAGGACATGTTGGTGTCACGGATACAGCCCCAGACCCTCATGTCACGACTCTGGGTGAGGTGGCATAATAGGCTGAAGAAGTGCTCCTGGAACTCCTTCCATATTGGCACCACTATACTGGTATAACTAAATCCAAACTAAAGTGTTTGAGTTTTCTGAGCTGGATCCCAAATGCAAGGAGAAATGTGACAAAGTAGAGAACAGAATGGAAAGAGACAGTGGTCTTGACAGACTGCGGTGAAAATATTTTGCAAATTCTACAAAATTGTATAACCCTGTGAACACATGGCTAGAACTCCTTGTAGGTTTTTGAAAGGAGAAGGTGCCAGTGAGGGGCCATGTGGCCTTTGTGGCCTATGCATCATTCACTTCACAAAAGATTCTTCTCTGCAAGTCAATTAAGTGTTTCTGGAGGTAGAAAATGTTTGCTGTGTCAAATGTTGCCAAGAAGTGTAATAAGAGGAGGACTGACATGCAACTTTCGGATTTGGCAAGTAGAGACCTTTGGTGACCTTGAGGATATTCATTTCATAGGAAGGGAAAGATGCCGAATTAGAATGGAATAAGAAGAGAATGGGAGGTTTGGTCCTGATCTTTCTGTAGTTAGGCATATATATTAACCTTTGGAATTTTTGAGGCAGGTGAATGTATTATCTATTTAGAACATCATAGTTTTTTTTTGTTTTTGTTTTTGTTTTTGTTTTTTTAAAGAAATGTTGCTGTGGCAGGAAGCATTGAGTGGCTGGAAGCTAGAAGGGTACACAGGGTGAAGAGAGGGCTATTTAAGGATGAGTCCTGTTAGAGTAGGTATATATTCTGGCCCAGTAGAGAGAAAGAATAATAATGCCGAAGAGAAGGGCTAATTTTAGGAGCCAAGTGCCTGAGGTGGGAGGGAAGCCAAGGAGATATCTGGAGGAGAAGCTGGTGTTAATAAGATAAATTTATTCTCACCTTGATAAGGGAAGTACCACCTTTATTTACAGTCTAAGTGTCTCAGAGTGAGGAGGCAAAGTCAGAACATTCAGGAGTTTTTGGAGTCTGGTTTAAGATAGGTCTTTCAATAAAGGGATGAGGTGGGAACTTGATTAGGATTAGGTAAGGGTTATGATATGATAGTTTAGAATCTATGGACAGAGAAGGAAGATGGAGAAGATACAGCTGCAGGTAAGTTGGCAGATTTGATTAAAGGAGATTTAAAGAAATCATTCCCAAGAGATTAACTTTATTTTATTTTATTTTCCTGGTAAAGTTTGAAGCAAGGTCAATAATTAAAAGTGAGGGGCTAGTATGGTGTGCAGGAGGTCTGAAGGGGGGAAAAGAGGAAAACTATCATATCGAAAGTAACAAAGCAAAGGTACTAAGGAAGGATAGTAGGAATACAGGTGGCTGACTGGTGTACTCCCAGTCTCTCTGCTAAAAGGTAGTCCTCTCAAAGGTAACTAATCTCCCAGATGCAACTCACCCTTCCCCACAGAAAACATTTTAAACTCATTGTCACTCCCAAAGCAATTTTGCAGCCACCAAAAGTGGAGTTCTTCAAAATGTCTTGCTGTCAACAAAGGTTCTTTACTTCTCATTTTAAGATTAACAAGCCCTTGGAAGGGTTGTTCCAGATCAGGAGGTGGTTGGCCACAAAAGTTAATTTAGATTTCTAAACTTCCAACCTGGAGAATTGGAGAATCACTCAAACCTTTGAAATTAGTATCTTCTGGGTTTTTCTCAAGGTTTTGAAGATCTTAAGGCCGAGTTTTAACCAGAGATCAATGCATGATAAGTTTTCCTCCCCCAGAGTGTCCACAAGGACAGGAAAATGTCTAAACTGTCATTGTCCAGGCCTCCCTTTTCCTTGTGACTTGTATGTAGCCTTGACACATGGTAAGCACCCAATATATAATAGCTGCCATAAAATCTATGTCTATGTAAGAATATCCAACCTTATAAAGAATTTTAATTAAAATTTGACTCAAACAGAATATGCCTGAAAGCAAGATCTCAGCAGACTGAGAAAAATACTTCTGAGAATAATAGTCTATATTTTCAAATACTTTTTATGTATTTGAAATAAAGGAGGGGATGTAAGGAAATTTACACAAGTTGGGTGAAAGCTAGGAGGGGATCGGATTACGGGATAGTTAAGATTAAGTGTTATCTGGAGGGTGGTCATGCTTTAGAAGGAAGGGTCTGGAAAGAGGCCTTTCAAAGGTGTATTAACCTAGATGCACAGAAACAGCAAACAGGGCTTGCTGAAGGCAAAGATAAATCTTTTACTAAAGAAGTTATAAGCCTGGGCATGACTACCTACCATGCATGACCTGCCCCGTTAGTTATTTATGATCAGATCACCCTGTGAGGTTACTTTCCATAGAACCCTTTTTTATCTACATCTACATAATCCCTTATTCATTTGGAAATATTATTTTTTTATAAAGTGCTTACTATGTCATGTTTATTCCACAAAATGAGACAATCAGTAGTTCTAAAGGGCTCCTTAAGGATGAGAGAGACAGGTCCAAGCCTCATCATATTAAATGATGAAGATGTGCTAAAAACATGCTTAAGACTGGCCTAATATTGGTCCTTAGTTTAAATATTCACATTTAACAAATTGACTCATGCTATTCAAAAGATAGTTGGAAAATTTATAAAACGAATGAATTCATAGCATGGCATCCAGGAAGGAGATACACATTTCAAGTTGTGTGATAAATGCCTTCTGTTCTCAGTCATGTCTGTATCTCTGGGGGTGTATGAGTAATTGCATTTGGAGATAAGTAGAGAAGTCTACATTCCAAGCCCTGAATGCTGTGGCCTATCTAGCCTTGTTCTAGAAATTCTTTGATTATTGCTTGTTGCTAGGAATCCCCTTTAACTACTACTAAATGGAAAATAACTAAACAAAATAGCACGAAACAAAACCCAAGTTACCAGTTCTGCTAGAGTTACAAAATTGAATCCATTCAATTGTTTTTGAGTATTTAGAGAACATTTTTGAGTGCAAGATTGATTATTAATTTTATTGAGGTTTGTATATAAGAGATTAGAGAAAATATTTAAGTCTGAAGTCCAAAAAAATAATGTTTTCAATGATTTATTCACAGTGATATTGACAGTGCAGGACTATGAATGAATGATGCAGTCACCCCCTGTTCTAGGAATCTTTGGCAAACCATAAGGCACCTCTGGGAGTGGATACATTCTAGTTTGAGATGTTTTAACATAAAAGTACAGGTATAGACTATTAAACGTACGTCTTAACTTTCACTTAACTGTTTAGCCATTAACTGTTTAGTCATTCGGTTATATTAAAATTTATTCATTTGTTTAAGAATTTATGATACTCTACTGCACAAAGTATCAAGTGGCCACTATGGAAGTAATAGAGGTGATTAAGACTGCATTTAGGGTCAAGGATTTTGCACTTGAATCAAGATGATGCTTATCATCTACTCAATACTATGTTCAGTCTTAAAACAAACAACTAAATCTATAGTTAGTTTCTGTTTAAAGTTAAAGGCCATTTTACATGCATTCATTACAAAGTTGAAAATGGGGAAATATTTGCACTCCCCCTTAGGAGAAGAAATGATCCAGCAGGAAGATGAGTCCTCATACCCATTGAAGTATTTCTAAAGCAATACAACTCTATCACAATTGCCTTCTGCCTGACAGTAGTGGTAAGATCACTTGAGTTAAGAGATGGTAAAATGGGAAAAGTTACAACAGTAGACACCCACATACACACCACCCTGCTTAGATACAGAACAACTTCCCACACTGTCCTGACCGCTTGTGCATACCTACCTACCTGTCACATGTCCCTCCTTCCACCATCCTACAAACAGCCCTTATCTTAAACTTTGAGTTTATCATTCCTTATTTCTTCTCTAGTTTTACTAAATATGTACCCTCAACAACACATGGTTTGTTCTTATGAGTTAGTCAATAAACAGAACTGTATCACACGTATTGTTTTGTGACTTGCTTTTTTACTCAACCTTAGTTGGAATTCATTCATGGTAATGTGTATGGCTGCTGCTCCTTTTTGTTACTGCACTACATAATGTCCTACTGCCTGCCTATTCCAATATTTATCAATTTTTATCAGGTCCTGCTGAAATTGCAGCATTGACTAAAGCTAAGTTTATCGAAGCTGAGATGAGTAGGGTTAATTGCAGCCAAAGCCAAATTATGATCATCATTATCTATATCACAATTATTATCAGTTAAAAACAAAAAAAAAATATGAGAGAGATGTTAAAATGTCAAGAAAAGTTTGGAAGCTATTTAAAAGGACCAGTGAGGAATCACAAATAAAAGAAAGCATCGTTGAGAAAAATTATAGAGGTAGAATTTTTACAACTGGTAATTTTTGGATTTTGGAAGTAAGGAAAATGATAGGTCAAAGATGAAAGAATGGTGGAGTCATGAACTAAAATAGGAAAACCAGAAGCTAGAACTGATCAACTATGTTTCATCAGAAATGCAGGTGACATATCCAGAGGGAAGTGTAGGTCAGGAAATAGATTGAAGATAGTTTCTATCTGTCATTTTACAGTTATTTAGTATAAATGTCTATTGAGGACCATGCAAGAACTTACATATGTTATTTCATTGACTTATTCATTCAAAAACATTTATTAAGTGTCTATAATGTTTTGGCTACTATGTGAGGAGCTAGGGCTACCATGGGGAGCAAGACAAATCCCTGCTCTTGGATAGCTTCCAGTCAAAAAAAGGAAACAGATAATGGAATATTACTCTACCATAAGAAGAGTTGAAATAATGCCATTTGCAACGACATGAATAGACCTTGAAATAATCATACTAAGTGAAATAAAACAGACAGAAAAGGTTGAAAACCACATGATATCACTTATATGTGAGATGTAAACTTAAAAGCAACAAATGAACAGGACAAACAAACAGAGACTCATGGACACGGACAATGGACTAGTGGTTACCATAGGGGAGGAGAGAAGGGAAAAAAATAAAATGTTAAATAAACAAACAAACAAAAAAGAAAACAGAGAACAAAAGATAATTACATCATATTAAGACTATTAAATTCAACTGAGTAAATTTGAAAATTTGATAGGCTTTATTAAACAACACCCCATTTAGTAACTAGAAGAGAGCTCCAGGGTTGTACAAAATAGAAGGCTTCTTTTTTTTTTAAATAGGAAGAAGGGTGGGGCAAGGGTACTATAACAAAAGAAAAGAAAAGAAAAGATTATTTTGGGGCTGGACAGCTTTGAGGCGAGAGAAAGGGAGGGCATGTATCTTGCAAATTGCCTCTTCCCTCTATTGGGGAAATGAGGAGGATTCATGTGACGGATTACCCTACTGGTGCTTGACCAGAGAATTTCAGGCCGGTTGATTAAGATTACTTTTCTGAGAGGCTGAAATTGCAATTAGATCAGGTATTAAATCTAGGCTAGTATCATGGGCTAAAAGCATGAGTGACTATTTTGCTCCTGTGGTTTTCTTTTTAACAAGACTTTAGTGAAAGAATTATAGCACACTGAGAAGACAGAGAAAGGATTATGTAGTCCACTAGTGTTGCCATAACAAAATACCACAAACTAGGTGGCTTAAACAACAGAAATTTATTTTCTTACAGCCTGGAGGCTGAAAGTCCAAGATCAAGGAGTTGATGGGGGTAGTTTCTCCTGAGGTCTCTCCCCTTGATTTGCAGATGGCTATCTTGTCTTCTTGCTATGTCCTCACATGGCCTTTTCTCTGAATGTGCACACTGGTGTCCCTTCCTCTTATAAGGACACCAGTCCTATTGGAATAGGGCCCTGCCCTTATGACCTCATTTAACCTTAAGTACCTCTTTAAAGATCCTATCTCCAAATATAGTCATGTTGATGGTTAGGGCTCCAACATATAAATTTTGAAAGAACACAATTCAGTCCAAAACAGATTAGCTTTTCAGAAAGTAGCCCCATCCAAAGTAAGATCTGAAGTTCGCATGGAATTAGCCAGGTAAAGAGTGAGGAGATGTATACTTCAGACTGCAAGTAAAGCATGGTCAAAGGCCAGGAACAATAGAGAATATGGCACATTAGGAAACTAAAGGTCATTTCCAGATGAGTCTAGAGAGGTAAGCAAACAACCTTGGAAGGCCTCGGAAGTCATGACAAAATTGCAACTTTATTTCAGGGCAATAGGAAGTCCGTGGAATGCTGTAAGCAGGAGAATGACAAAACCAAATTTGCACTAATTACTTTGGCTGTAGTGTAAAGAGTTAACTGGAAAATGATAACACTGGAAGTAGGAAGACAAATTAGGACGCTGCTACAATAATATAGGCAAGATGGCAGTGGGAATGGAGAGAAGTATGCAGAACCAAGAAATCCTCAGGACATAGAATTGGCAGGACTTGCTAATGGACTGGGGAATGAGGAATAAACTTAGAATGATGCTTAGGTTTCTGAGTCGAGCAAATAGGTGGGAAGTTGGTTTGTTGCCCTAAGACAGGGGACAAAGAAGCAGATGGTCAGGGAGAGGGGAGGATCATGAGCTCAGTTTTTAATATATTGAGTTTTAGATTTGTGAGTCATATAAGTGAAGATGTTGATAGCCTTATCAGCTAGCTATTTCAATGTTTCAGAAATGAGATGTTTTTTTTTAAATGAAGTTTCAAGAGGTTGATTACAGTGGGATGCATACCCATGTTTATCTGACTCCAAGGGCTATGCTTCTTCTACTGTAGTCTACAAAATTTTCCTCAAAGCTCTGAGTCAGAAATATTTTGGACTTCGGAATTTTCTGGATTTTAGAAAGCTAATATTGTTCTTATACTCTATATTATAGAGCAGATACTGGGGCAATCTCTCATAAAAATATACACATTAGTAAATCTTCAATGAATCGTGAATAACTATGAATAGTCTCATGACAGGATAGGTTTTGTCATCAAATGAATAATATAAAAGCTTTTATTTTTCAGGGTGTACTGGATTTTGGAACTGTAGATAAAGTTGTACCTTCTGGAATAATGTGATGCCATAGAAGTCAAAGGAATAGAGTTTCAAGAATAAAGTAATGGTCAGGAGTGTCAAATGTTATTGAGGGAAGAATTGAAGAAAAATTATTAGACTGGGCACCAAGAAGTTAATTATATCTTCGGGAACATATCTTTTACTAGTATAAGGTAATAGGAGTACAAGTCAACTTTTGAGGATTTAAAGAGTAAGACAAACTACATAACAACAAAATGATTAAAATGAAATGACAAAAAATACAAAGTATCACCACCAACAATTTAGAGCAAGTGGAATTTTCTTTCACTGCCGGTGGTAGTGTAAATTGGCATAAGCATTTTGGAAAACTGGCAGTATCTACCGACTAAAGCTGAACATATGCATAACACATGACCCAGTAATTCTAATCCTAGATATATGTTCAGCAAAAATGTATGCATATGCACTCCAAAAAACACATACAAGATTGTTCTTATCAGCTTTGTTTGGGAGTAGCTGTGGGTTCATGGCTGTTCATTATGTTGTAAATAAATTAGTTACAAATAAATAAAGTGTCATGAGTAGACCACTGAGAACTGTTGATCATGAGCCAAGAATTATAATTAATTCAAATCTGTGCACTGAGGTCCATATGAAAAGGGAAGAGGTATAAGTTGTTAATGAGAATGGTGCCTGAGGATGTACACTTCCTTCCAAGCACACTAATGATAAAAGCAATAGATGGGTAACTCAAGGGGTGACCAGTAGATGGAAACCATGTGAACACATGTGCAGGAGAGAGCAAGCTTGGGCCACTACCATGAATCTGTCGTGCTAGGCCTGGATTGCCCTCCTATAGGCTTTTTTTTTTTTTTTTTTTAACAGACTTCTGTCTTGCTTAAGTCATTTTTATTTTGTATTTTCTATTATATATAGGAAAATGCAACCTATAACTAATAGATTTCTATTAACTTCCTCATTTGACTTAATCTAGTCAAAGTTGATTTTTGCTATTTGCAACTAAAAAGTACCAACTAAAATATATGGCACAGGATTTGTGGTTATAAAGTCAAAATTTGCTCTTCTGTATATTTTATTTTAGAGCTTATTAAAAGTGAATATGTGAAGAAGTATACTTAATATTTTATATATATCCAATGATTTTAAAAGACAGTATAATCAATGGTTAAAAATATAGTGAAAGAGTAGACAACCAGTCAAGTCTTTTTCACAAGTTAGTGTCGTGAAAAAAAAGATGAAGTCAGAATTTATCTCGATTAAAAGCAAATTAAGAAAACAAAGAGACATAGCAATCACATGCAAGGTATGGACTTTAGTTAGATTTTGATCTGCTCCAATTTTGGCAATTTGGGGAAATTGGACTGTGGTACAGGATGATGTTAAAGAATTAGGGTTAATTTTGTTATGTATGAGTAAGGTATTATAGTAAAGTGGGGGAAATGTTCTTATTTTTAGAGATGAGTACTAAAGTAATTAGAGAGAAGTAAAATATTCATGATTTACTTAAAAATTTTTAGCGAACAAATAGATGGAAAAATATGGTAAAATGTTAGCTATCTGGCTGTTCATTATACTGTTATACTTTTGATACACTTGAAATTTTTCATAAAAAGAATAAAAATGCATCTGTGCAAAGAAGCTTTGTTTTTACAATTACAGAATAAACGTCCTATAAAATGCAGCCGATAATTATAATTTAACCAAATAGGATATTTACTCTGTGACAGCAAAGAATTCAAGAGAGTTTTGTAAATTATTTCAATTTTGTGATAAAAAATTCTCCAATTGGTCTTTGCCCAATTACTTTGCTCCCTTCCCCTAAAACTGAATTGGAAGACTATGGCGAACATGGCAGTCGCTCAGAGTCCTGAGGACTTCAAAACTGGTGATGGACAATTCAGTGTGGAATAAGCTAAATGTCTGGCCAAAGCTGAAGTCTGGCCAGCCTCCATGTATGCTGCGAAAATTCTTTGGCTGCAGCCCTGATGTTGTAATATCTGAGGTTGCATCATTCTTCTCACAGTTGCTTCTGGACCAAATAAATGTCAACAGCATATGATGTAAACATGTCAGGGTAGAGAGTATAGGTGTCTGTCATGTTCTTTCTTCCTTTCTCTTTCTCTATATCTCCCTCTCTTACCCCCTCCCTTTCTTTTTTCCTTCAATTAGTGGTAAAATTCTTATTTCTTCTGTGTTGCTTTGCTACTCTTCCCTTTCTTCAAGCTGTCACATGGCTTCACAGGACTGTCATTCAGAGGTTTCCTGTGCTGGTGTTGCTAGGTGGAACGGCTGCAGGGAGCATAGAACACATAGGGACTGACTAGATTAGCAACAGATTTAAGAATCTTGGCAACTTTTTAAAAGGAGGCTGGAGGCAAATCTCTTCTAGAAAATTTAGGGAAAAACAGTGTCTGTATTTCTGTCTTATGACTTCAATCATTTCTTCCCTATCATTCAGTTTCTACGTAGAATCTACGAATTTATTTAAGGGTAATTAAACACTATCGTCTTCCAATAACTCACGATTCTCTTGATTCCTTCCCAATATGTGACTGCTCTGTTTGAAATAAAATCTAGATGAACTAGCATTTTGCATTAAAGGGTCAGAACAATTGGCAGAGCTGCAAGTTTGGCGACTTTGTAATTGGGAATGGTGAATATAATGGTTGAAGAGGTTTTGATTAGGCATGTCTTAGTATTCTGAAATGCGGAAAGAAAATATAGGTGAAAAGTGTTGCCCTCATGCCTGACTCAGTGCAAATCAACAGGTAAGTTATTTTTTATAGTTGGAAACAGACAGCCCTGCTGATGCACCAATAGATACATGGTTCAAGGACATTTGGGATTTTGGAGAGCTCTCTTCAGCTCCCTTGTTTGCAAAACACTAACCTTGGTTGAATCATTGCCTTTCTGCCTTTATTTGTCTCTTCCCAGGTGTCAGCTTACTGGATAAGAAACCTGCCCTGAAATTCTACTTTCCTTGGCTTCTCTTCTGTTGAGCTTTATTGAATAGAACGCCTAACTCCTGCCTAACTTGGCTCTCTTCATCCTGGCTCATGCTGAAGCAACTGGACAGCTTGGCTCAGAGTCCAAGAAGTTAGAGCCTATGACCTCATGCCAACCACCCCCCGCCCCCCAATTCTGTTCCTGCCCAGTCTGGTTTGTGAATAGTTCTTGGCAAATCCCCCAGAGGAGAACAGAGCCACTAACAATAGCAACTCTCTTTTTAACTTGAATCTCTTGGTACTCAGGACTATAAACTTAGGAAAACCCAAAATAACCTATGTAATTACAGTGGGTTACTCTAACAGTCTATTTCTCCTATTACCAACATTAGAGTCACTCCAGTAGATATTTAGCTGCTTGTAGTGGAAAGAGTACTGGGCTTATAGCCAGGCAGACCTAGATTCTTAACTTAACTATTTACTAGTTAAGTTAACTTAGCTATTTACTAGTTTTATGACTTTGGACAAGTTGCTAATTTGAGCATGTTGGAATTGAACGAGCAAATGTACATGTAAGTGCTGGGAGAATTACAAAATGTTACGCAAAGTTAAAATGTTGCTATTGAGAAATGAGGATAATTTAAAAGTTTCAGAAAAAGGAGAAACTAAATCTTCAAGAAGCACTTGAATCAACCTGAAGCAAGACAATGCTTAATCTCTTTTCAACACCCTGCTCCTTCTTAAAAACAAACAACCAGAACTAGTTTCCTTTTAAAGTTAAAGTCAGTCTTCCCTTTTGTTCATGATGAAGTTGGAAATGGGGAAGGGTTTGGTAGTTTCTCTTATGATGTTAAAAGGAAAAACCGCAAGCCCCAAATGGAGTTACTTGTGTCAAAAGCCCATGATATCAAACCTAGATTTAATACTTAACCTAATTGGAGATACAGCCTTTCCCAGGAGTGAATTTCAAACCAGTCAGTCTGGAATTTCCTGATTCACACTAGTTTGGTAATCATTATAAGACCCCCGGCCCTCCCCGAAGGGAAGGTGTCCTTGCCTGAAATAATCTACTTCTAATTTCTTAGTACCACCTTCTTTCTGCCTATAAAAATATTCCATTTTGTACAACCTCTCAAAATGCGCTTCTAGTTGCTAAATGGGATGTTGACTAATTTATGAATTGCTTGATAAAGCCAGTTAGATCTTCAAATTTGGTTGAATTTTGTTTTTTAACAATATCAAGGAACGATACAACAGGAAGATAAGTCCTCATACTAGTAAGTGCAGGAAAGAGGGTCATCTGCTTACATGCTAACTGTGCTGGTTTTCTCTGCAGTTAAGCTATTTTGTCCCTTAAATTTTTATTTTATATATAGTGAAAGGGGTTGACTCTTCAGATTTAGACATATTTTTGTCCATAACACTCTTGTGCATGCACAAAAAGAGAAATTTTCTATTGCAATCAAGGCAGAGTGATCTGTTGTGATCTTTTTTTAAAAAGTTCTTCTTTTATTTGAATTGTAATGTGTCAATAATAGGTCCACTGTTTCCCCAGCTAGGATGGCCTGGAGACTTCTATAACCCTCCACTGATGGTCTTAGGAGATAAATGGGTCCTTCCTGGTAAGCAAAGAAGTCTTCCATGTGTCTAAAGGTATACAAACCTGCAAGTGGAAAAACAGCCAGTGGCAAGCTTCAGTTATAGCTTGGAAGCCTGGATAGCCCTAAAGTCTTTGTATGCTTGCAAACTCTTCCTTTGATGACTCAGCCATCTAGCATGCAGGCTCTTCATAGCCTGTAGCTGATCAAGCCAATAGCATGACAGCAAGTGGCAGAGAATAGGGCTGACAGATGCAATGTCTGTGTCACTGTTTGGACATGGTATGTACATGTCAATTTTCCTCTTTTGCTGATCTGGATGAAATCACTCTTAAATATTGGTGTGTGCTTGAACATATTATACTCTCCTTCTTTGTCCAGCTGTTAACTTAAGTTCCCCTTAGAGGTATTAAGGGTAACTTAACAGCTGGACAAAGTAGCTGCACAGTAGCTGCACAGCCAGCTACTGTGGACTGAGTAATGTGGTGACATAAATTCACTACTCACGGTTATAGTTTATCAAGGAATTTCTGCCTCTCGATTTTACCTCCTTGAAGGTGTCTGTAATAGTTTTCTATTACCACAAATGTAGTAGCTTAAAACAACACACATTTATTATCTCACAATTTCCATGGGTCAAGAGTCTGGGCATGATTTTGATGGGTCCTCTGCTGAGACTCTCACAAGGTTGCAATCAAGGCATAGACCAGGACTGGGGTCCACTTAAAGCTTGAGGTCCTCTTCCAAGCTCACACAGCTTTCGAATTAATTTCCTTGAGGCTGTATAGCTATGGTGCCTCTATCGCATCTTCCTGTTCCCTTCACAGCATAAATCACAATTATTTTTTATTGCCAATGAATTCCTTGACAGAAAGAACCCAGCATAGTGTTTTGGCACATACTTGTTATATGAATCAAGTCTCAAATTAGGCTATTTGTGACCCACATTATTTTACTAATTTGTCAGCAACTTGAGGGCAGAGCCCTGAATCATTCATGTTTGTCTCCCTCAGGGGGTGGGATTGGGGTCCAGTCCAGGGCATGGTTTAGCATTGCTGAAATCTGATTTAAAAGAAAAATCAGGTGCAAGAATACAGGTGGGAAAGGGAGAACAAGAGAGAATGTAGCAAATTAGAGTGAATTTGGGAAGTCAGGCTGGAAAGAAATGGGAGAAGCCAACAGCAGAAGTCAGCCACTTTTAAGTTCCAACAAGGCTACACCTCCTTACATGACGTCAGAAGAGACTTCAAGAAAATGAAGATAAGCTTCTCGCGAGAAGAAAGATCGACAGCGAGAAAGTGTACGTCAGTCTGTGACCCGCCTTCCCTGAGCTCCACCCCGGTCCTCACTCCCACCTTGAACCAGCCGCATGTGACGCCATGACGCGTGCGTGGCCGCGGCGCAGGGGGCGTGCCCACGGCGCAAGGGGCGGGTCCTTAGCGCCGGAGGAGGAAGTGGTGCGGTTATTGCTCTTTCTTTCTGCCCCCTCCGCTGGCTCCCAGGCGCGGATAGGGGCTACTTTCTCTGCCGCTGCTTCGCGCTCCCGTTCTGTTCACCTCCATGTGCTTCGGCGCCGTCGCTCCCCTTGCTCAGGCCGCCTCTTATTCCGGGGTCTATGGAAGTAATGGAAGGACCCCTAAACCTGGTGAGTGGCCTTCAGAGGGTCGCGTCCGCCCTCGGTGCTTTTACCTCAAGAGTTCGGTCTGGTCCCAGGGGTGCCGCTGACTCACGAGGCCAGGAGGCGGGTCGGCGAAGGTGGTCCTAAAGGCTGGGGGGCGCAGGCGGGCGTGGCCCCACAGAGTCTCCAGACCAGCTGTCCCAGACGTCGCCCCGCTCGGAGATCCCCAGGAAGATCCCGCGTCCATTTCCCGCTGCCTCCGGGCGCCCCCTGTCGCAGGGCTCTAGGCAAGGGGCTTACACTAGCCGGGGCTGCCCCCTCTTCAGGCCGAAGGAAATGCCTTCAAGCGCCACGTAACCACCTCTCTGCAGCTTGGAGAGACACTGAAACCGGTCAGGGCAGAAATGGTGTGTTATAGTGCTTTTAACTTCCAAAACAGAGGGTCTGAAATCTGAGCCTCCCCACTTTGGAGAGGTGAAGTAATACCCCTTCTCACCCCCATTTTTCTCTTCACTCATTTGTCACATTCAGATGCATAAACTGACAGTCTCCCTTTTCGGATAAGTTGGAGACAGCTGGAGAAAAAGACAGGGTTATTTCTGTTAGCTGAATTTCATCACTTTAGGCATAATGAAAATATGGTAGATGTTTGCCTTTCTCAGAAAAAGTGCTGATAGCCTATTATGTTTTTAGGCACTTCAGGTGTTGCGATTTAAGCAACCACGAGAAACACATTCTTTTTCTGACTGGCCACTGCATCTTCTCGTTTCCCAGAGAGGGTACTTACTTTGAATACAAAGCCAGGTTACTTGAGGTTGCAGACAGACTGAAGGAACTTAAGTGTCACAGGTTTGAAATTCAGTTGCAGTGGTGGGATTGGAAAAAGGACGTATGGAGAATTAATTTCTCAGGTTGGAACTCTGAACCCTAGGGTCGTGGAAGAGCCCTGGGCTGGATTTAAACCATTCTATAAAGGAGGAGTAGCAGCGCATGGTGGTTTAAGAGTATAGATTCTGGAGCTACACTGCTGGGATTTGAATTCTGGCATTGTCACTTAAAAACTGTGTGACCTTGGGCAAATTAGTTGACCTCACTGTTTTGGTTTGTTGTGAGCATTCAAGGAGCAAATAGGTGTAAAGGGCTTAGAACAGTAACTGGTACATAGTACAATGTAAGAGTTAGCTATTATGGTAACCCAGAGCATAAGTCTTTAATTTAAAATTTCACTTGTAAAATAAAGATATGGACTTGTTGAGCTTGAAAGGCCTAAGATTCTAGGACCTAAACCTGTGGTTACCAAATGACTGGTGGCCAGGTCACTGTTCTGAGAAGTACCTCCCAGTTTTATTAAGTTGAGCCCTGCCCCCATTGGTGAGAGTTGTTTACACTTAAAAGAATTGGACTAGATTTGTGAGTTTTTAAAAACTAGGGAAATGTCTTGCACTTTTCTTGTTTTTAAGGTGACATAGTTTGCAGTGAAATATAATGGATGGCTCAATATTGAAACTTAGCAGGAATGTTATTAGAAATAACCAGCAGTTTATAAAGTGCTTCAAAGTTCAAGTGCCCATGCAAAATAGCCATTGGTTTAGTTCCAGTTAACTTCACTTTATTTGGCTACTGGCTGCAGCATAACCCCAGCCAGCTGTCCCACTAGTGTGTGGTGGCTTATGAGAAGACTGGAACTGGGTGAAGCAGCAGAATCACCAGTTTAGGAAGAATTAGTTAAATGTAATAGTATTTTTGTAGAAAATTTTGAATCGAGTCCTGTTAAGCAGGCTAGCATAATTCCATAATCCAGCTATAAAATATATGTGGGCAAATATTAGAAATTTGGCATCATGAATTCTTAAACCATTTGAGATTTAGAAGATCTGAGTTCTAGCCAGCTGTTTATTGAAAGATAACAGTGGAATAGAGATTAACATTAACTTCAATCATTTTAACACTGCTGCTTGTAAGTACCAAAGACGAGTTTTTTGAAGACTAGTGTATTCTTTTATGTGAGCAGATATCCAGCTTAGTATTCAGTTGATTTCAATGAGAAATAGTTCTCAACACTATGATTTCGTGAGTACCTTTGAAAATCTCAGTGGTATACATAAGCTTTTTCTAATTGCATAGTATAGTCGTAATTCATTGTATAAGGACTATTGCAGTGCATAGACTTATGTATCTTCAGAGCATCCTTGGAATTTAGGAAGAACTGCTTCCCGTTTTACAAATAAATAAGCCTAGGCTGAGAGAAATTAAGTAATTAAACTAGTGACTCAAAAACATTATGGATCACAATTTATTTTGATGTGACCTCTTTCTAGTAATGCTTCTGTATTAATGTACTCATTATTTTCATTTCAATATGGTCCTTATCTGTTGAACTGTAAATTCTGTGTCAGCATTTAGTGCCTCTGCTCTAGTATTTTTATATTAGATTTGCAGTAAGGGTCTGTAGGATTATTTCCTCAGTGAATTTTTAGGATATAGAAGAGACCAGTTTGAAATAGTCATTTTACTATATAGTACAGACATTGTGTTCTAGTTCTGGTTTTTGAATTTGGTCAGAAGAAAAATAAGATAAATCTTATATCAGTTGAGGGGGAAAATAGCTAGTCTTTGGACTCTTTTGTTTTACCAGTTATTTTTTTCTGTCAGTTTTTAACATGGAAAAATTATAACAAAATCACTTACTGTATATTTAGGCATTTATTTCCATACATTTAATTTTGGCATTGTGAATGCTGGCACCAAATGTCAAAACTCGTGAAATAATGTCTAGTTCTTTGGTTTGTTTGCTACCTGTTTGGGAAGTGATGTCAGACCTTAATTTATACATGACTGTTGCTCATGCTTTGCTTACCTACTCTGCAAACTCAAAGGACAAGGTCCATGTGACTACATGGCCATAATTGTACTCTATGTGTTTGGCTCTTAAGAGTGCTGAGAATACATTTGTTGAGTAACTAAGCTTCCTTCTAGAGTGGTTCTTCTTATCTAAGAAATCAGATATCTGGGTCCAAAGAATGGCCTTGTACATACCTAAAATCTTTGTAACTATCCCATGTTAATTATATTGGCAGTGAAATCTTTAAGTTAAAAAAACAAAAACAAAAACAAAATGCTGTTTGAACTCTTCCCTTGTTGCCTTGGAAATTTCAAGAAAAATTCATCCCGTGTCACAGTTAGGCTGTGCTTAATGGAAGTACTCTGGGGAAAGGTGGTAGAGCACTAAGACTTATTCAACAATTGCTAAGTGCTAAGATTGGCACCAGGCACTTTGTATGTATATTATTTATTTTGTTTTGTTAGGAGCTATATGAGATTCATTATATGGATGAATACATTGAAATGCAGAGTAAGTGGTGATAGTGGGATTTAAAAGCAAGATTCTAAATAAAATATCGATCTTTCTGTTCGATCAGTGTTTGCTCATTTGTTTGACTGTGATTCACAATGAGAAATTTTTACATAACGACCAGTACATACAAACGTGTATATTACTGCCGAGCTGCTACATTCTGGATGTGCCTCCTAGAATTGTGTAAAATGCAGGGACCCTCATAAATTTCACCCCCAGACAACAAAAAACTAAAACTAAAACTTTTATATGATGGCATACACACACACACACACACACACACACACACACACACATTCTCGTGTGTGGTGTTATATTTGGTGCACTCTAATATTTACTATTGTAGTTTTTGAAAAAATGCTGTTCTGACCCACTAAATCTATTTCACAGCTCACTAGGTGTTATATCCTATAATTTGTCTTCATAGCAGATAGTGGTAAGTTATGAAAAAAGGCAAACTAAATTGGAAACCTGAGGAAGAAAAAAGATGGAAAGATGTGTGTGGGAGAAATTGATCCTTAGACTTAAAATCAAAAAACAGGTTTCCTGGACTTCTCTAGCTCTTGAGCAGTTATCTTAAGTATAATTTTATTACATTAGAGGGTCAGTTTGGTACTTACTGTTAGAAGACACTACTTGCCTGTAGGAGACTCACTGATGGATGAATGGATAAAGAAAATTGTGTATGTGTGTGTAGAATGGAATATTATTCAGCCATAAAAAAGAATGAAATCTAGTCATTTGTAACAACATGGGTGGACCTTGAGGGCATTATTCTATGTGGAATAAGTCAGACAGAAAGACAAACACCATAATGATCTCGTTTATATGTGGAATCTAAAAAAAAATTTCTTTGTAACTGTATGGTGTGACAGATATTAGACTTATTATTGTGATCATTTTGCAATATATACAAATATCAAATCATTTTATGGTACACCTGAAACTAATATAATGTCAGTTATACCTAAGTTAAATATATAATCCTAAGGGAAACAATTACTAATGATTAGTAAATTGTGACAGAATAGAAAAACTAAGACAAAAAAGAAAACATTGATTTTTATGAAGGTCAGATTTATATAATTTTATAAGAAATCGAGAAAGTTAAAAAAAAAAACAAAAACAGGCAAACAAAAAAATTGAGCTCATTTGTATACCAATCTAGGGAAATGAAAATATGTTAATGGAGTTGAAATTCTTTTTAAAACAATTTTTAAATTGAGGTGTAATTGACATACTCATTTCAGATATACAACATAATGGTTCTATATTTGTATATATTTCAAAATGATCACAGGGAGTCTAACATCTATCACCATACATAGTTACTGATTTTTTTTTTCCTTGTGTTGAGGACTTTTAAGATCTGCTCTCTTAGCTACTTTTCAAATATGCAATATCCATTGTCACCATTTCCATGACTTATTTTATAACTGGAAGTTTGTGCCTTTTGGACCCCCTTCCCCCATTTTGCCCACTCCACAACTTGTCACCTCTGGCAACCACCAGTCTGTTATCTGTATCCATGAGCTTGGGATTTTTTTGTTTTTGTTTTTTCTTTTCATTTTTTTAGATTCCACATATAAGTGAGATCATATGTTGTCTTTCTGTGTCTGACTTATTTTACTTAGAATAAGTAAAATAAGGTCCATGTTGTTTCAAGTGGCAAGATTTCATTCTTTTTAATAACTGAATAATACTCCATTTTGTGTGTATGTGTACATATCACATCTTTGTCTATTCATCCGGTGATGGACAACACTTAGGTTGTTTTCATATCTTGGCTATTGTAAATAATGATGCGATGAACATGGTGGTGCATGCATCTTTTGCAGTTAATGTTTTTATTTTATTCAGATAAATACCCAGAAGTGGAATTGCTAGATCATATGGTAGTTATATTTTTAAATTTTTAAAGGAACCTCCTTACTGTTTTCCATAGTGGCTGCACCAATTTACATTCCCACCAACAGTGCATGAAGGTTCTCTCTTCTCCACATCTTCGTCAACATTTCTTGTTTCTTGAGTTATTGATGATAGCTATTCTGACAGGTAGGTATGAGGTGATACCTCATTGTGGTTTTAATTTCTTGAGTAGTGACATTGAGTGTCTTCATGCACCTATTGGTCATTGTATGTCTTTTTTGGAAAAGTATCTATTCAAATCCTCTACCCATTTTTAAATCAGATTTTTTTTTTTTTTGCTATTGAGCTTTCCGAGTTCTCTATATAATTTGGATATTAACTCCTTATCAGATATGTTTTGCAGATATTTTCTCTCATTCAGTATGATGCTTTTTCATTTCGTTGATGATTTCTTGCTGGGCAGAAACTTTTAGTTTGATGTGTCTCACTTTCCCCATTTTTTTTTGCCTTTACTTTTTGTGTAATATGCAAAAAATCATCCCCAAGACCGATGTCAGTGAGCTTACCACCTGTGTTTTCTTCAAGGAATTCTGTGGTTTTAGGTCTATATTGAAGTCTAATCCATTTTCATGTATGGTATCAGATAGTGGTCCAGTCTCATTCTTTTGTACGTGGCTCTCTAGTTTTTCTAGCACCATTTATTGAAGAGACTGTCCTGACCCCATTATATATTCTTGGCTCCTTTGTCATAAATTGTCTATATATGTGCGGATTTATATCTGGGATTTCAATTCTATTTTAATGATCTGTGTGTCTTTTTTTTATGCCAATATCATACTGCTTTGATTCTATAACTTTGTAACATAGTTTGAAATCAGGGAGTGCGATGCCTTTGGCTTTGTTCTTTCTCAAAATTTCTTTAGCTATTCAGGGCCTTTCGTGGTTCCACACAAATTTTAGCATTGTTCTATTTCTATAATTGCCATTGGAATTTTGATAGCAATTGTATTGAATCTCTAGAATGCTTTGAGTAGTATGGACATTTAAACAATATAATTCTTCAGGTCCACGAGCACAGAATATCTTTCCATTTATTTGTGTCGTCTTCAGTTTCTTTCACCAGTGTCTTATAATTTTCAGTGTACAGGTCTTTCACCTCCTTGGTTAAATTTATTCTTAGGTATTTTATTCTTTTTGATGCTATTGTAAATGAGACTGTTTTCTTAATTTCTCTTTCTGATAGTTCATTATTCGTGTATAGAAACAACAGATTTCTGTATACATTAGTCCCCCCTTTATCTATGGTTTCAACTTTCCGCAGTTCCAGTTACCTACAGAAAATATTAAATGGAAAATTCTGGAAATAAGCAATTCATAAGTCTTAAATATGTTGCTTTAATGAGTAGTGCGATGAAATCTCACGCTGTCCCATTCCTTTCTTCCCGGGACATGAATCATCCCTTTGTTCAGCGTATCTACACTGTATAGGCATGTATTGCTAACTATGGGGATATGTTCTGAGATGGTATAGCATACTACTGTAATAGTATGTGCTATGCATTTATACAACTGGCAGTGCAGTAGTTTTGTTTACACCAGCATCACCACATATGCAGGTATGCACTACAATATCACTACAACACATGCATTCCACTATGACATCAGTAGGTGATAGGAATTTTTCAGCTCTATTATAATCTTAGGGGGGACTACTGTTGTATATGTGGTCTGTCATTGACCGAAATGTTTTGTGGTGCATGACTGTATCGAGATGATTTTTATCATTCATTTGGTTAATGTGATGTTTCACATTGATTTATGGATATTAAACTATCTTTGCATCTCTGAAATAAACCCCATTTGATCGTGGTATCTGATCCTTTTAATTTGTTGAATTTGGTTTGCTAATATTTTGTTGATGATTTTTGCATATATATTCCAGGGTGGTTGGCCTGTAATTTTCTTTTCTTATGGTGTCGTCTGGCTTTGGTATCAGAATGATGCTGGCCTTGTAAAATGAGCTTGGAAGTGTTCTCTTCTGTTTTTTGGAAGAGTTTGAGAAGGATCGGTATTTTTTTAATGTTTGGTATAATTCAAAAAGTGAAGCTGGTCCGGAGTTGTGTGTGTTGGGAGGTTTTTTGATTACTGATTCAATCTCTTTACTGATAATTTGTTCAAATCTATTTCTTCATGATTCTGTCTCGGAAGGTTACATGTTTCTAGGAGTTTCTTTATTATAGGTTGTCCAATTTGTTGGAGTATAATTGTAGTATCTCTTATCTTTTGTATTTTTGTAGTATCAGTTGTATCTCCTCTTTCATTTCTGATGTTGAGTTCTTTTTTTCTTGGTGAGTCTAGCTCAAGGTTTGTTGACTTTGTTAATCATTTCAAAGAAACAGCTCTTGATTTTATTAATCTTTTTTATTGTCTTTTTAGTCTTTATTTCATTTATTTCTGCTGCGATAGTTCCTTTCTGCTACTAACTCTGAGCTTTGTTCTTTTTCTAGTTCCTTGAGGTGTAAACTTAGGTTGTTTATTTGAGATTTTTCTTGTTTTTTGAGGTAAGCATTTATTGGTATGAATTTCGCTGTTAGAATCTTTTGCTGCATCCCATAATTTTTGGTATGTTGTATTTCCATTTTCATTTGTTTCAAGGTATATTTTGATTTTTGATTTCTTCATTGACCCATTGGTTCTTCAGTAGCATGTTTAATCTCCACATATTTGAGAATCTTCCAGTTTTCTTTCTGTAATTGTTTTCTAGTTTTATACCATTGTGGTTGAAAATGATGTTTGATGTGATTTCAGTCTTCTTAAAATTGTTAAGGCTTGTTTTATGGCCTAACATGATCTAATGCATCCTGGAGAATGTTCCATGTGCACTTGAGAAAAATGTGTATGTGTATTTTGTTGCTCGTTAGTGGAATGTTCTGTGTGTATGTATGTCTGTGTGTGTGTGTGTGTGTGTGTGTGTGTGTGTGTGTGTGTGTATGTTATATATATATATTTATATATGTATACATGATAGGTCCATCTGGTCTAACATGTTGTTTAAGGCTTGTGTTTTCTTATTGATTTTCTGTCTTTTGATCTATTTATTGATGTAAGAGAGGTATCAAATCCCCTACTATTATTGTATTGCGCTCTCTCTCTTTCTCTCTCTCGGGGTCTGTTAATATTTGCTTTGTATATTTAGGTGCTCCTGGATTTAAAGTTCTTGAAGTGCGCTACATTACCGTTTCTGTCCTAACAGTGTCCTGATAAATATTTATACTTTATTTAAGTATAATGTTTAAGCCAAGAATGCATCTATTTTGAATATTAACCTAAATAGGTTAATATTAACCTAAATAGGTTAATATTAACCTAAATAGGTTAATATTAACCTAAATAGGTTAATATTAACCTAAATAGGTTAATATTCAAAATAGATGCATTCTTGGCTTAAACATTATTTAAATTGTTAGTAAAATCACTCATGAAGACCTGGGGTGTCTTATATCTTTTCTGAATTAATATGAAATATTAAGATAAAGTCTGTCCCATAAAATCTTAGTGCATCCTGGAATTCTTGGCAGAAGAGCAGCAGTTACCAGAATTACAAAATATGAGTGCCCAAACTACTTTTAGAATCACTGCCCAACATTCCCATTTCAGTTGCTTTTTGTTCCTATTTTATTTTGAATTACCAAGGAAATATATTTATGGATTTAGTACTTTTAATGGCTGTTCTTCTATCAAAAACAGTAGAGATCGATTTTAATATTTTAAATTTTTTATTTTTCAGTTACAGTTAACATATAACATTACATAAGTTTCAAGTGTACACATAGTGATTAGACATTTATATAATTTACAAAATGATCACCCCAATAAGTCTAGTACCATCTGACACCATACATAATTATTACAATATTATTGAACATATTCTCTATGCTGTACTATATATCCCCATGACTTTTTATAACTGGTAATTTGCACATCTTAATCCCTTCTCTTTTTACTCTTCTCTCCCTTCTCCCTCCCATCTGGAAACCATCAAAATGTTCTCTGTATCTGTGAGTTTGTTTATTTTTTAGATTCTACATATGAGTGAAATCATATGGTATTTGTCTTTCTCTGACTTATTTCGCTCTAGGTCCATCCATGTTGTCACATCAGTTTTAATATTAGAGAGCTTAGATTGTTTTAAAAATAAGAATTACTGCTGATATTAAGTTTCCTTCATTATCTTCAGTTAAAAAAGAAAGGGAGTTTAATTTAGTCTTCCCAACTATATTGTAAACATTTTGATTGCAGGTACCTACCTCCAAGTGCTTTTATTGTCTTTTAACTAGTTTAATTTTCACATTCTGGGTGTCTAAAAAGAAGCTAGTAGGAACTGGATTTTTTAATAGGGAATTTGACTGTTGTGGTGCCAAATAACCTAGAGTAGATGTATGTTTTTAAATGAGGTGTAGATTGGACATTACATGGGGAAGTTTTAGGGGAGTCGGGAGAGCCATGAGGTCCTGTTCTCACTATTCGAGAACTTCTCATTTGTTTCTTTGATGAAACAATTCTATTATTGCAGAGCTTGAAGTTTTATTAGGGAACTTCATAAATATAGTACAAGGTAGAAAGTGACTAATGTCATCAAAGATAGAGACGCTAGAGATACAGCATTAGAGTGAGGTAACCTCAGAGAGCAGCTCATCCCTGCTTCTCAAAGTGTGTCCATTAGCCTGCAGCTTTAGCTTCACTTTGGTGGAATCTCAAGACTTACTTCAGTTTAGACCTACTAAGAGTTAGCATTTTAACCATATCCCCCCAGGTGGTTTGTATTCCATTAAAACTTGAAAAGCACAGATCTGGTCCAACTCTATCATTTTGCAGGTGGAAAATAGGTCCTGAAGGATGAAATAACTAGGCTGATTAAGTGTGTAAGCAAGAACTTGGGCCAAGAACCATGGGTTCCTGGTAGGGCTGACTCTGCACTGTGTCATCCATGGGAGGTACTATGGGATTTCAAAGATTCGACTCTTATATGGGTCATCTTTCAAAGCTCAGAAAAGTAAAGGCACCTGAAGATTCACTCCTTTCATTCCTTTTGTTTTCCCTCTACTGCAGTGGTCCCTAACCTTTTTGGCACCATGGACCAGTGCTCCTATGAGAATGTAATGCCCAATGATCTGAGGTGGAGCTGAGGCGGTAATGCTAGCACTGAGGAGCAGCTGCAGATACAGATAAAGCTTGGCTTGCTTGCCCACCACTCACCTCCTCCGTGGCCCAAGGGTTGGGGACCCTGCTCTACAGAACCTTGTTGTTTGAGTGCCATTTGTTTAACTATACTATCTGAACACATTTTTTTAGAGAAATCATGTCGATCATAACATAGCTTTCTTTATCATATACATTCTCTTCCCAAAAGACCTGTATCATTTTGGGGTACTATAAAATACTGCTGTGTTCTGAACATATTTTTGCTCAGTCCAAGACTCCATGGTTAAAATTATTTTAAGGCCCCAGTCGTGTAATGTTATCTATTATTATTTTCAGTGTAAATTGAGACTTAGACGAAGTTTGTTTAATTACTGTTTGAAGAATAAAAATCCTCTGAAACAATTGAAAGGGATGATCTTGTTTTTGAGTGTTACTTATTTCTTACAAAAATAGAAGTGAGGAAAATGTAAACAACATGCATAGCTGGAGGTGCTGTTTTCTTTGTCTTCACCTCAGTTTTGCACTGAGCATGATTTGTAAACATACCCAGAATAATTCTCTCTTTGCAAAAGTGCTGCTCTGAAGTATTTTTATGAGGCATCAGTGGCACATTTTTTTGAAAAGCATTCTAGATAAATTACTTTACACCTGACAAAAACAGATTTGCTTTTTTTAAAAAAATTTTTTTTGAGATAAAGTACCCATAACATAAAATTTACCCTCTTTATTTTTTTTTAAGTATATAGTTCAGTAGTGTTAAGGACATTTACATTGTTGGTGCAACACATCTCCAGAACTTTTCCTTTTATCTTGCAAAGCTGAAATTCTACACCCATTAAACAACTCCCCACTTTTCTCTCCCTGACAACCACCATTCTACTTTCAATTTCATATGAATTTGACTGCTTTAGATACCTCATATAAGTGGGATCATACAGTATTTGCCTTTTTGTAACTGGCTTATTTTATATTTCATTATTAGCTTCATGTCCTTAAAGTTCATCCATGTAGCATGTGTCAGTTTCCTTTTTAAGGCTAAGTAATATTCCATTAATGTATATATTACATTTTGTGTATTCTTTCATCTATTGATGGGCATTTGAGTGGCTTTCACCTTTTGACTATTGTGAAAAATGCTGTAAATATGGGCGTACAAGGCTTTTCACTTTTAAGAAACTTTGGGTAAATCATCTGTGAGTTCAGTGAGGAAAATAATACACTAGCCAGAAGACTTTAGCTGATTATTTGTCGTCGTCTTTGCCTGCTAACTGTATAACCTTATATAAGATACATAACCCCTCTGAGTCGGTCCTCTTTGTGTAAGAAGGAATCACATTTACAAAGTTATAGTCATTCTTAAAGTATAACATGTAAGGAGGCCAGTGACTACTTATTTAATCCATTTATCTTTACATTCAGAGTACTTTAGTCATTTGCTTTCAGAACTTTTGAGTTTGTCTTTGTTTTGGTGACTGGTACATAAAAATATCTGCACCATAATAAAAAATGGAGATATTAATTCCTCAACTGTACATTGTACATATTTATATTTTAAAAACACATAGTACCTCATGTTGAAAGAAATAATGAGTTAATACAGGAGAAGCTTGGATTTTACTATGTGATAAGTAATTTCTGGATTATAGTTTTTAAACTATACCAACTAATGAAAGTGTCTACACAATAACTCCTGTTTTTAAAGGAACTTATTAAAAATCAAGAAAATATACATTTTGAGTAATAGCCTATGATTATAACTCTTGCTTAATCTCTGAAGAATGGAAGAATGTTGGGTCAATGAAGGAGTTTAGTGCCTGGTGTTAATGGTTTATCTGTAATGTTGAGAGAAGTTGCCCATCCTTTCAGGTGCTATATAGTTCAAAGAGCCACCCATTAGGTTTTCATTACAGATATAGCTGTAACGGTTTGATGTGTGGCAACGAACAGCATTATTTATATTCTTAAAAGTTTTCTTAAGTGGCCTTTTTTATGATTCAAGAGAACTTAAGAATGTTTGTCTTCTAGGCTCATCAACACAGCAGACGAGCAGACCGTTTATTAGCTGCAGGGAAATACGAAGAGGCTATTTCTTGTCACAAAAAGGCTGCAGGTGAGTATTTTAAAGAAATATTAAATCCAGAACTGCAGGGCAATTTCTTTTCTCTAGTAGCTCTCAACACTATTTATAATGAAAATACAGCAGTAATGATATGTTGTTGCCCTGCATATACAGGGTTGACACCACCGGCGCATCAGCATGCATGTTATAAGTGTATTGGATTTTGTAGTTCCTTTTAACCCAGTCTTCTTTCTAAACCATGAAAATTGCATATGCTGTATTGGTAAATGATTCATGGACACAACTTTCTGAGCCTAAAGATCCCTAAAGACAGAAGTAATTGCAAGAAGTCTGCCAGTTCATCATAGTTATTATAGAAAAGGAGTCTGGATTTCAAATATTTAACTATTTGAGTTCTGAAAGTAATACCCAGTTTAATTCCGACCAGTTAATTTTCATTGAGATTGTTTTCTAAGATGTTGATAATATAAAACCCATCAAAACTTTTTCCTGTGGATTTTCTTTACCCTTTCTTCTAAATATTTCATCTGTGTATTCATGCTTGTAGTATTATGCTGGTGATTGCTTTCTTTTAGGTATAAAATGTAGAATAATTGACTTATCAAACACCTAATTTTATCTTAGTCACACAACCTAGCATACGTTGAACTCAAATAGATCTTTGGGGTCCGTTTTGTACACGTTTCTGTTGGCTGAATAACAAACCTAAAAGCTTTGGGGAAGGAGGTATTTTACTCATGTTGCATCCAAAATGGGTATAGCCACCTTTTTTAGAGCAAACCATACAGTCTTTCTGCTAGAGGAAGGCACTTTCCTTTTCCTCTAGACGGGTATAATAATCAAAGCCATGTTCTTTCCTAGCAGAGTCTGCCCTTCATGTGTTACCTGACTGCTGAAATACAGACCGCACAGTGGACTCTTATGTCAGTGATTTTTGCCTACAAGTCAATGGTTTTCAGTGAAAATATCATCTTATTTTTAAAGAATCAGTTTTGCCACTGAGGTGTATCCCTTTAGCTGTAGATCTGAGCACATAGTATGTACCCTATAAATCTTTGTGAATTTTTATGGTGGGTTTTATGGGGGCTTTATACAATTAAATTTGGTAGCTCATGCTCTTTAACTCGTTCATAAACCATATTTTGTTCTGAATCAAATTGTTAAATTTGTAGTCACTATAAAGAAAAAACAATGTACTATACAATTTAAGAAAACCATGTTGTAGATGAATGCCACAGATAAATGACAACTTTAGTTGAGTAGCCTAGCGTGGTCATGGTTATACCTATATAACATGTCAAGATGGAGTGATTAGCATAGGTTGTGCATTAAGCAGTAGGATATTCTGATTATATAAAAGGGAAGAGTTTTTTTTATTCTACCTATATCCCTTATTTATTTGAAGACTTAAAACTAGTGTTGGCTTTAAACGCTTCTCCCTCTTTTCTCTGTATTTAAATTCTGTGACATGCTCAGGAGTAGAAAAAGGTAGCCTTTTAGATCCTATTAGCTGTAATTATGGAGATAGAATTAAGTGTGATTAGTTAATCCCACTGAGCCAGTTTGATTTGGAGTTTGGACTTGTTAAAAATAGCCTTGTGTTATGTTTTAGAATAGAGTTATGAATGTGATGTTAGTTTGAATATTAACATGGTTGGAATGAGCTCAATGTTTTCTTAATTGACTGACATCTTTGGGAGGTATGGATATAGTTGTATTTTGAGAGGAAAAAAATTAGTATTTAGAAATCATTTTACAGATGACAGGGAAAGGTCATCATTTGAGAAAGACTAATTAGAAGGAAAGCCTGAAATGTGAGAATTTAGGGCAAAAAAGGGGCCTCTGTGTCCAACTGTTAAAGATTAGAGGAGATTCAGAGACTAAAAATTTACCCTGAGATTATTTAGCTAAGGACTCCTAGCCCGTATACTTTGTAGTGTTCTTTTTTTAAAATAACTTTTTTATTTTTTCAATTACATTTGTTTCAGGTATACAGTATAGTGATCGACTATTTATATAACTTACAAAGTGATCACCCCAATAAATCTAGTACCCATCTGACACCATACATAGTTAATTACAATATTATTTACTATATTCCTTATGCTGTACTTTACATACCCATGACTATTTTATAACTACCAGTTTGTACTTCTTAATCTCTTTTCCCTTTTTCACCCATCCCTTCAACTCCCTCCCATCTGGCAGCTATCAGAATGGTCTCTGTATCTATGAGATTATTTGTTTATTTTGTTCTTTGGATTCTACACGTAAGCGAAATCATATGGCATTTGTTTTTTCTCTGACTCCACTTAGCACAATACCCTCTACGTCCATTCATGTTGCAGATAGCAAGATTTCATTCTTCTTTATCGCTGAATAATATTCCATTGCATATATGTGCTACTTTTTCTTTATTCATTCATCCATTGATGGACACCCAGGTTGCGTCCATATCTTGACTGTTGTAAATAATGCTGCAGTGAATATGGATCCACATGTCTCTTTGAAGTAGTGTTTTGGGTTTCTTCAGGTAAATACTCAGAAGTGTGTGTGGGGAGGTCTTCTTTGTCTCTATAGCCTTTGTTTTAAAGTCTGTTTTGTATGGTATAAGTATTGCTACTACAGCTTTTTTGTTTCCATTTTCATGAAATATCTTTTTCTATCCCTTTCATTCTGTGTGTGTCTTTTGATCTGAAGTGAGTCTCTTGTAGGCAGCATATGTGAGGGTCTTGTTTTCTTGCCCATTTAGGCTACCCTATCTTTTGATTAGAGTATTTAATCCATTTACATTTAAAGTAATTGATATTATTCATATTTTTTATCTTGTTTTCTTAAAGAAGTCCCTCTAACATTTCTTGTAATACTGGTTTGGTGGTGATGAACACCTTTAGTTTTTTATCGTATGAGAAGCTCTTTATTCTGTCCTATGATTCTAAATGATAGCTTTGCTGAGTCATCTTGGTTGTAGGTCCTTGTTCATCACTGTGAATATTTCATACCAGTCTTTTCTGGCCTGCAAAGTTTCTATTGAGAAATTAGCTGAAATTAGTCTTATGAGAGCTCCCTTATAGGTAACTAATTGCTTTTCTCTTACTGCTTTTAATATTCTCTCTGTCTTTAACTTTCGTTATTTTAATGATGCTGTGTCTTGCTGCAGGCCTCTTCAGGTTCTTTTTGTTTGGGACTCTGCGCTTCCTGGGCTTGTATGTCTGTTTCCTTCACCAGGTTAGGGAAGTTTTCTGTCATTATTTCTTCAAGTAGGTTTTCAGTTCCTTGCTCTCTCCCTCTCTCTTCCTTCTGGTACTCCTATGATGCGAATGTTGGTACATTGGATGTTGTCCCAGAGGCCCCTTAAACTATCTTCATTTTGGGTATTCTTTTTTCTTATTGCTGTTCTAATTGGATGTTTTCTGCTACCTTATCCTCTAATTTGCTGATTCAGTCCTCTGCTTCATCTGATCTCCTGTTGATTTTTTTTCTAATGTATTCTTTATTTCAGTTTTTGAATTCTTCATTTCTGACATTATTTTTTTATGTTTTCTATCTCTTTGTTAAAATTCTCACTGAGTTCATCTACTCTTCCCCCTAAATTCATGGAACATCCAAATAACCAGCGTTTTGAACTCAACATTTGGTAGATTGCTTGTCTCCATTTTGTTTAGTTCTTTGTCTCCCCATTTTGGCTGCCTCCCTGTGTTTGTTTCTGTTTATTAGGTAGGGCTGTTATGTCTCCCAGCCTTATGGGTGGGTGTCCTATGATGCCCAGTGGTGCATTTCCCTGGTCGCCTGACCAGGTGCTCCAGTTGTGTCCCTTGTGTGGGTTGTGTGTACCCTCCTGTTGTAGTTGAGCCTTGGTTGCTGTTAGCACATCAGTGAGAGAGAGTGACCCTCAGACTGATTCATTGTAAGGACTGGCAGTCATTACAGTGGAGAAGCTGTTGTGCAGGGGCTGACTCTATGGAGCAGGATTCGCTTTAGCAGGGCTCTGGTGCCTGCCTAGTTTGCCCTTTGGATATGTCACCCTTGGATGTGGCCCTGGGTGGTGCTCTGGCTAGGTCTGAAGCTGATCACTGGAGCCTCCTCAGAGGGGCCCTGCCTGAGGCCACCCGGCATGCGCCACCAAACAATGCACAGGTGCTACCACCTGCACTGGGCTTGGAGGTGCCTTGAGAAGCCAAGCCATAAACTGAGTGGGCTGCTGCTAGTATTGTGCTTGGGGCTGCTCAGCAAGAGGTACAGGGCACACCGACGCCAGATGCTGCTTGTTTGGGTTTGTGAATCTTTGAGAGATTTTAGGAAAGTCCACAGCATGAGTCAAGACAGGCCTTCTGTAGGCAAAAGCCACTGGTGGCAGCTTGGATGGGCCCACACGTTGGATGTGGTCTCAGGGCATGACACCTGTGTTAACCAGCTTGATGGAGACTCAGATATGGCTCCTGCCTGAGTCTGCATGCATTTCTTCCATGTATGTCCCTGGTACCTTTTGGGCTGCTACCCCAGTGCTGGAGCTCAAGGCAAGTTAGTCCATCAGTGAGTAAATCTGTGTGTGGGCCTTTTAAGAGAAACAGCTGGGATTCCAGCCACAATGTCCTCTACTTTTCACAGCCAGAAGTTGTGGGGACTTCTTTTTCTAGCACTGGAACCCTGGACTGGGGAGCCTGGTGTCAGGCTAGGACCTCTCACTTCTCTGAGGGAACCTCCACTGCCGAAATACCCCTCCTGATTTTTAACCACCACACGTGAGTGTGGGACTAGTCCATTTTGTGTCTCTTCTCCTCCTACCAGTCTGGGGTGGCTTATTCTATATATCCGTAATTGTAGGACTTCTGTGCAGCTAGACTTCAGGCTATTCTCAGTGATGGTGGTTCTGTACTTGTAATTTTGATGTGGTCGTGAGAGGAGGTGAGCACAGGATTTAGCTACTCCACCATCTTGCCTGGAAATCTGTAGTGTTCTGATAGTTTGTCTTGTAAATGTGATGAAATAAAGAAGTTACTTAATTTCTCTTTTCTTTTGGGGAAAGGTAGGATGTGCTCTTGAGGTGGATAGCGAAATGAAGATATTAGTATCCATTCATTTGACAGATAAATTGAGATACCAAATCTCAGAAAGGAAAATGCTAAATCTGGAGAAGGTGTTCACATTTTACCACCGTATATTGAAAAAAGGGAAAGGTTAAGAGGCCACAAACTCCCAAGGATTCAGCATTGTTAGAAAAATCTGTTGCTTTAAACCTTGATGAGTAGCTATAACTGGATTGATGTAATTCTCCCTGGAGAGCATAAGACTAACATCTTATGCTCTCCAGTTCCTTAACATCTTAATGCTCTCCAGTTCCCTAAGTGGATTTCATTTCTTTCACAGACAACAAAAAGCAAAATCTTAAATGGGAAGTTGATAATAGCCATTAACAGTGCTTAGAACTCAAAACGAACATTTCAGATCACCAGACCTCAGAGTACAGTGTTTATAAGTATTTGATTGAAAACAAGTCTTGACCTGACCTTCCCATGAGACTGGTGAAATGAAAATGATTCAGAGCAGATCAGTCTTTGTCATTCAGAGGCAATATTTTGCTTTGTTTGTGCAGATAGGTTATACAATTTGTATTCTGGTACCAGTTTAACAGATTCATGATAGAATAATAAATGATTTTATTATTTTAAGAAGTATTAGATTCTTCAGATTTTTAAAGTTCCTTTTCCTCACCATTTGCTTAATATTTACTTTAAACATTAGCTGTGTGTCATAATTGAGGGAAGCAGTTTAACCAGAATTGTTAGATTTTTGTGAGATAAGTATTCCTTTCCTAAATTTCTGCCTTGGTGGAGCATTTGTTCCTGTTGTGACTCCTGGAGCAAATCTATTACCATGCAGTTGGATTAAACGTTTTTTCCTTAGATCTCAGATTTTAGATCGAAATCTTAAAATACTTTAAATGACAGTGGAACTCTTGTTGAATTCTTTGTGATAACTCGTGTCATTTGATGATATCTTCTGTCACGTTTTAGTTTTAAGGTTCTACAAAGAGAGGCAGGCATTCCAGTTGTTTTAAGTTTGGTTTTGCCAAATCGTTTCATTTTTTTAAGAAAGTGGATTTAAAATAAACTGTAGTTCAGACTAGGAGACAAAATATATGCAGACATAATGGGAGGGATATCTAGGAGAATATATCCATACTATCAGATCAGTAGGTAGAATGACTCAACAGAGTTAAACATGAACAAAAGGAAAAGAAATAGTCTGTATGCAGCTATACAGATTTAATATAGGAATAAAAGACAAAGTTGAGGAAAAAAGGTAAATATGGCTGGAACAAAAAGTGTATAACCAACTCTATGCTTTTTGTTGGTGAGGGGACATCCAATTAAGCTATATGTTAAAGACTACAGTAGAACCTGGCAGACAGCAGTTTAAGTCATGGACTTGGAAACCCATCAATGTGTTTGGATTAACACTAGACAGAAAGGAATGCCTTGTAGTATGTGCAAAAAAGAACTTAATGTACAGGTGAGAGATGCTAAAAAGTTTATAGTAAGCAAGAGGTAAAAAAATGGAGGTTGTGTATGATCTATTAATAATACTTGTTGTTTATACCTCATTTTGTTCCAGACATTTTATAAAAGGCCTTTGGAGGAATACAATAAAATACAAAATGTAATTAAAAATTAGTAGACAAGGAATCCATGGAAAGATAAAATGGTTCTGGAAGGACTAGTGATATAGTTCACAAAATACACTGTGAGTTCTTGCATATTTGATATAACTTGACCTTAAGCTTTCCAGCAGTCAGCTCAAAGAGGAAAATTATGGACTTTTATAGTGACTATTTAAATTCAAACAAATTAAGTCACCTAGGAACTCATCTTAAGATCAGAGGGGAGTTTATCGAGTTATTGACCATTTATGGTTTTCATCAATGACACTATACTGTCCTCCACAGCTTGCTTACAATAAACAAGTTAGTAAAAGTTCTATAGAGGCCAAAATGATAGTCCAGGCATTCATGTGGGTAAAAAGTCATTGATAATCATTCTTTGATATTTTTATGGGTGTAATGAATAATAGGGTTTTTAAAGGTTCTTGTTAAATTTTAATCATCCTCCCTAATCCTAATTTTCTGATTAGGTTATCTTTACTTCCTAATTGTGAAATCTACAGGAGTTTTAAAGAACCAACTTTGTCAAGGTGGGGTAGGAAATATCTACATTTGATTGCCACTGACATCTTTTTAAATCTCCACCTTGTTTCTTTTCAGGAACAGGATAACTATGTAGCAGAATAGCTTCTGAGATCAGTTCTTTGTCATATGAGTGTTATAACTCTTCCTTTGACCTGTTAATTACAAAATGGTGACACTCTCATGTTAATGTGCCTCTTTATTTTTTTTAAACCAGCATATCTTTCTGAAGCCATGAAGCTGACACAGTCTGAGCAGGTGAGACAGTTTTTAATATTTGTAACAAGGGTTAGAAGGATTTTCTTGTAAAGATTTGAACTATGTATAAAATTAGGCATTGCACCTTTCTCGAAGCACTATAGTCAAAATATGTAAGATGGGCAAGAGAGGAGTATTTTAGAAAGGAAATTAAAACCAAATCAGCTGCTGTTGATGTACTAGACATAGTACGTAGGGGCATCTGTTTTTTTTACCAGTGGCTACTCAGAGATCTCAGATTGCCAACTGTCTCCTCTAGAGACGCCTCTTCCAGCCTTTTCTGATCATTAGCTCCTTTGGCCAGGAGCTCACAGTAAGTAAGCGGGCCTGGCCAAGGGGAAACCAGTTGGCCTTTTCTTTGCTTGTCAAAGGTAATTTAAATCTGAACTTGTCTGTTCCTGAATTCCTAAGCAATTCTGGTACTTTTAAATTTGTTTCACCAATGGCTTTAAATTGTCTTTTGTGTTTGGGGAGATCCTGCGTAAGTTTTAAAAATACCTTTATCTAAGGATAAGTTTTTATCCAGAGATGATTCCCGGATTATAAAAGTGGCAGGTACATAGGTGGTGTTTGGTAAATGTCTAATTGAATTAAGGAGATCCTTTCTGTGAGCGGATAGCAGTGGCAGGGAAAAAAATGCCAGTTCCTCAAACTGAACCAAGAGAACCTAAAAGTTGTGTTATATCCCATGCACTTCCCTTTGACTGTATAGAATTACTCGTGTGAGCCACGTAATGTGGACGTGCATTGAGCCTTTGAACACCCAGATGATAAAAAAGACTTTTTCACTAGTTGTAGAATCAATGTCTATAAAGAGGAAAGTTTTCTAATTTTAAGCTGAATACAAATAGCATTGCAGAGAGTTAAGGCACATTCAAAAAGGTCTGATTTAGTGTGTTGATCTGGAGTAGGACTTCTGACTTTCTGGAAGGATGGTATTGTGTTATGAGTAAAAATGTTTACTTACCTAGAAAGACCTAGTTACTTTGAAAAATGTTACTAAATTGCAAACATAGTATATAAACTTCAGTGTTAGTGGGCTATTCAAAAAGGAGCACCTTGGAATAGTATTTTCTGGACATTACTAAGGAGACTTAAAATGTTAAATTGTACTTCTCTTTCTGTGTAATAGGCTCATTTATCACTGGAATTGCAAAGGGATAGCCACATGAAACAGCTCCTCCTCATCCAAGAGAGGTGGAAGAGGGCAAAGCGGGAGGAAAGATTGAAAGCCCAGCAGAGCACAGACAAGGATGCGGCTGCCCAGCTTCAGGCATCTCACAAACCCTCGGCGGAGGACGCAGAGGGCCAGAGTCTCCTTCTCTCTCAGAAGTACAGCCCTTCCACCGAGAAACACCGGCCTGAAACTCAGGGGATCTTTGACAGGGATCCAGACACATTACTGTTTTTACTTCAGCAGAAAAGTGAGCCGACAGAGCCATGCATTGGAAGCAAAGCCCCAAAAGATGATAAAACAATTATAGAAGAGCAGGCAACCAAAATTGCAGATTTGAAGAGGCATGTGGAATTCCTTGTGGCTGAGAATGAAAGATTAAGGAAAGAAAATAAACAACTAAAGGCTGAAAAGGCCAGGCGTCTAAAAGGCTCAGTAGAAAAGGAGCTGGATGTAGATGCAGATTTTATGGAAAAGTCAGAGTTATGGAGCTTGCAACCACATTCAGAAACTGCTACAGCCTCTTCAACCTGGCAGAAGTTTTCAGCAAATACTGGGAAAGCCAAGGATATTCCAATACCCAATCTTCCTCCCTTGGATTTTCCGTCTCCAGAACTTCCCCTTATGGAGCTCTCTGAGGATATTCTGAAAGGACTTATGAATAATTAAAATAGAAGGCCATAGAAGAGGTGAGAAGAGGAAATAATACACTTCAGGAAAAAAAAAAAAAGAAAAAGAAAGAAAAAGGGAAAACCACATGCAGGGGTAATCCCGGAGATGCTTCATCATCTGGCATCCTGTGGCCAAGAGGCATTGCCAGGACTTGGAAAACAGTCACTGTGAAATACGTTGCATATCTGATTTACTGACTCGAGCTAATGATTCCAGATTTAGCAGACACTAAACTATTGGAGGTTCACTTTCTCCTGATAAAAACCAAATGGCTACCTGGAATAATTTTTTCAAGCAACAGTTATTTTTCTTATCTTCAGGGTTAAAATGTATAAAAGTATGTTATATGTAATTAATCTATAATGCCATAAATGATAATGCAAAACCTAAATAATATGGTGGCCCGAGGGGCTGCCTTGTCTTTGAAACATGCTTTCTATCATGCATTGACTGTATGCATTTTGTTATGCACATTTCATTTGTTTAATAAGGTGTGTAAGACACACCTTTCTAGATGAAACTCTGTGTGCCACACTTTGCACTACTCATAACATAATGATAACCTCAAAACTATCAGGAGAAATATTTAAATTTCCATTTTATGAAGAACCAAATTATTAGTTATGCTTTTTTTAAAAATTACCAGTTTACATAATTAATCAGGGTGCATTTTAAGTTCTAACTTTTTTTGTTTATTGTATAATGCATCATTTGAAAATACCAAGGAAATGTCCTTTTGTTTTTAATGATGCATGAGTGGAAGTAATGCTAGTTGGCAGTATTTGATTGTAAGAAATCAATAAAGTAATTGTGTTTTATACCTTTGTTGCATGTGGTCGGTAATTAAAAAACAAGTTTTATATGGTTTCTGTGTTGTAAATTTTGAACATGAATTTGAAGAGATTCTATCAAATGGTACTTTAAAGATTTTCTTCAGTGTTTTGTAGTCAGTTCTTCCCCTGCAACAAGGGTAAAAAGAGAACAGGAAGTTCCTGGGGTCTAAATGTGTTCCCAACCTTTTCCTTGCCCTGGCACGTATGGAAAATGCTCAGGCTGTGGGCAGCTGCTGCCGTCCCTGGGGTGCCTGCCACCCGGTCAGAACATAGTGGTTGCAAAGCACTGGCTAGGCACGGCTCTGGTGTTAGGCACTGCTCTGCTGTCCAGTTGTGTTGTGTTCCAGGATGGGGAGGGAAAGGGAGGACATAAGGGAAACACATTTGGTTACAAGCCACTGGTGAGTTTATTTTATTTATTTAGACGTTTTTTTCAAGGACCTTGTCTGTTTACAATCCCTTCTTTTTTTTAATTTTTTTTTTATTTTTCACGCCTACAGCACCTGGTCTTCCTAGGTAGGTCTCCCATCCAAGTACTAACCAGGCCCGACCCTGCTTAGCTTCCAATATCAGACGGGATCGGGCTTGTTCAGGGTGGCATGGCCGTAGACAACCACTGGTGAGTTTAAAGCATAGACTTAGTTTATTGTGTGGAATTGTGGGAGTAAGAGAAATGTGGAGGAATGCCGTGCTGCCTTCCCAGAGGGAATTGCAGACAGTGGGATTGAGAGGTAGGGTTGGGCTCACGAGTTTAGCGATGAAACGAGCAGAAGTAGGAGAAAACGTGACTATGCAGAGGTCCCATTTTATCTTGTGTCTTTCTACAGATGAAATAAAAAATGAACTAGCTTCTTAAAAAGTAAGAGTTCTGCTGTTAAAAGTTTTGTTAATTTGTCCATCTCAGTGTTGGAGAATATTTTGCTTGCCCAAGCTTCCTTGTAAAACTTAAAATTTGTAAGTTTGTGCCAAAAATTAGCCTCACCATTTCTTTTGTAAAAACATGCTTTAAGTTTTGACATGAGCACTTTCAACATCAAGTTCCTTTTCTGCCACTACCTTCCCTCCTCCCCCACCCCGCCTTCCCATTATTGTTAGCAGTTCGACATGAGTTTTACAGGACCTCGTTCTATGCATTTCCACCAACAAATGCATGTTAAATGCACTGATCTTTCTTTTTGTTGTCTTTGAAGCTCTTATTCACATTATTTATTATTCTTGTTTAATCTGGTTTTTAAGTTTTGTGTTTTAGTCTGTTCATAGAATGTATGTACCTTTGCAGCATCCTAACCCAGTGTTTTCCTTAGAGCAGAAACGTAAAAAACGATTGTTTTATTAACTGTAGTACCTGGCCTCTGAAAACATGGCCTCTGTCTCCCATTTAGGATTTTTAAGTGTTCGCGTGTCTTCTCTGTCTACGCCAAGGTACTAGGTGGATTTAATAGCTTGCTTCCACCAAAGAACAATGCACTGTGCATGTACGGGAAGTTTAGTGGATCTTGTCCTTACTCACTGGTGGCCTCTTGCTACTGGACCCGGGCAACTAGCCAGCCATTAAAAAAGCCAGGAAGCCTGGTGCTGAGTTCTTATTTTCAGCTTTTCACAGAATGACAACAAAACATTTCTTTCAGAAAGCAAGTAATATGTAGTAACAGTCTTAGCTATGTTGCCATGGTAACCACAGGTAAGCCATTGTCTGTCTCAGTGTTTCATCAAGGTTATTTTGTCTCCGGGTAAGTCAGTTCTAAATGTTAAATACATTATCTTTCTGCTTTTAACACTTTCTTGGGACTTTTTTGTTTTAATATATTTTGGATATCATATTTTTAGGGCCTTTATGAAACAAATTGAGGCCCAGAAGTTCGAGTTATGTGTTTTACACCAGACTGGAAGCGGAGCCCAGAGTAAGGTCTGACCAGCAGTTTTGTGCTGTTTTTACAAGACCACACTGGGTCTGAATTATCTATTTTTCCTACTGTGGAGAAGGGACCTGGTCCTTCAGATTTCTCTTCAGGTACACATTATGACACTGCACCTCAGCTACTCTGCTTCCCAGGAAGTTGGAGATCACCTGGCATAAGCTGGATTCATCCTTATACAATTATTAAGAAGCCTATTGTCCATTTTCTGTAGTATCCCTCCTCGTTGTGAAGAGTTGTGATTAAAGTTTTGTTGTTTTGAAAGATCAGGATGAATGCTGGTGCGAGACAGTCTGCCATAGGGTGTTTATAACTTACTTGAAGAGTCAAGACATGAACTGTAATAATAGCGGTTATTGAATCATTCTAGACCAGTAGGCTACATATCTAAAAATCAAAAGTGATCTTTATCATTTTGTCACAATTCCAGTGTAGCCTAATTGGAGACCTCTATGGGAGCAAGTGGCACGGTGTTTAAGAGTTTCTTCAGATTTGTCTATTTTTGTCCCAGCTGGAATCGTCCTTTTGAGTCACAGCTGACAAACAGTGACATCTAGTGGATGGCGAGGAACTTGTTGGGTCAAAGGGAGTATGGTGGGCAGCAGTTAAAAAATTCTTAGTTGATCACTAATATTTAAATACTTTAGTATTTAGAAAATATTCTCATATTCAAGAGTAGTTTATAGACATGTACAGGCAAAAAAAGCCTCAATTTAAATCAGCATGATTGAATAGTCACCAGATTACTTAATGAATCACCATCTTCTGCCACTAAAACAATGAAGTAGCTAGTGTAGCCCTCATGGAAGGAGTAAAGGGCATCAGAGGGTGGGGAGAGAACAGCTTGGACAAAGGCATGGAGTCAAGTGCGGAGGAGCTAAGCTTGGTTAGATTGAGGCAAGACAGGAAATTTGGGGGAGGTTCATGTGATTGCCCTGACATTTCCTAAAAGTGAGGGGCCAGGGTCTTGAGGAATGGGAAATATCTAGAATGTGCTCTTCAAGGGTAGGATTGCACAGTAGCCCAAAGGACCCTGGTGAAGCTGTGATGGTTCCTAGCTTCTCTTGTAGACATTAAATTGTAAAAAGAGGGCAAAGTACTCCATCTGACACAAAAGGTGAGTGAAAGAAGCAAGGTTACCGATGAGACTATCTTTAAGGTTACAGTGTCCAGATGTACAGGGAGACGAAGGAAGATAGATTAGGGAGTAAGGTAGGATTGAGGGTCTAAAGCCTTATAAAGCGTTCCCAAAGGGATAATTTCTAGAAAAAGGCAAGAAAGGGAAGTTTATCTGAGAAAGGGGTTCTTGATTTGACATCTTTATGCTCCCTTGAAGTCAATTACCCAAAGAAAAGTCTTGCTCCTGAGAGTTGTTATGAAGTCTCAGGGCCTCCATTGCCACCAATAGATCTTTTGTTGGCTTTCGATCAAGTATTTCCCTGTTCTTTTGAGAAAAATGGCTGTTCAGGAGGGGCCCAGCTGTTTGAAACATGTTAACCACTGCCACAAAATCTTTTAGTTTTCAGGGTTAAAACTAAAACTATGGAGGCAGCAAGAAGTTAAGTGAGACAGTAGGGCCATAGACCAGTTTTCATTTTTAGCTAGTTTTCTTTCGTTTGTTTAAATACCAACACTGGGTATCATAAATTCTATACAGACCTTCGTTTTAGTCTTTAAAGTTCTTTCAGTATAGTACTTGAGGCATTTGTTGAATTTTTGAAGTGCAGGCTCATTTACTAGAAGACTGGCAACAGTGAACAGGCTCACAATGCAAGACAGCGATTTGGACTCAACTGTGGGCTCATTTTTTCAGCTCAACTGAAAAATAGCATCGCCTTTCCATGGTCATATGGTAGTAAATCTATTTGTGGGATTATAAAGCTATTAGAAATATTTAGTTTAAATGTTAGGATAACATAATGTTAGTTTAAATAAAACATAAAACATACCAATTTTTATATAATACACGGTCTCTTTAAAGTAGAAAAAATATGTAGAAAAGATTTGTAAGAAGTAAACCATTAACAGTGGTCACCTCTGGGTGGGGTAACTACAAGCACCCCCGTTTATTCCCAATTCTTTATATTTGTTGGTATTCATATATCTCGGTAAGTTAGAAAAATAAAGCAATAAAACAAAATTTTAAAGACTCAAAAAGTTTTGACTTGACTCAGTGGTCACCCCTGTCTACGTTTTAAGTAAACCTTTCTCCCCAGACTTCAGTTGACAGTTGTGGCTCCAAGCACTGAGGCCACAGAAAATGTGTTAAACGCCAGGAACAACACTAGCCATATGAGAAGTAGTAAATATCTGACTTGAAAAATCCGATAAACTGCTGATGGTTGGAGAGATGTAAAGGGAATACCCCTAATTTGGCATGTGTGAAAACAGACTGTGGTCTACCAACATGTCCTATGCAGTTCTTCAGAGCTCCACTAACTGGATGAACAGCAACTCCCCATGACTATTTCTGGAGTTGGTACATTTTAGAATTCAAAACCATTTGTCATTGGGCTCAATCTAAATTGAGTTAATTGCTACTTTCATTTCTCCTCTGGGAGAGAATGCGAGATGATGGATCAAGTCACATGATAACCAGTTCAACAGATGTGCCAAATTTTTAATGTCCTAGAATTTGTTTCTGAAATCCTATGGCTTCTTTGGCCTTAGAAAGCTTTGATTTGAAAAATCTCTTATACAGTTCGGCTGTAACAATTGTTTTGAAAATACAAATTTGTCCCAACATGATTAATATATAGGGAACAATTTGAGCCTAATGTGAACTTTGTGTTTGCTTAAGAGGCAATTTTATCTGTAAAGAAAACGTAAATGCATGCAGAAAACTGCACCACGGTCAACTGCGTGGTGGGATTGAGCCACATCCTTCCACAGCTGGTGTTACAACTTTCCCTCTAATTTCAGATAACCCTCTTTCCACTGCTTCACATCTCAGTCAGAAGCTGCAACCCGTCTGATGCCCACTTCCAATGCGAACTTGCAGTATTCTCCAGGGTAAAGTGACATTTTTATTTGTAGTGCTTAATCTACTCATTTAACGTATGTAAAGACACTATATGCTACATATAGTTACCCACTTCCAAAGAACTAGAGGACAAAAATAGGTTGGCTAAAGTTTCAGTTGCCTAAGAGAAAAGTACCTCAAGCTATCAGTGTCTCTAGGTATCTGATGTGAAAATAATTTGTACAGTAATTCTAGAACATGGGGAGATGAGGCTATACTGCTTTGCCTTTGCCTACACTGCTTTATTTTGGAAGTTGTCAATTGAACTATATCCTTGATAGGGATTTGTCTACTTGACATTCACTTTTTACAAATGGTAGCTCCAGAAGCAGCTCCTTCCCACTCTGCTCCTCTAGAACAAGAGTTGAAGAGTGAAATATTTTGTAAGTCACTTATCAAAGTATTAGATGTCTCAAGCAGCTAATGTGTCTATGGAAAAGGGCTAGAAGGCAATTTAAGTAAGATGTCCACATTTGCTGTCCCATTTTTTGTTACTTGAAGGGTTATGCAAACACTGCTTTCCCTTTGAGGCCCTCCCTAACCCCAGGGAATGTGTGTTTCGCCTTCATGTACTTTGTAGATAACTTGTTACATAGTATTTAGCATTGGTGGCACAATCCTGAGGGAATATCTTCTATTACCAGAGCCAAACATGTAATAGATGTTGAATAAATTGTAAGATAGTTCTGTCCCACACTGATACCCCCATATTGTAACTCTCATGCTTTGGAAGGCACATGTGGGTAGGGGGAGTGATCCTTGCGTGCCCTTAACATGGTAACATAAATGCCTTCTACTTACTAAACCTGCATGACCTACCTTGGTCCTATGCCCCTACCACACAGACACACACACACACACACACACACACACACACACACACACACACACACACACACCCAGTTCTGTGATAGCTGCGAAGGAACTGAGTCAGTTACCATCCACGCTATGCTGCCAGGGGACTTCCCTGGCTCTCCTTGGGAAGAGTCCCCGTCTCATTTTGCACTTCATTTCTTATTTGTTCACTGACCTAGCTATCCAAATCTTTCATCCTTTGTCAAATCTGGGGTCAAAGAGTAGGGGGCAGGAAACAGTATTGGATTCATTTGTCCTCAGAATGTACATCCTCTTAAAAGGAGTCCAGCTCTGAACAACACATACAACGCATCCTTGACATACTCTCCACTGACCCCAAGGCCAAGGTCTTTTTCATAGACCAGACACAGAAAAGATAGGCAATCTTCCAGTCTCAGCTGCAGCTGGTTGGCTCATTTACAGAGAATTGAACAGCTGAAGTCAGCTGTGAAAATCTCCCGTCAAGAAAGGGAACTCACTTTGTATTCAGCCAGTGACCCAAAGCTTGCCAACATTTCATTTTTGTTTGAAAGTCACTGCTTTCATTCAAAGAGCCAGATTACTATGAGAGCCAAAGTACTTTGTATACTACTCAGTTCTCTGTACCTTCCATGTGATTTCAAGGCCTATCAAAGTTTATTGTTGTGTAACCAGGGATGTCATAGATTTTTTGGTCAGGAAAAGTCTTGAGTCTAAATCTTGGTGACAGACCTGGTGGCATATAGCTCTTTATCTTGTTCACTTGCTACATTCCAATTCATTGTACGAGAATATTGGATAGCTGCAATCATGCTTCCTCTCCCATGGCTGACAATCCTTACGTGGTCTGGGAGGGCCTCTTTAATAGGTTGGCAAGTAGAAATAGAACACGCTGAATCTGTATGTGTCTATACAATGTGTGTATACACACCAAAGGTATGAAAGCACTTTTTTCTTCTGAAGCTCACCAATCCTACCCAGATATCATTAAAGCCATACCCCATCTACCAAAGGGAAGTAACAGGAAACGAGACAATGATTTGTATGGGTGCTACAATCCCAGAGTGTGTGGCAGAGAGAAATGGACAAATGTAATTCATTAATCAGGAAAAGGAAGTCAAATTCAAGTCCAAATGACATTACACTAAAATGGGAGGGACCTAAATATTCAGCACAAGTTCCCCTTTATAAAGTCTCTTTGACCTTTTTAAAATTATTCCACATATTTAATGCTTCCTATATCACTTCCTGGAGGAAATGGACATATTCAGATGTCTCCATATTTGAGCACATGAGCTAAACCAAGAGGACGGCGAGTACAAGGTAAACGGTCAGGGAAATTGCTCCATCAGAGATCTATCTGATCAGTTAACTCCCTAAGCCCTCTGAGGAGTCAACAAATGTGTTTAATGATGTAAGCATTGTGGTTTTTTTCCTCCACCTCCCCGCCCCCTTACCAAGAATTAGGTCACTAGCGTGGAATTCAGATCACAGATAGAATACTGTTATTAGGCGGATTTACTTTGAAAGGAGCCACACTGCCAGGCTTGATCTGCCTTAGCTTCAGCTATTCTGCAGTGGTTCTAGTTTGGTTAAAAGGTGGCTCATGTAACAGCAAGAGAAGCAAAAACTCTTGGAAGAATATCACCTTTTGGCAGACTTTAGGGGAACAGCAGGAGGCAGTCTACTCTAGAATAAATGTACTGGACTCAATTCATTTCATGTCAAAATTAAATCAGATGCATTAAGCAAAAGATACCATTTGAGTTGAGGTACATATGAAAAATGATATCAAAAAGTCAAAACTAGCAACTTTCCAAAACAGAGGTGGAGCAGCAGCTGTCCAGGCTGCGCATGTTACGCTCCTTCCTGCTCCCCGCCAGGGCCTTGCCCACTCTGGCTGTAGAAAACGGTGAAAGAAACCACTACGATGTTTTGGGGGGTCAAAAACCCAGTGCCACCGGAAGAATTGCAAAAGACTTAAAGGAAACACTTTGGAGTACCACCCTGATAAGAATCCAAATGTAGAGAAGTTTAAACAGATTGCTCAAGCTCTGATGTAGAGAAAGGGAATTATATAGCAAAGAACAGGCAATTAAAAAGTAGAGCAAGTGGTGGTTTGGGCTACCCCCATGGACATCTTTTAAGTTTTTTGGAGAAAATGGAGAGGTAAAAAATGTGCATCAGCTCTTAGTGATATAATGATGCAACACGAAAACTAGGTCTGCAAAAGAATGTAATTTGTGACAAAACGTGAATGCTGAGGTGCTAAGTAAGGAGCAGGCGAGTCCTGCTCCAGTTGCGAGGTATGGGATGCAGGTAAGAATTCACCAGTTAGGACCTGGCATGGTTCAGAAAATTCAGTCTGCGAGCATGGAGTGCCAGGGCTGTAGGGGAACGGATAATTCCTAAAGACAGGTGTAAAAGCTGCAATGGAAGGATGATACTTCAATAGAAGATTGTAGTAGTTCATATTGACAAAGGTATGAGATGGCTGGAAGATGACATTAAATGGTGATGGACACCAAGAACCAGGACTGGAGGCAGGAGGTATCATTTAGATTGGAAGGGCCATGCTGTTTTTACTCGACGAGTTGACCTTTTCCTGTCTATGGACATACAGCATTATGTGGCTTCCAAAAGTCAGTCTCTTCCCTTAACAATCAAACCATAGTCATCATCTCTCATCTAGGTAAGACTGTCAAGCATGGAGATATCAAGTGCGCACTAAATGAAGGCATGCCAATTTACTGTGGCCCACATGATAAGGGTCGCCTGACCACTGAATTTGAGGTACACTTTTCTGAGAATGGCCCTCTTCCTTATAAACTATCTTTGCTGGAGAAACTACCTGAGGAAGAAAGTAGAAGAAATTGATGAAATGGACTAGTTAGAAATAGTGGACTTTGATCCATACCAGGTAAGGCAGTTCTGTTATAATGGATAAGCACATGATGATGAACATCATCCTAGGGGTGCTGTTGTGCCAGACCTCTTAAATGGGGCCAGTGGATGACTCAATGCTGGCATTTTATATGCAGCAGTGAATGAGTGAAGGATATAATCATAATATGCTCACTACTTGGTATTGTTTTTGTCTTAATATTCAGCTTCAGAAGTGTTTTAGAAGTTAAATGAAGAATAAACTCAAATATAAATGCTGGCTTTGCCCTGTATATGCCTTCAGTGTGCACCTTATTACCTGTAAAAACTACTTAAAAATAATTTTCCCCTAGCCTTTTTTCAGGTTATCTTGTGATCGAGTTCAGCTATGTACATGGAATAGCTTTGACCGAAATGCTAGGTATATGTATTGACTTCAGTGTAGAAACCTTCATTATTAAGCTATGAAATTAAAACTGGCAATAGACAAAAGAACTTAATTTGTAGAGAAGTGTTGGTCTGTATAGTTGCATTAAGTGAGATTGCTTGTGATACCTCTGCATTTAATCTACTGCCTCAATTGTTTGTTGAAAATGCTTTATAATTTAGCCTGTGGTATCAGTGACAGAAATGATACCTTTCTAAAGGGGCTTATCATAATATGCTGCCTTCTTAAGGGCTTGCAGCACTTGTAGAATTATATTCCCTTCTGCTGTTTTGTTCACACACACACACACACACACACACACACACACACACACACACACACACACACACACACACACACACACACATCATCACACACTTATAGTACTGGTTACATTTTTTCCCTTTCTCTTTGGACCATGAATGAGTCTTACAGAGTAGTGACTTCTGGAGCAGGGTCACTTACTTATGAGTTACAGAGATGCGACCTTTACAGGAAAAGTAATTTGAATGTATGAGATGGGAAGGTTATTTTTTGGTATGTTAAAGCTTACTTTAAACCATATAACTTATGCTCCAAAGTAAGTGAAGTATAATATTGGTAGTATAGCAAATTATGATGAGCAGCTTTAATTTTGTTTAAAAGTCATATGTTCACAAGCTTAAATGTGGATATCAGAATTCAAGCAATTCTTGAAATGTATGTTTCCTGAATATGCTGATTACACAGCAAAAAAAAAAAAATTCAAAACTTACAAAAGGAGGTTCACATAATCATTTGAACTATCCTTTAGACCAATTTTTTTTTCTAGCCAAGTAGCTGTCATCCATTCTTATTAGCCCTTGTGCCAGGTGGGGCATTACTGTGGGATGTAGTTGCTCACATCCCTGGCTGAACCTTGCCTGGAGCTAAAAGATGGTGGATATAAGCAACAGGATAAAAACTGAAAAACATGAAGGTCACACCTTGGGCTACCACTTTTTTCTTTTAAACTGTGTGCTTTCCAGGTGAGAAAAAGCTGTCCCCTCAATATCCTGTAGGTGTCAGTGAAGGGCTACATATTTCCAGTAAAATTCAAATAAGACTGTGTAAGCCTCAGGCAACTGATACTAGCAGTTACATTAAAATCAAGACTCCAAAGTCATACAGTAAATAGCAGAACTCTTATTCAATTCAAGCTGACTTACAGCTCCTCCATGCTACCTGCTTCTCTTCCCTTCCTTCTCCCCGCAACCCTCAACAATATATTAGCAGCTATTGGCTGGGAAAATGACTTATTTGAAATTGTCTGATCACATGCTCTCATAATCATGAGTTTTAAAATTCATATAGGTTCCCTTTTCAATTAAATAAAGTTGGAGTTCATAAATAAAGTTGGAGTTACCTGTATTCCTTTCTTTAGTCGGGCCATAGGACAAGTAAGCTGAGACACTTACTTGTGATGGTCCATAAAGTCTGCAGAAAGCTGAAAAAAGCTTACAATAAAACATAAGGAAGAAATGTTCCAAAAAAGAACATAATATCATAAGAAAATGTTGGTCACTTTGATGATGAAGCAAGCCAATTTTTGATAAAGTCCTTTTAATGGAAAATGTAAAACCCTTTTCAACTTCAATGTACAAAGCCATATGTAACACTTGCACTTAACAAATAAAAGCCAGCCAATGTTTTAAAAAAATACATCATTAAATGTATATATGTATATATTTACATAGCATATTAAGTTTAATATTTAGCTTTAAAAGTTCACATAAATTTTACCAAAATGAAACAATTTTAAATAAATTACACCTTTTGAAAATGTTTAATTGTACAGTCAATAGCTTCAACAAAATATTGAAGTGTCTGTATTTAGTATCTACTTTATATACTTTACATTTTACAAATTTTACAATTATTTGGCAGTAATTTTCTGATTATAACATGAATGCTGTGCGATTCAGCAATTTCCCAAACGCAGGCAATAGCTGGTGTTTGTGTCCTATTCTCACAGTAACTGTGTCTCTATGTAGTGAAAAATATCAGTTATTTTAGTAAACTGTACAAGGTCACATTTACACTTGATCAACAATATAGCATAGAATTTTGTATTTTTTTTTCCAAAAATAAATACATCATTTTAAATCTGGAATTTTCACAAACATCATATACACTATAATACAAAAACAGCTATGAAGCGCTGCTTTTTAAATGTAGCTTGTTTTAATAACAATGAATCATAGGAGCTGTGACTTAGGCTGTACTGCTGCAGTGTCAGTAACAAGTAATTACTACAGAGAGAATTTCTTGGCACTGATGGTTTTATGAAGCTTAAGTCAGTGTGCATACATATATCATCGTTCAAGAGTAAGTAATATCACCAGTTCTATGGCCGAAAAACAGCAAACTGGAACACACCTAATTTTCTTCCATATCCTCTGTTTCATCTTCGTGTATCTTCAAAGCTCTCACCATTTCCTTGACTGCATGATACAAGATGTTTTTAACCTGAAAGAGATGTTGGTATTTCTAATCACTAAAGCTGAAGATAAACAAATGAAAACTGCTATATTAAAAAAAAAAAAATTAAAGAAGGAAAACCAAATTGAAGAAAAATAAATGTCAAAGTAAAAAAATGTTAAAGCCTGCAGAACAGGAGCTAGTTAGAAAACTAATCCCTTACCTGTAGTTTATCATCATAATTGATTTCTTCCTTCAAAAGTCTTAGTTCCTGTGTTAAATGAAATGACTGTACAAGATGTTCTGGAGACACAAAGTCTTCAGTTACCTGAATACAGCTGTGAAAATTCTGTACCTATCCCCAAACACAAAAAGAGTAAAATGTAAATTTTAGGAGGTAGGGATTAAAAAAAAAAAAGTTGTCTATTAACAGTAAACACAATGGACAATTCACCAGAGAACTTATTTTCTTAAAAATATCAAATGGATTTCAAAGCAGATGACCACACTTTAGGAGAAAGTTATATCACTGAAAAGCTTCATGTAAAGTGACTTTATAAACACAAAATATTTTTAAATGATGAAAAGAAAAACTTTCTAGGAGTCCTTCAGAGAGGCTGATAATTATTAAATTATCAATTTTGTCATGGTAGATTTTTTGGTGTTACTTAAAGAAAAAAAAAAGGCTAACTGGAAAGTAGTTGTTTTCTATCAATCTGGATGTTTATCATTGCTCTGCTGGCTTTCAGCATTTTGACCATTTCACTGTTAACTTTTATACCAGAGAGTAAAGAAAAAGAAATGACAGTTTGATTATCTGTGAGGAACTGGGATGAAAACGACAGTTCCAGACAGATCTACTCACAAGAGTTTTAGAATTATTTTAAGATTTTGTTTGTTCATGCCTTTCTTTCAAACCAAAGATAACCTTCACTCTCCTGTGGGTATAGTACAACTGTTTTCCAAGTTGTCTCTCTCCTGACTAAATGGTTTTCATAAGAAGCCAATGTCTTATGTTATTTGTTTCGCATCTACAAGATGACTCCACACTTTGCTATTTCTTAGAACTGCTCTCTATTAATGCTCAGTATAATGACAAAGGCCCAAGCTGATCCAATCTGGATTCTGTGATGTTTCAGAAAATTCCTGGGAAAGGAGAAATAAATGAAAACCAAGCTCCTAAATTTATTCTAATTTTTTAAAGCATACAAATTAATTGGGAGGAGTGAGAAGTGGAAGATAGTAAGTGGGGAATGGAGACTGTTAAAAAATCTAATTGAAATAAGGCCTAAAGTCAGCAGAAGGAAAGAAATAATCAAAATCAGAGCAGACAGAAATGAAATTGAAAACAAAAATAAACAATAGAAAAAATAAATACAACAAAGAGCTGGTTCTTTAAGAAGGTTAATAAAATTGAAAATCTCCTTGCTAGACTCACTAAAGAAAAAAGAGAAAGGACACAAATAAACAAAATCTGAGATCACAGAGGGGAAATTACGACTGCCTTAGCAGAAACACAAAGGATCATGCAAGAAAACTATGAAAAGTATATAACACCAAATTTAATAACCTAGAAGAAATGGACCAGTACTTAGAAAAATACAATCTTCCTAGACTGAATCAAGAAGATCTGGAAAATCTAAATAGACCAATCAGAAGTATGGAAATTGAAACAATCATCAAAAACCTACCAAAAAGTAAAAGTCCAGGACCAGATGGCTTCATCAGTGAATTCTACCAAACATTCGAAGAAGTTTTGATACCTATTCTCCTCACTCTTCCAAAAAATCAAAGAGGAGACAATACTTCCCAACTCATTTTATGAGGCCAATATTACTCTGTTACCAAAACCTGGTAAAGATAACACATAAAAAAGAAAACTACAGACCAATATCTCTCATGAACACACATGCAAAAATCCTAAATAAGATACTAGCGAACCGAATACAGCAACATATTAAAAAGATTATATACCACGATCAAGTAGACTTCATTCCAGGGGCACAGGGAAGGTTCAACATATGTAAATCAATGTGATACACCACATAAACAAATTAAAAAATAAGAATCATATGATCCTATCGATAGATGCAGAAAAAGCCTTCGACAAGATAGTGTCCATTTATGATCAAAGCACTTAACAAAGCACTCGATATAGTAGGAAAGTACCTTAACATAATAAAGGCCATATATGACAAACCCTCAGACAACATTATATTCAATGGTGAAAAACTAAAAAACCTTCCCTCTAAGATCAGGAACAAGGCAAGGCTGTCCACTATCACCACTGCTATTCAACATAACACTGGACGTCCTAGCAAGTGTAATCAGGCAAGAGAAAGATGTAAAAGGCATCCAAACAGGAAACGAAGAAGTCAAACTGTCACTATTTGCGGATGACATGATTCTCTATATAGAAAAGCCTAAAGACTCCACAAGAACACTACTAGAAACAATAAGCAAATACAGTAAAGTCTCTGGATACAAAATCAACATTCAAAAATCAACAGCATTCTTATATTCTAATAATAAAGTGTCAGAAAAAGAAGAGGAAAAAATAATTCCTTTTGCAATTGCACCAAAAAGAATAAAATACCTAGGAATAAATTTAATGCAACATGTGAAGGACCTATATAATGAAAACTATTAAAAGAAATAGAAATAGAAAAAGAAAAAGAAATTGAAGAAGATACAAAGAAATGGAAAGATATTCTGTGTTCTTGGATTGGAAGAATCGACATAGTTAAAATGACCATATTACCATTATACAGATTTAATGCAATCCCCATCAAAATTCCCTCAGCATTTTTTAAAGAAACAGAACAAAAAATCATCAGATTTGTATGGAAGTACAAAAGACCCCGAATTGCCAAAGCTATCCTGAGAAAAAAGAATGAGGCTGGAGGCATCGCTATGCCCGACTTCAAATCATACTGCAAAGTGACAGTAATCAAAATGGCATGGTATTGGCAGCACAACAGACACACAGACCAGTGGAACAGAATCGAGAGTCCAGAAGCAAACCCATATTTATACGGGCAAATAATTTTTGACAAAAAAGCCAAAAGCATACAATGGGGAAAGGAAAGCCTCTTCAATAAATGGTGCAGGGAAAATTGGAAGGCCACCTGCAAAAGAATGAAATTAGACTGTTGTCTCTCACCACACATGAAAATTCTCTCAAAATGGATTAAAGACCTGCAAAGACCTGAAACAATAAAATGCTTAGAAGAAAACATAGGAAGTAAACTCAAGGACCTTGGACTTAAAGAGGATTTTATGAATTTGACCTCAAAGGCAAGGGAAGTAAAAGCAAAAATAAATGAATGGGACTACATCAAACTAAAAAGCTTCTGCTCAGCAAAAGAAATCGTCAACAAGGTAAAGAGACAACAATCTGAATGGGAAAATATATTTGCAAGCAATGCCTCCGATAAGGGCCTAATATCCAAAATATACAAAGAACTCATACAACTCAATAATAACAACAACAAAAAAAAACAACGATCCAATCAAAAAATGGGCAGAGGACCTGACCAGACACTTCTCCCTAGAGGATACATGAATGGCCAACAAATATGAAAAGATGCTCAACATTGCTAGGTATTAGGGAAACGCAAATCAAAACCACAATGAGATACCACCTCACACCTTGTTAGAATAGCTATAATCAACAGGACAAGTAATAACAAATGTTGGAGAGGATGCAGAGAAAAAGGAACCCTCATACATTGCTGGTGGGACTGCAAATTGGTACAGCCACTATGGAAAACAGTATGAAGGTTTCTCAAAAAACTAAGAATTGATCTACCACATGATCCAGCAATCCTACTACTGGGTATTTACCCCAAAGACTTGAAAACCCATATCCAAAAAGATATTTGCACACTGATGTTCATAGCAGCATTATTCACAGTGGCCAGGACATGGAAGCAACCAAAGTGTCTTACGATAGAAGATTCACTAAAGAAGCTGTGGTACATATATACAATGGAATATTACTCAGTCATGAGAAGAGATGAAATACTTCCATTTGCGACAACATGGATGGGCCTTGAGATAATCATGCTAAGCAAAATAAGCCAGACTGAAAAAGTATAAAATCACATGATATCACTTATATGTGGGATATAAACCTAAAAGCAACAAATGAACAGGGCAAACAGACTCAGGGACATGGACAATGGACTAGTGGTTACCAGAGGGTGGGGGTGGGGTGGGGAGAGGAGGAGAGGAGAGGTAGACAGAGTAAAAGGGGTCAAATATAGGGAACTGGAGGAGGGTGAAATGGATAAAGGGGATCAAATATATGGTAGCTGAAGGAAAGTGGACTTTGGGTGGTAAATACACAATAGAATATATAGATGTCAAATGATAATGTACACCTGAAAATTATATAATTGTATTAACCAGTTACTCCAATAAACTTAATAAAAAATAAAAAATTAAAAAAAAATCTAACTGATGACAGAGTAATGGATTCCAAAGAGGCTGGAATTCCTCTTCTGGGCAGAATGAACATATGAACAACTGCTGAAGTCTGTCGTTTTTAACTCTAAGCACTATATGCCTCTATTGATAATTCGATAGCATATATTATCTGTCTATCTAACTAGCTAATCTAATCTATCTAAATGAAACATTCTCTTCTTTTTTAATCATTAGGTTGTTGGTTCCTCTGGACGATGAACATAGTGGATGCCTCATATTTTCAGCACTGCTGTAGTTTCACTGGATCTTCATTATGCGTCTGTACAGCAGGAAACTACGGATAAGACGTTCAGCGCATATTCCAAGATAAATCAGCCAATAAATGGCAAGTCAATAGGAACCTAGCTCCTGTGATATCTTGTCTCACATGCTTTACAGTCTTACATTAACTCTGTCATACTGGCTTAGTCTCCAGATGCCCTGTTCTGTTTTCATTACCTGAACATGTCTTTAAAAGTTCCAGCATGTACCTTTTAGCACACCTAGCCCTACTGTTTTTATAACTTCTGTTTTCATTGGTATTGCAATGTTGTTTATATATCTTTTTTTTTTCTGGTTTCCATTAGCTCTTTGGGCAAATTTAAGGTAGTTGACTTAAAATCTATGTCTAGTTAGTCTAATATCTGGGCTCCCTCAGGATAGTTCCTGTTTTTGTATATGTTTGTAACTTTTTCTTGAAAATTGGACATCTGAACATGATGTGGTAACTGGAAATCTGATTCTCCCACCGTCTCAGGGTTTGCCGCTGTTGATTTTTTTGTGACTTTTCCAACTATTTTTGGAAACTATTTTTGCAAAGACTGTATTCTTTGTTAGGTGTGGTCACTGAAGTCTCTGTTTAGTTATTTCAATGGTCAGCCAGTGACCTGCCAGAGAGCCCTTGAAACACCAAAAATCAGCTGCTCTTTTCTTCATTAAGCAGTCCTCTAGTTGATCTAAGTCTTGGATTAGATTCCTGAGTTCTGAAAAAGTTGATTCTGTCAGTCTTTGCCAGTATATGGTTGTTGTTTTTCACTTTTAGTAACAGTGACTTTTATAGTGCTTACAAGATGCTTTTTTGTTTACTAGTGACCTCAACCTAATTTACTTTGCTTAAAGGCTTAAGGGTTAGTTTGAAGGGGCAAGATTCAGTTTTAAAGTAGAACACATGTGAACTTCCATTCCACTTAACCCTTTCTTTGGTCAAGTTTGAGTCATTTACATTTCACTTCCTTGATGGACTATCTTATTCATACTTGCCTTAAGGATCAGTTGTAATTGGAAATAGGTAATGTTAAGAAAATATAACTCTTGTGTTCATAGTAGGAAGGTTATTATATTGTTACTGTAATTTCCCATATACATAACAACTTATGAGAACTTAAGAGTGTAAAGATTTTTGCCAAAGTCTAAGTCATATGAATGCAGAGAATTTACAACATTTACATTATGAACTCACTATGAATGACAAACGCAATCAATTAAGCTAATATTAAGGGCAAATTTATCACTAAAGATTTTATGTTAATTTTTAAAATTGTCGCTGTTTAAAATAAAGGCTGTTTAGACCTCAGAGTACTAGAGATGAGACAAAGTAAATACTGGAGGTCCTGGAGGTCAGCGTCTACCTGCTCTGTCTAGGGACACACAGGGATTTCACAGCCTTAAGTCATTTTGCCAACAGGAGATTTTCAGTCTGCAATTCTAGAGTAATTAAAATATAAAGAGGGCTGTGGCTATGATACTTTCTCTTGCTCAGCCTGCTCAGATATTCATCTGGACACCCCTGCACAGACAGAGCAGAGTTCCTCCTGCTCCTTAAGCCTGGCTAAGTGCTTACTGGTGACAAAGCAAAGAACAGAATGTTGCTTCTTTCCTAGCACTGCTGGCCCGTCACGTAGTATCATTTGGTTGAATCAGTTTTTTGGTCAGTGTCTTGGGTTTACAAGGGCTTGCTATTTGTTTGGTTTTCAAAGCGTGGTCCCTGCACAGTAACATCAGCATCACCTGGGAACTTAGAAATGTAAAATTTCAGGTCCCTCTTCAGACTCACTGAATCAACTTCTGGGAATGGAGTCCAGCAGTTTCTGGTTTTTTTAATCAAGCCCTTCAGGAAATTCTCATGTATACTAAAACATGAGAAGTACTGACTTATTAGAGTATTAGAGTTCGGGATTATTTTAAGGGTCACCTGTCTTCTATTGGAAGTGTTGAAACTATCAATGAAAAGTTTTCAGGACCTCTAAGGACTAAATAAGTTGTAAATAATAATGCATCTCAAATCCAAGTCAATATTGTGAACACAGTTCTTATTTCCTCTCAATTCTCTCTCAAAACCACATTGCCACCCCTTGTTGAGCTGTAAAAAACACAACAGAGTGCAAAAAACAAACAAACAAACAAAAAACCAAAAAAAAAAAAAACTGTGCTGCAATTATCACACCACATAATGGAAGGAAGGTAGAAATTCTTCTTATAGCTGGCAATTCTGTGCCAAAATATGCAGCAGAGAAGTTTTTTCTTGGAACAATCATTAACTTAGTGGCAGAGATCATAATAGAATCTGCCAGTTTAGGCCATACATCCTGCCTCAGTCTATTTACGTATAACATCTTTTTGTTGCAGGCGAAATGTGCTCTTTATAATCTAAGTAAAATTTCTAAAACATGTTTTCCTATGTACTTATGTGTATAATCATAATTGGAAGTAAAGAGTGCAACATAAGTGAACTTTCTGAAGTAGCCAGAGAAGACACATATAGAAACAGGCCAAAATATACATCTTTGTACAAAGAGCATAGTAAAAATTATAGAGAGTCATAATTTTGTTTTCATCTATACTTTTGCAAATAAAAAAAACCCCAACAACAACAACCCTGTTCTCGTGAAGTTTACATTCCATTTGGGGGCAGGGGTTAAAAAGACAATAAACAAAGTTAATTATGAAACATGTCGGAAAGTTATGAGTGGAATGGAGCAAAATAAAATAGGGAAGATGACAGGCAGTTGGGGCGACACAATTTGCAGTTTTAAACTAGAGTGAAGACCTCACTAAGGTGACTTTTGAGCTAAGCCTTAAAGAATGAGAAGAAGCAAGTCTTACAGATATCTTAAAGGAAAAATAATTTCAGACAAAAGGATTATCGAGTACAGTGGCACTGAGGTGGGAGCATGCTTCGTATGTGTGAAAACCACAAAGAGGGCAAAGTAGCAAGAGAAGTAAGGGAGAGAGCAATGGAAAGAAGGCAGTGAGGGGTGTGTGTGTGTGCATGTGTCCATGCAGATAGGATACAAGTACAGATTGTTTAGGGCCTTGTGAGGTTTCGAGCAGTGATCTGTGAACTAAACTTTTTAACAGGATCACTTTCCCTACTATTTTGAGAAAACACAGCTCTTTTCCCTCTCTGCCCAAGAAAGCAGAAGCAGCAGAGAGACATGCATGAGATTGCTCTGTAATAGTGACTGCACCTCAGCAGGAGAAGCACTGGAAGCAAAGGCGAGAAAAAGACTAAATTTTCACTGTGAACCCTCCTGTACTATTTGAATTTATTAAAAATCATATGAATGTATTATATTTTCAAAAGAAAATATTTGAAAAGCAGTCTTTTCAATAAATAGTACCGGAACAACTAACTGTCCATGTTCAAAAAACTGGAACCTTGATCCATACTTTGTACTGCAACTAAAACTGGACCATAGACCTAAATGAAAGAATAAACGACTATAAAACTTCCAGAAGAAAATGTAAGAGAAAAGTCTTTGTAATTTTGGGTTAGACAAAAAGTTTACAGACATTAACAATAAAAGTAGGATACATAAAAAAGCAATCGATCAATGAACTTCATCAAGATTTTAAAACTTCTGTTCTTTGCAAGTCACATTAAGAAAATGGAAGGACAAGCCAGAGAGTAGGAGGATATATCTGCAAAGCACGTAACAGATAGAGAGGGCTTATAAGTAGAGTAGATAAAGATCACTCAAAACTCAGTAAGAAAAAAACCCAATTATTAAAAAAATGGACAAAATATTTGAACATACATTTACTAAAACAGATAAACTATGGCAAATAAACACAGGAAAATATGCGCAACATATTTAGTAAAGAAAATGTAAATTAAAACCACAATGAGACACCAATGCATACTTACTCAAATGCTTAAACTGACAATAAGTAGAGGAAATATAACTCACATGTACTGCTTTGGAGAATGGCCTGGCAGTTTCATAATCTTACATTTATCATATGACCAGGCAATCTCACTACTTGGTATTTATCCAACTGAAACGAAAACCTACGTTCACACAAAATTCTGTACGTGAATGTTAATTGTGGCTTGCTTTATTACTGCCCTGAACTGAAAACAACCCAAATGTTCTTCAGTTGGTGAACAGATTAAAAAACTGGCATATTTATATAATGAACAACTACCCGGCAATAAAAAGGAAACAATCACTAATACACACGACATAAATGAAACTCAAATGTATTGTTGAATAAGAAAAGCTAAATTCAAAGGCTATATATTGTATGATTACAATTATATGATATTCTTATAAATGCATAACTACAGGGAAAGGAAAGAATTAAACGATTATAGGAATGTTAGATGGGAGAAGAGGTTATAAAAGGGGCAAGAGGGAATTTCTTAAGAGTGATGCAAGTGTTCTATATTTTAATTATGTTGTGACCTAACTATGTATTTGTCAAAAGTTACAGAACTGTATACAAAAAGGGTATATTTTACTAAATGCAAATCATACTTAAAAAAAAAAACCCAAAAAATGAAAAACCAAAAAACCAAAAACAAACAAACAAACAAACAAACAAACAAAAAACAAAAAAAAACCCACAAAAAACTGCACTGTCCAGTTCAACATTAAGAAAATGGGTACTGGATAAGTTGAATATGTAAGAATTTTCAAGGAAGACTGTTTTGTATTATCAGAGAATTACTCCTATTTACAGAAAGATTTACTGTACTATTTTCTTAAATAGGCTACTCCTTTGAGGGTATTTTACATTTAGATACAGATTAGTCTTCTGATAAGAGGCTATAAGGCAAAAAAAAAGTACATGGAGGTGAATTGCAATTAACCTTAAAAAATAAATGATCTAACATCTCTGAAATGATCATGTAAATCCATGGAAAAATAAAAAACAATTTAACATAAATATTAATTTATTAACACAATATTTTCCTCCAGGAAGTTATTAGAAAAAGTTATATGTTATTTTTTATTGTTTCTATTTTGCTCTCCTAATTGCAATTTGAGATCTAAGAATGATAAATCTAACCTTGAATTTGACATCTTAAAAGCTAAGCAACTATTATGACTTAAGGACTATATGTGCTATTATAATAGTGTCACAAATGCTTTTAGCATTTGGAAGTAATTGTATATATTGTTATATAAAATGTGGGAAACCTTCCTAGGTAAAAGTACACATACCAGATACTTTGCACACTTTGTTTCAACGAGGGCTAAATTGGTCTGTGTAGCTTCAGTCTACTTACAGGAATCCATTGTATGTTTAATCCAGTCCTTTATACCCACCATCTATTCTGTACCATTCTTCCAGGTGCCACACAGTTAAGCCACAGAAACAAAGATTAAGTTCAGTTTTTAAGTTTTGTGGATGGACAGCTAAAAATTAACATGCCATCTTTTTTTGGACATGTAATTGCTATGTCAGCAAACTAGAGACTCAAGGAGGATACACTTGAAAGCCCAAATTTTTAAATGGTCTAGCCCATAATTCATTCTATTCATACTTGGCGCCTTAAAAGATATATGATCTCTAAGTCTTAATATGCCCCCTCCTACTGTTAAGTCTCAATTATTAAGAACTGAACATAGTACAGTGAATCCTCACTTAACAATGTCAGGTTCTGTGACTTTAAGTGAAACGTAAGTGAACTTTCCACTTATAATGAAACCAATTTTTCCAGAGGCTAACTGATATAAACAAAAGTTAAACTGCTATAGCAAAACGAAATATTATTCAAAGATCTGCTGTACCTTTTCCCCTAAAAAATTTTTAAAAATTAGATTTCAATCCATTAAATCAGAGACAATACAAAAATAGAAATACAGCTGATGTTTAAACAATTTAAGCTCTCAAAGAATTTAATTATGTCAGATCTCTTCAAGCACTAAAAAGCTATTTTGGTGATTTCTTAATAAAGGCACACTGGTACAAGTTATTTTCTTATGTTTTCATTTATACTTATACTACTCAGAAGAATTTTTTTTAACCCAAAGGTGGAACAAGTTTTGCGTACCTGATGAAGTGCTCCTGCTGGTAAGACAACAGCATCACCAAGGAACTGAATAAGAGTGCAGGTTCTGACTCCATATTCCTCAAACAGCCTTTGGCGGAGCTTTTTGTTCACATACCAACTTTGGTCACGTATTGGATCATGTTCTGGTAGAACTTCAAGGCCTTGTTCTTTTGAAATCTGAAATATATGGATTAAAATTAAAATATACACCCCAAGTAAGGGAAATAGCAAATCCTGTATTTCAATTTTCTTTAATAAATAATAGTTGTTTGTTCTCAGAATCTTATGGAATGATACCTAAACTCAAGTTAAAGAAAATAATATTCCACAATTTAAAAAGCCAAAGGATATTAAAACAATACTGCACACTGATGAGCTATTAATAAAGTGAATCATATCCTCTTCTCATCTCTTCCTTCCACTTTACAATTGTTTCAAGAGTGTAACAGAGATGAGGAAAAGCTTAGTTTTCCAAGTCAGTTCATTCCTATGTAGATTTCATAAACATGTATTGATCCTCTTTTTTAAGGCAGGTACAAAGATATCTACCTTTATACTCCTAGTCTTCTAACACTTGACAAATCAGTTTCAAGGGACCCTTATAACCAGTGAATAATCAGCTTTAAAAAGCATAATTTATAATATTTTTAATTAAAACACTGGTAAGGTAATCTGAGACAAAATAGTAGATATAGGGCTACAGCCATTTCACACTGGCCAGAGACAAACCTTAAGTCCCTTTAGAAGGAAGATTAATAATAATAAGAAAAGAAGCAATGGTCCTTTAAAAGAAATCCCTATCATTAGAAAATTTAGAAAATATCTGAGCAAAGGGTTTAAACCAGTGATTTCAGATAAATGTAACACTTTCATTTAGTGTCTTAACTAAATAGAAGGTCAATTTTTCAAAATTCCTGTCTTGAAGTAAATATCACAGAGCAATCAGATGTGATAAAGTAGAATTATTCCCTAGGTGAACAGCAAAAAATAAAAATAAAAATAAAAAAAAGATCCTACATTCTTTAGTCATTACTTTTCATCAAGGTTAATATCTGACTCATCAACAGATTAGTTCTTTACTATAAGGAGATGGGGGAACATCAGTAACTGAGAAGAAATAGCCATTCAAAACCCTCAACATGAAATGAGCTTTAAGAGGAGGAAGAGAAAGGAGCATGTGACTTTAAACAAGAAAAATCCCATTATTTACTCTTATGTTGCTGAATGCCAAATGAAGTTGAATTAAAAATTAGTGAGTCTTTGCTCAAGGTGAAGAGATAAACTATTTGCAACCTAAATTATACCTTTTGAAGAAATTCCCTTATCTTATCAACGTCTTTTCCAGCATAAATATGCCACAGAGCACCAGGTATTTCACTTGAGTCCTTCAATCGTTTTCTTAAAATGTCATCCAAATCTTCTTCCTCAAATTTCTTGAGTATTCCTGAAACACAAAAGAATATTTTCGAATTGGTCAGTAAAGAATACCAACAGAAAGCCAACTCTCTTAAAATTGATCAGAGGCAGCATAGCGCCTGACTAGATTGGGACTCTTAAAGAGGAGATGAACCCAGTTATATATCAACTGTAAGAACTATAAGAGCAGAGAACATTAACCCTGTGTAACTGGGGACACAAGTACCTTTCTTGGTTTGTTTTCTGCAAATCAAAGAACGAGATAAAAACTTAAGGGCTTCTACTCAAACTTAACCAACTTTCTTCCTGTCTCAAGGGAGTGGTCATAACAATGATTTGTACTCATATAGCATTTTATAACTTACAAAAGACTTTCATGACTACTATTAATCAGGTGGCCTCTGTAACCACTTAGTAAGGTAGATAAGGATCATGACCTCTATTTAATATCTGAGCAAACAGGTTCAACGAGATGAATGAATTTGTTCATTACAATGACTAATGAAAGACAGAACGAAATGTCTTCTAATTTCTAGGTGATATCATAATTATTATCAGTTAATCTGTAATCATGTGCAAATGCCTCAGGTGCTTCAGTTTTGAGGAAACATCAGGTCATTCTAAATTGTTGACAAACAAATTATATATACACACACATCCACACAGGAAAAATGATTAACTGTGGTTATTTCTGAGTGAAATAAATATATGAAGGTCTTCGTTTTCAAACCCCTGATTTTACTATAGTGAACATTTTAAAAACATGTTCTTTTAAGAGAAAAAGAATCTACTGTCCGCTACAATGAATATATCAGACATTTCCTAATTTGTGACAGTAAAAGCTTTTTTATCTTTAAAATTGGCTGCAAGGGTTTTTTTCTTTCTCCTTCTTCTTCTTCTTCTTTTTTTTTTTTTTTTGCTAGGATGTCCTAATTCAAACATTTATTGAGTGCTTACAATGTGCCAGACACTGTCCTAGAATGCTGGTAATTAGAGTTAAGAAAGACCTGGTCAAGAACCTCACAGAGTAAAGAAAGGCATATGTAGGCAAATAAAAAAGAATATCACATAGTAAGTGCAATCATGAGTAGAAAAGGTACACAAAGACTGGTTCAGTTCTCGAATGTTATTGTGTAATCTATGTTTAAAATGTTCTCTTTAAAAATGACAGCTGATAGTTTTAAAATGTGTTTTCTTAAAATTATAAGTTGGCAAACTTAAATAGGTTTTCCAATTTTTTTTTTCTTTAAATTTTATTGCTCTGTAAGTTATGAAGGAGGAGAGGAGGATATATCATAAAGAAGAGAAAGTTTTTCTTTAAAGATCTGCAGGGAGAGATGACAATCTGACTTAAACTCTGAAGGATGAATACAGGAATTTGCTGAGAAGGAGATAGGAAAAAGCCACTGTAGGTGGAGGAAAAAGCACATACTTTAAATAAGTAGGTCAGTATTTTTTGATGTGTTTTTAAGCATTATCATAACCCTAACACATTCCTTTTTTGTGATCATCTATAAAAATTGGCAAAAGCTTGAGTTAATGAAAGACTGTCAAAGAATTAAAATGTTAATGAACGTTTTCTCAAAAGACCAGGTATGTATTATGCTACAAATGAGGGACTGGAGGTGTGTAGGAACAAAGATGAGTAAGATAGTTCCAGCATGTAAGGACATGAATGAACAGTAGAGGAGAAAGGCAGGTGTAACCTCTGCATTTTAGACTAAGTGCTACAGGGAATGTTTCGAACAAAGTACAGTGAGGTACAGAACAGATAATTAACCCTGTGGTATCACAGGCTTTGAAAGGATAAGTAATCCGAAACGCAGGTCACACATTTCTCTGGCAGTCGAGGGTTACAACTCAAGTGTGCGTGACTTAAATTCTTGAGAGTGAGAGAGGAAAGGGGTTTTTTACCTATTATAATCAAGAGCGTCAGTTAAGGAAGCTGAGAAACATAAGTTTTTATAGTTTGGGGGAGTTTAGGTTGAGTATTACAGAAGCTGTCAAATATATAGAAAAGCTGAGTGAATATTATAATGAATTCCCATGTCCTCAGCACCTAGCCACTGAGCTGTAGATACCTTCTGGGCTCCAGATAAAGAATTGGTGATCTAAGTGATGGGTGGGAAGTCTTACATAGAATTTCACATAGGTAGAATATAAAGTCTGTAACTCTAGAAAAGTCTTTGTTGTTAGTTCATAAGGTATTAAGAACCAAGGAATAGTGTCACAGAGGCCATGCCCAGTATATGAAGACAATATAGTGATTAACAGTGCCATTTTATTACAGAGGTGGCAAGTAATAAAAGGACCAGAAGGAACCACTGAATTATCCAATTGTGAGAAAGTAATTTCAGTGGGGTAACAGACATAGGGGCCAACCTGCATTTAGTTTACATGTAAAAGGGAAGTGACAGATACAGAAACGAATTTGTTATGAGGGCAGGAACAATAGGATGGTGGCAAAGACATGATTTGCAGGAGGTTTTCTTTTGAAAAAGAAGGAACAGTCTTAGAGTCTGCTCCCACTCTGAAGAAAAGAAGGCACTGGAGAGGGAAAATTTAAAGGCCTACATCTATAAAGAAAGGAATAACAAAAAGGAGTAACAGATGAAACAAGGTTTTAGAAAGAAATCTAGAAGATGGAATCTGAAACTAATACACTGGATAGAAAGGTTACTTCTATTTAGAAGAAAAGGCCTCTTCTTTCTCTGACACTGGAGAATAAAAAAGGAGGAATCATGAGGCACAAACCTTATCTTAACCATCTTCAGAGCCTTAAAACCTAGCTTCTATTATTCACTTAATGTTTATAAGTGACCTGAACTACTATAGAATATAATGATAGGAAAGGAGCAAATAAACAATATTCATTTTTAAAATTAAAATTCCCATTATAGCGAAAGACAGGTAAATACATTAATCACTCAAGTAATAAAGATCAGAATATCCCCATATGTACTGCAATTCTTTTTGGAATCTTTGCTGTTAACTTTGAGGCCATATAATACTAGTCTAATACTAGATAAAACTAGTGTGTATGGTTATTCAATTGTTATTCCAAACACCACTATTCATTAAGTTTCTTTACCTGCTTTTGAGAGAATGCCATTTCCTTTTGCTATGCCAACATAGACTAGAATATTTACAACATCAGAAACTTCAACATGGAGATTTGTGGTTCCTATATCATGATCTTTAGCAGCAGCTACACCTGTGTATAAAAAAAAATTTTACTTGACAGACTACTTTACATATTTTAAAAATCAGGTCTATGAGGAAAATTTGTTAATTGTAATTTGAGTATTTGTCTCCTTGTTCTAAAACCTGCCTCCAATCTATGACATGTCCCATAAAAATCAAATGAATAGAAAATGTAAATATTTTACAAAGAATCAGCAGGTACTTAACTATATACTGATTATACATTCCTAATATACGTCTTGGTTTAGAAAAAGATTTGGATGAATTATTAAAAAAAAAAAAAAAAACAGATTCAGTGGAATCTAAAAATAGATAATTTGTCCTTGGACAAAAGTTAGTTAAAATTCCATATAATTCGAAACTGACAGAAATGCAAATATATTCATTAACCAATATTACATAAAAATAAAAGAAAGAAATGCAAATATATACCTACCATAGGCACTGCACAACCTGGGCCCTAGATCGGGACGCACAAAAAATCCTGGCAAATGAGAAGCCAAATTGAATTTTCCTTCTGGATTGCAATATTCTGGCAATGGCAGGCTTTTTAAAAGATCTTCATATCTGAAAAATAACAACATTGACTTCTTTTGAATACAGACTTACATTTTTAAGTGCTTTCAAATATATTTTCAATAAATTTTCAAGCTGTTCAAAACACAAGACTACTTTCCCTTAAAGCCTCTGACAGGTAACACTTTCCTTGACTTCACAGTTTAATGCATAACACATGGGCAAATGCAGAACAGAAGTGATACTAAAACTGCAATTCTGCCTAATCATGGCAAATTAAAATCATGAAGAGAAGGTAAGTCCTAAACAGGGCCCCTTGCCTTTTGATATGAGAATTCTTTCCTTTACTGTCCTAATATAAAGACTTCTCCTCCTCTGCTGAGACTAGAGATTCAGTCGTTTTTGGTTACTAATTTTAACTGAGGAAGAAAATGCCTAAAGATCACATTTTTAGTTCCTTTTCTTACTCCTGGAGATAATATCAACTCAATTTTAAAAAGCTAAGAGTCAAAATAAGTTTCAAAAGATGTACCTTGCTGGCATCATAGTCTTGAAATCTTCTCCTGAAGGGCAGTCTTTCAATTTTAAAACAACTGTTTCTCCACTTTTCGTTTTTTGCCGTTCTATAAAGAATGCAGTTAATTACTAAAAAGGTAATCACTGCCTTTTTATTTTTATTAATGTTTGGAGAGGAAGAAATGTAAAATGAATGATTCAATTGTTGCATAACAGGTACCTAATGAATGCTTGTTTATTGGCTTTTATTTATGATGTACTTAGTAGTAAGACTTTTCCTTATGTAGATAGATATTTGTAATATTGCAAAATTTAAAACATTTCTAAATTATTAAAATCAGCCTTACATTTTAACTTTCAATTTTCAAAGTGTTTAACATAAATTATATGATTCAATTTTCAAAGGCTTATGGGGTTGCCAAACATATTCCCCATGTGATATAAGGAAAAACAGTATAAATGACTTGCTTATGGTCAAAGGGAATTAGGGGTAGGCCCAGGACTAGAACCTAGTTTCTTTGTTTCCAAGCACAGATAGTCCCCAATTTATGATAGTTTGATTTAGGATTTTTCAATGGTGCAAAAGCAACAGGCATTCAGCTGAAACTGTACTTCTGATTTTGATTTTTTCCTGGGCTAGCTATGTGGTGCAATACTGTTGTGATACAGGGCAGCTGCAGCTCCCAGTCAGGCACGCCATCATGAGGGGAACACCGATACTCTACAATATGTTCACTGTGTTGACTGTGCCCAACTGTAGGCTAATATAAGTATTTGCACACATTTAAGGTAGGCTAGGCTAAAGCTATGATGCTCTTTAGGTTAGTGAATTAAATGCATTTTTGACACGGTATTTTCAACTTTTATGGGTTCAGCAGGATGTAGCCCACATCGTAAATTGAGGAGCATCTGTACTTGTTTCTTTTTATTAGACAAGAAAGTAACATAGAAGTTTAAGTCGTATGTAATTTATTGTTTTGGGGGGCTATGTTTAACAAAACAGTACAGTAAACAAAAAACAACATACTTGAAACTTCTTCAAAACCATCCCAGAATTCCTTAACATTGGCATTTGAAATAATGCTGTCTTTGCAGTTCAGGAGATCAGTTTGGTGGTCTCCAAAATCAAGACTAATTGATTCCGCCTTCCACAAGCTAATGTTCATTTTCTTATGTACACCAGAAACCACTGCAGGCTTATAAATAAATACATAAATAAAAGTTAAAAGGTATATGGACACTTCCAAAATCTGATTTCATACACACATAACAAATGGATAAAATGTTAAGTTTAGGGACTAATGACAAATTGTGAGAATGATAGGATATTAAAAATAGTCCCTGACCTGGAAAGATGTTCACAATAGCTGTCAAAGAGAAAAAGTGATGATAGAATGCCAGGTAGAATATATTACCGTCTTTGAAAAGAAAAATAAATGCACGTAGTAATTCTCAGGAAAGAAGTCTGAAAGCCTCTATTAAAAATTTCATTTCTAAATGGTTATAAATATGAATTTTTGGGATGTTTTATTTACAGATTAATTTTTATAGACAGAACATAACCTACTTATATATTTGTATGTATGTAATATGTAGTATTTTTAAATAAAGTCCTTGACATTAAAACAATTTATATATATTCTGAGTCTGTATCACTTAAAACATATGCATACATTCTTTACCTCCACAAGGATCATGATAAAAATATTAAACAACTAGGCATAACAACATTAAATTTTAAGCCTACTGACTGATTCCCTGAAAGTGAACCTTTCCTTTGAAATCATGTGAATTCAAATTCCTTCAAGGCTACTTTCTAAACTAAAAACCAACAATTGAAGATTTATAGCTTTTAAAACTCCAATGCTGATGTAAAAAAACCTCTTAGGCAATTTGATGTACTATTCTCAGGTTTTTTGTTTTTTTTTTTTAATTCCTTTATTATAAATGAAGTAAAAAGTCCGGGATATAGAGAACACAGAAAGTTGTGACTTAAGAGTCTCTTGTAAAAGGTATTAAGTACTCTTACTTTGAAAGATAATTAAATTTTGGTAACCTTAAGAGAATAACCTCCAGCTAGGGTTCTTATTCCAAAAGGTATCTCAAAAGAAAAAAAATAAAACAACAAAGGTTTTGGTGGAGTCGGGTTAACAATTTGGGTGACTACTTCATTAAACTACCTTTCAATGGGCTTAACGATATATCCAACTATTATTAAAACAGTTCAGCTATTAGATAATTAACTATTATTGGCAATTCACATATTAATTCCTGGCCCGTACTGTATCTATTAATAATATTCCCTATGCCACTCCTTCTTATGGTGGCTAGAAGCTTGAGAAAAGTAAACAGATTTTTAAAGAGATTATAGAGGCAAGTTAATTATAATATTAGAATATTCTGAAGCAGAATCCTTAGGAAACGATTATCATTATCTTCCTGAAATACCGAAAGCCTTCCTAATTTGACTCCTTGCCTCTGGTCTTACTCCCCTCTAATTCAATTCTCAATCTGCTTTGCTGTCATTTTAAAATGTCAATCTGATCACTTTGATACCTGAATTAAAACTATTATCCACAGGATAAAGTGCAAACTCTTTAGCTTGATATATAAAGGCCCTTCAAAATCGTAACCTCAACCACCTCATTTATTCACCATTATCCTACAGAACTCTTATCTCTGTTCCAAACAAACAAAACTATTTAACAATTCCCTAAATACCTGATGCTTTTCTCTCCAACCACTTATCCATCTAGAAAAATTTCACTTAATCCCTGAGGCATTAATTCACACTAGCCTTTTTAAATTAGTACTCTAGCTTAGTCATTCCCTCTTTTGGGTTTCCACAGTACCTTGAATAAATTTCTTAGACTATTTAACATGCTTAAAAAATATTTAGGTGACTATTCGAGTCCACGAAAAATTAGTGGCCTAAACTGTGACCCAGCAATGGCACTGGGGCTTGAAGAGCCAACCAAAAAAAATAAAAAAGCTAAACATTGTACAGTCAGCTTTCTGTTCCTATGGGTTCCAAATCCACAGATTCAATGAACCATGAGCAGAAAATATTAGAGGAAAAAAAGATGTTACACTGTTGCTGATGTGTACTTTGTAGGTAAGGTCTATGATGGTTGCATCTGTATTGAACACATACAATACTATTTTTTCTTGTCGTTATTCCCTAAACAATACCATAAACAACTATTTAAATAGCATGTATACTGTATAAGGTATCATAAGTAATTTAGATAATTTGAAAACAGGAGGATCCTGGAACCAATCTCCTGCATGTACCAAGGGACTACTGTATGTATAATGCATGGGTGTGTGTTTTTTCTGGGAAAAGAGAAAGCAAACTTTCATCAGATTTTGAAAAAGATTAGTAACCTAAAAAAAGATTGAGAACCATTGTACTAAAATGGCTCTTACTCATATTGTACTCATTTTTATATCTTTTAACAGCCAGCATAAAAGAAGAGATTTTATTTAAGTGCTCAGTAACTATCTGATAATGAATAAAGTACAACAAAATAGCAATGGTGTTTTTCAGAAAGCAAGAAAGAACTGAACATGATAAATACTAAGTCATAATTTGTAAATTATCAGATGATAATTTACTACATTAATACACATTTAAGATGTGTATTAATGTAGTAAATTATCATCTGAAATGTGTATCAAACATTATATAAACATTTTGATCTAACAGAACATCATTTTTATTTGCACAGAATTAAATGATGGAGTTTGTCATTCAAGATTTGATAAAAATATTCCAGGGATAAACATTAAAGGCAAAAAGCATCTACATCATTTGTCAGTTCAAGAAAATTGCTTCTGGTATTACACTTTAACAGCAGATGCAAATCTGTTAACTGGACTAAAATACAAATGTTAAAAAAAGGAGGTACCAAACTTGGTAAATACATGGTTTTATTAAAAGTTTGCTGACTGATAAATGAAAAAAATCAGTGCTTCCCTATTAATTCATATAAATCTGACCAAAAATAAGAATTCACTCTGGTAACCATTTTGGTGTTTTTGATATCTTCCATGCCATATGTGTTAAGTAGTATCTTTCCCCTTTCCTTCTATTCCTAAGGAGAGCCACTGTGCCTGTTCACACAACCAGCTTCAGTTCCACTAACAGTGTACTAAATCAGCTTAAAATACTCACTTGTCCATGCTTCCAACACTCTTTGAAAAGCTTCCAATTATTAATATTTTTATAATCCTTAAGCCAAAGAATATGCTTCTCACAGATCCAAGAATGTGGTATATCACTGTACAATTTATTGTTTTTATCCATGGCAGATTTTCCGCTTTCTTTAGGCTGTTCTTTAAGCTCTGGTTTTACATTTATCTTAGAGGCTTTACTTGGTGGAATTTTGTTTTCAACAACTGAGGCAATTATGTCATCAAGAATGTTTGGCATAGTCCTTCCACTTTTACTACTCTATTAGGAAAAAAAATATATTTTGAGAAGAAATATATACATTTTTACACTTTCACTTTGATTTACCACCAACATAGCAAACAATCAACACATATAATATACCTGCCTTCAAGAATATGTAATCATATCAGTGGATATGGATCTCTAGCGCTTACATTGTTCATTGTTCATGATGATGAGAACCAGAACTTTAGTGGTCCTCATGTGAGGCCAGGTCTGCAGAAACCAGACAGACGTCTGATCTTCCTACCTTTCACATTCTAGGGCTAAGCAGAGGAGAAGGGACGCTAAGTGGAATTTCCCACATGCTTTTAAAAGCCACTAAAAATTTATGCCTATTTATACAATTATTCTGCTATTACTTTCCTCTGGTGAATAAAACAAAAATTGATTTCTGAATATTTTAAGTAACAAAACAGTTACTTCCACATCTGCCCCCCTCCCCCTACTAGATAAATAGTTTTCAAATTCTGAAGGAGTATCTAAGGGCTCTTGTGAAATCAAAATGCCCCTCCCCCAATCTTTTCCACCTTGGAAAAAAACAAAATCTCGAGCTTTTACGTTATGAGTTATCATGCAAATAGGAATATGCCCAGTAATCTGGTATGTTTAATTTCATCTGCATCTATTTATTGTGTAGTTCACAGGCAAATCTGTGAATCATCTAAACTTAAGGCCCATATAAAAGCCAAAAATCTGGCATCTCACTCACTGGGGTTCCCATAGAATATACTGGTGCAAAGGCAATGCCAGCATCTGTAGAACCCACACGTAGCTTGCCAGCTGTTGTGGTCAGTAAATCACGTAAAGTTGAGCCTTGTTCATTATTCTGGGAGACAGGAGGTGATGTTCTGCTGTTTGGAGAATCAGGATTATCTTGTTCTCTCTCTTCTTTAATTTGCTTTTCAAGGGCGAATTCTTTGTTTTCTGAAATAAAACATTTTACAAAATTCAAATAAGATTAAGCATGCTGCCAAAGTATAGACAAAACTGGTTCCCTGCGTTTTATATTGCAAGGTAAAACTGTAGCACTAGTGGTTTATTCACCACAACACACACCAAAGGATGGGTCAGATTCTTCAAAATGGAGTCAAACGGTTTGAATATGAAAAGAGCTTTCTCAATATCATAGAAAGGTAGCTGATTCTGTACCTGTCACAAATGAAAATACTACAGCTGATACAGGGACAAAATACAGGTATATAACAAATCTAGTGCCCTGGTGGCTTTACTGATATGCCCATCCACAAATGGTTCTGCAACTAAATTTAATGCAATCACAGGAAGGTGAGTTCCTAGTAAAAGACATGGTTTTACTGAAATTTAAGCCATAATGCAAGCAAAAGACATACATAAATTGTTTTAAGTGAACAGTACATTAATGTATAAGAGTACATTGTTGGTTATATTATAATACTGTATTACATAGTTCATGAACAATGTGGGGGGCGGGGGTGGTTAGGGATACCGATCCTCAATGCAGTTGAAAAATTGTGTGTAACTTTTGCCCACTCTCTGAAACTTGGTTGTCCCTCAATATCTGTGGGGGATTGGTTCCAAGACTCCCCTCTTCAAAGATACTAAAATCTGTGGATGCTTAAGTCATATAAAATGGTATATAGTTCAATGGCCTCCTGCATCTGTGGACTCTCAACCATGAATTGAAAACAGTACAGGTATCTATTTAAAAAATCCACACATAAGCGTATCCACGCAATACAAACTCATGTTGTTCAAGGGTCAACTGTATGCTTAGATAATAAATTATATTTACCTTTTTTTTCCTCTCTGGCTTTTTGCTCTGCAAGATCTGCTAACCAGTGCAGTGGTGACTGGGATTCTGGAGGAGTTGACTTGCTGTTGGTGCTTACATCGCTCCCTGGACTGCTGCTGCCATTGCTCTCAGACTTCTGAGGGGTATTTTGCTGCTGAGACTCAGGTATGCACAGAGAAATTTTATTACTGTGATTAAGAACATTCTGTAAAACCTATAAGAGTAGAACAATTGAATTTTTAAAATACTATCTTCAATTATTCAGTTAAAATTAGTAGTTATATTTATACGGTAAGATAGAAAACAATACAAGTCCTAAACTGGATTTCAAATATCAAAGCTAATTTAACAATGCGTTTTATTTGAATAATTAGAGATTTATACTCACTTGAGACACACCATTCATTGTAGGAAAATCACCAACTTGTATATTCTGTTTGTTAGTACAATGACAATGGGATTTAATACCGTATTTTTCTCTAAGAGTGTGCATCACATCTAGAAGATCTGTTAAAACTACAAAATATAATAGTGGTTAATAAAAAGGCTATAACTAGTTAAGATTTTGAATTTTTTTTCCAGTTTTTCTTTTCTTGTACCTTTTGACTTTTCTTCCATTTTTATCTTCATTCCATCTATTTCAGGTTTGATCATTAAACTAAGTTCATGTCCTCTATTCTTTTCTCTCTTACCTCTATTATTAAAAATTCAGTATGTTCAAAAAAAGTAGAATAACCTTTCATCATAAATCTAATAAAAACTTTCACTACACTCTAGTTTTCCCCTTCTCAAACCTTTCCTCTATGGCTTTCTTAGTCACTGGGCTGGGCTTGTCTTGCTAGCTTTATTACACAGATAATTCTAATGTAATAAACAGAATTTTTTAATATAAAAAAATGGAGCAAGAACAATTCAAGATTAGATAAACCTCTTCTTCATTCTATTACATTCCTACATACGCCCCAATACTCTGGAGCAACCAAGACCTGTTACATTATTAAATAAATAATGTGTATTTACACTTACCAGAACCAGGTATAATTTGAGTTGGCATTAAATGTTTGTGATCATGAGGCTGTCCCTTCACACACTTCATCCAAGCATATAGTTCTTTATCTGTAAGATCATATGTTCTTTTAAATCAGCTATGGTTTTATAATTATATAAAATTGATGGCTAGTACATAAAGAGCTTAATGATTATAGAAAATGTCAATGGTAGGCTTCAAATGTATGGTTCTTAAGACAATTCCACCATTCTAAGAATTTTATAAAAACAAGATACAAAATCGACATTAGCCTTTTCCAAAATGACCATTTTTTATTATCATTAATGTATTAGTTACTTCTATCTTCTCTGATTCTACCTTCTGTGTAGCTAATCTTTGATTTCTTAGCTATTTTCTGTGCCAAACATGGCTTTTGCCTAACCTTAGTACATTAGAATAAAAGTTTGACGCTATTGCTAAGTCATTTTCCTTTTGTTTCAGACATGCAGAACTGTCATGAGACGTAAAAAAGTCACTGCTTTACAAGTGAAAGAAGAAAAATTCTGAGATGTCCTAAATTACAATATACCAGAAAGAGAAAGTGACGACAGTAGTTTAACTAGGTAATAATAGCTGTGGGCCAACTAACAGTAGACTGCTCATATTCCTGAATGTATGATGGAGCTTTGTACTGATCACTGCAGCCTGCTTATGCATGAACTTACAGAACCATTGCTCATAACGAATCAAAAGTAGTAAATATTTCTTCCTTACAGATTGTGCACCTATTCTAGAACTGACCCTGCTTCCACTTTTCCCATTCCCCTTACCTGCAGCCAATGTAAATTCTTTCAAATCAACTTAAATCTTTCTTCTCTAAAAAATAATCTATAAAAGAGCCCTTCTACTCCAGACTGTGGCCATGTTTGTCATTTTTATCTAGCCCAGCAGCTGTTTAATAATAATATTTAATTGCTACTATTGCCTTCAAACAAGGCTCTATACTTGGAGTTGCAAACCTATTAAGGCACAGTATGAGGCATATCATACACAGGAAAGCTATTAAACACCTTGATCTTAAGGAGATCTCCCTTATAAATTTCATGACAGAGAACTACTTATGATATGCCTTTAAGAGCTTCAATAAGTATCACAAAGTTCATTAAATTCAGCATAAAAAAATCTAGAACCATTATTTCATGAAGTGTCATGATAAATAAAATTCAAATGTAGTCTAAAATTGTTTAAAAGCTTTCTGACTTTCCCCTCTGAAATCTACATAGTAACTTGTGAATGTTTTCTAACTCCCTATATTTTAGACACAATTGCCACTATATAAAGCTATAATCTAGTCAATGTGAGTTCATTACAATATTTAACAGTGAAATGAGATATGTAGATAACAAGACATAGATTATACTCACAAAGAAATAATATGGTGACCAACAAGACTCTGATTTCAAAGTTAATAGTACTATGGAAATTGACAGCAATACAACAGTTTAGGTTTATCATACATACCCTATTCTTTTTCGAAAAAGAATTCATGCTTATATATATGCATAAAATATAGCAAAATATAAAATAAAATTTTAATTTAGCAAAGAGAAAACAAAATATAAAACAATATAAAATGCACGTCATGAAGTTTTATAGCACTGAAGCTATTTACATCAACTGAAACTGTCCAAATATATTTTTATGGTTTTGGAAATATTTAATTTCCTAAAATGCATTCTTTATTATGATTTCAGATTTTACTCATGTTTAATCTTTTGCACAACACAGAAACACTGAACAGTAGATGTTTGAACATGTTTTCCCACTTGCTCAGGGCTCTCTGATAAGTGCTGGGTGTATAAGAAAAGGGATTAGAAAGGATGAGGCTTAGTAATCTTTTCATTAGAAAAGATACTGATGGCTAAAAATCATGGTTTGTCTATCATTAAACATGATTTTATTTCTAGTACTTCCACAACTTGAATTTTTCTTTTCACTGACTTTATATCAAACAAGTAACTCTGTACTCTCAAGGTTACCAGTTTTAGGTAGCTACTTCCAAAACTGCCTTGAATAAACTTTTCTAAAACCTTTTAGCATGAGAAAGGTGCATTTTAGTAACTTCCTTTTTAAACTTTGTTTCTCCAGCTGTATTAACACGGAAAGCACTGTTTTTGTATCATTTTATTTATCTAGAAGTTAGAGATAACAGTTTCAAAGGCTGTTTCCATATATAATAAAAATTTCTTCATTCTTTAAAACTAGAGAATAAGTGGTAAGTGCCATATTCTTCAACATTTTTATTTGAACTTTATGGACCAATATTTAGAAAAATCAAGTCACACTTTTAAGTATTCAATTGCGACTTATGTGCTTGACTGTATAATTAACAGGTTCTGGAAGAGACTGCAGGCTCCTATACACTGGAATCATAAAGCTGCAAAGCCGAATATAATAAATTTGGACTACATTAAGAAACTATCTGCTTGAAATGACAGAGTGAGGGTGAATCTACTAATCAGGCTACAAAGATATAGATGAAGTATTATTTTAGAACATCTAGCCATTAATAAACTGTGGTTTATTTGGTCCTTTTTAAAAACAAACCACAAAACTTACTTAATGTTATATATCCATAATTAAGGTAGGAAAAGAACTCCACACATCTAATTTTCCAAATGAGTGAACCTACAGTAAATGAACATTATAAAAATTTAAATTTATGTAAAGTTATAAACCAACCTCTAGAACTCTTCCTTTCCTTTGCCTTGTAACAATCTAAGCAGACCACAAATCCACATTTTTGGCAGACCCAATGAATGTTAAACAATGTTGCTTCGCATGCATCGCACATCTCCCGGACGCCTCTGACTGCTCTTTTCCAGGCTATTTTAGCTAAAATACACAAAAACAAAAAATGTAAAAGCAAATCAAGAACTCTGAAGGATATATAAGCTATAGAGCAAAAGCAGATTTCTTGAAGTAATTAGTAATTCCCTTCAGAAAACATACTTGTATCTAATTGAAGGTTTCTAAATCTTGGCACTTTCGACATTTTTGACTAAAAAAAGTTCTACTGTGGGAGACTATCCTGTGCATTACAGGATATTTAGTGGCATCTGTGGCCTTTACCCAGTAGATGATGCTACTACTCTACCCGCTACGCCTTTCAGTTCATGCAAACAAAAATGTCTCCAGTTATTGCCAAATGTCATCTGGGGGCAAATCACTGATTTAAGAGAAGGAAAAGAAGCTAACATTTAGAGCACTTAGTATGTTAGGTGCTTTGCATAAGTAAACAATTAACATGCCTACTTTCTAAAATCTATGAGGTAGTTATCATTCCCATTTTACAGTCATACAGTTAAGCTAGGTGTAAAGTTGAGATTCAAATATAATCTCTCTAATTCGAACCACACCACATTAAAAATTTATATAACTGGGATAGATTATGTCTTTACATGGCAAATACTGAAATTTCCCAATTTCACATCCAAAGGGTCTTTATCACGTTAAACAATGTCATAATGGCAGAAGGAGCAAAATGCTACTGTGATTTCATGAACTGTTAATCCATTCAATTCAACCTCAATTGGAAAGTATCTATTACCCTAAGTACATATTAGGTGTATTCGTACATAAAGTGTCATCAAAATTAAAAGTAATAAGTCTAGGTAAGATTAGGGACTTCTCCCAAAGACTAAACATATTTTGAAGAAAAATTCTTAAAATGAAATTGATACAATTCCATGTTTTAAGTATTTAATATTTAACTTCCTTACCATCCTTTTTCACCCAGGACAAAGCTGTTTTTTCAGATGTTACTAATTGACAGAACTTATCACCTATTATATCCAAGATGTATTTTGAAGTTTCTATGTCTAATTCATCATCTTCGTAATTTTCATGTGTCCATAAACTCATAGCTTCATCATCATATTGGTCAGGAGAAGAGAAACCATCTATTCTAACCACTCCGTTTTTACTAAATGACAATCTGAAACATTAAAATACACAAGCATTAGATACCTCTTGGTATCTGTCTTTAGAAGTCCAGTTATTTTTTAAAGTTGTAAATTTATAATTAATTCATATTAAATATATATTTTACATCTACAATTAAAAAACAAGAAATGGTACTCTATATACACACTTTATTAAATTTAACCAACTCAGATGACTCCCATGGTGTTACACAAATGGCAATGATAAACAGCACCAATTTTAGGTTATTTCAAGTAAGAGTTCCTCTATCACTTACACTTACTTCAATCAAATGAAAACTATGTCCCACTGTTTGATGTGGACAAGATTTAAATTGTGAGCCAAATGCTGCCCAGAGCAATGCTGTTATGTTATACATAATCTAAATCAGGAACCTCTAAAGTTGAAAATGCCCTAAATCACCTTAAGACTTTCACTGGGAGCATACATATTTTTCATTAAAATGATACTTTATTAATGTGATTTAGAAGAATAAAGATAAGTTTATTAGGAACCCAATTAATGTAACTATTCAATTCAGAGAAGTTTAGGGTAAGTGGAAAGCAAAATTGCCATTCCCTTACTTGCTGGCTCGGTTATTCTTAAATATCTTTGTAATTCTCAATTTGAGAATATCGGAAGTTCACTACAAGTCATTCTGTATTTTTCAAATGGATGCCACCATCATTCCTTTCACTCCCTTTTCTAATACTTTTACTTTACCCTTTTCCCTCATTTTTTTTAAAACCAAATTTCTCCCTTTGTTATAATCCATCGTATTTCAGCTTTATGTTATTATCTCTACCTGAATATTTCTTTCTTTCAACCTTTTCTAAGGTTTTCTCTCTCTTCATTCTTTTTTCATCTTTCTGCACTTCCATGTGTACTACCTTGTATAATTAGTTTGGGGGATTAGTGGCTAGAAAGACCATGAAGAAGAAATACAGAATGTGTCTTCCTAAAAATACCTACTTTTGGGGTCTCTGCTGGGCCACCAGTATAGTATATTTGCCAGAGCAAAGCATCTCCTAACTTCTTAGAAAGAAGATAATGATGACTAGGAAAATAACTGCAGTTAACATTTACAGAGCATTTCATATGTGCTTGGTACTACACTAAGGACTTTCTGAACTTCCTATCATTTAATCTTCGTGAAACCTCTCTGAATTAGGTTATCACTATCATTCATATTAGGCAGGTGAGTAGATGAGTCAGGCTTAGCTGTAGTCCTACTACAGTTAATAAAGTCATATAGGAACTAAGGGATGGAGTTGGGACTAAAACCCAGAAATGGCTGATTCTAGAATGAGACACGAGTCTCTACTGGCTGAGTTACTCAACCATTCTTTAGTTGAACTCTCATAAGTCTATAAGTTTTTAGTATTACAGTATTATTTAGTATTACAGTAATATTATAGTAGTATATAGATTTATAAGTTGTTTTTATATATACTACAAAATCTGTGAAACTGATATAGTACTAACAAATCTTTGTCCTAACTCATATTTTATAGCTACATGTTTAACAAGATAAAAGTATGGGTATTCCAATGTGATGCTCTGACTTTATTTTGATGCCTACATTGTTTACTTAGATTTACAGACTATTTGTAATAATAGTAAGCTAATACAGATATAAATGTGACATTGTTTTAGCCAATGTAACGTTTAAAAAAAAATCTTTATATCTAACAAACTGCCATTTCCTATCATTTCCAGAAAAAAATACTAAAATTTTCTCATCAAGAATAACCCTGATTGAGAAATGTTATTATTAACACACGTAGCAATGTAAATATGAATTTACCCAATAGTTAGCTATTGTAAAATTCAGCACTAAAATAGTTTAATATTTTTTAATAATGTTTCAGAAACAAGGAAGCTTAAACACTCATTCCTGCCTCCAGAAGGGAACCTCAGAATGATAGTATAATTTCCAATATCCAATAAACATACTTTCCTCCAATTACCTATTTTCACTTACCGTCTAAAGTAGTAAAATCTACAAAATACTGGTGAGTGAGTTGGTTCTTCTCCTTTTTTACTCCGAATAAGTCTACATTCTCGGCATTTTTGCAAATTGGGCCCTATCTCACAGCAGGAATCATCCTGTAAAAAGGATTCCCCAGTTTGCTTCAGCTTCTTTACTTTACGCCAATCTTTTAATACTGAACGAGGGATGCCAGCTGTAAAACCAGTAGGGAGGTATTAGCAAGATTATATCTTTTTAGAAAAGTATACTCCTTGAGATAAAATTCAAGTCACTTATATGTTGTGACAATATATTAAGATTGTACAAAAGCAGCAAAGAGATTATAATTCCAGGTACTCATTAATAACTAAGAAGTTCACAGCAGCACTTTTATTTACTTATTATCCTACTAACCAAATGAACTCATGTCTAATGGAAATGTAGAGATGAATAAATCTTCTAGCTGAATGAAATCTTTACAAATAAAATATCTATGTAATAGCAAACATGAGAATAACTCATTTTCTATGTAAATCTATAGGTAAAAACACAGCCCTTCTACACAAAAATTTGGCACATTTAAGAGGAAGTCCTTTCAAGATCCACAGGAAGAACCTAAAGACCAAAAGTTAATACTTATTTTAGAAATAACAGGTTAGTTTCAACATATGTTTTGAAATACTTAATCTGATTCTCTGAGGTAAGTGTGACTCATTAAAACAAGAGATGATTTATAATACCAATATTTGGTAGAAGAGAAGCTAACATATTTATTCTAATCTCTCTTATTATAATGCCCTCCATTTGATATCAACATATTGATGAAAGCAGTATCTTTTAGAAAAATAAAAAGGTTCTGAAGGAAGGAAAAAAGCCAACATTATTGGCTGTCTTTTTCGATGACAGAAAGAAAAAAAGGGCATCAGAAGTCTAAAGAACTTTGCAGGAAAAAAATTATATATTTATATTAATTATATTATAGTTTACATTGTTGCTCCATAACTTTTATTAACTTGAACTTAATTGTTGTAATAACACTGGCTCAAGTAATCAGTCATCTATAGGGCAGGTAGAACTCAAAACAAGAAAATTCTTTAAAGTTTGCTTAATTACATTTTCACAAATATATTAATTTAAAAGCAAACTATGTTGGGACAAGCAAGTATCTGTTGCCTCTTAATTGTGTTTACACTGCCCACATTGATGTATCCATACATCAAACATGAGATTTTTATCATTTGCTATTTCTGTCATGTTGAAAGAATACTCTGTATTTCCTATCCTTTTGTTTTCTAAGCATGCCCATTTTGTGGATATGAGGAAATACAATGATTCTGAGACTACATACCTCTTGCAGAAACTTGTAGCAGAACTCTTGTCCTGAGCTCCCACTATCACTTACCTGTTGATAGTATATGCAGTTCGATTACACATCTTAAAATAGAAGTATTATGTTTAAACTCCAGGGTGGCCCATTTAAAATCAGCTCCAGTTATTATGCACTTCTAGGATTGCTGCTGGGTTCTTTACAATTGCTAGTTCACCCCTCTTCTGTCTCTAATTTAGGGCAAGGAGCCATTTGGCTTAATCCAACTAGAGAAACACATATGCGTGTACACACACCACTTAATGGAATAAAAATGTTCTCGGGCTTGTGTAAAAAGTTTATTTCCTCTATTGTGTAAGACAGTTTTCTCCTATGGACTGTATAAAAAAATCAGAGCTTTCAGGATAGAATGAACAATATAAATGATATACTGCTGATAAATTTTTATTTGGCACACTTGCTTCCAATTACTTGTTTACTTTTTAAATTTATAAATTTAAAACTAAACTAAATGCAATCTATTTCTATTTTGACTAGAAAACTATTAATATGCTTTTACATTCCAAATAATGGAATAGCTCAAAGAGTATGGATAACGATACCATTGTGAACAATTTCAGCAATATTATAAAAAACTAGACATTTCAAAGCAAATCTCAATTTTGTGACATAGACACTGAGAGCTTTTCTTTTTATAAATAATAAATGAATTACAAAGACACGAAAGCCTAGTAATCTGACTAGGCCATATAAGACTGTAGCTAACTCCTTTTATAAATTTTACTATAAGTGTTTGTACAATAAACAAAACTTCATCTTTCATTTCTATGTATCTTATTGGCAACATCCTTATACCTTAAGATCTTTTCAACCTTAGTTCTCAATTTATTAGCAAACCCTCAAACAGCTGTTCTAGCAACAGAAAACTAGGAAGGAAAAAATGAGACAAATACATATTAACCTTTAATTTCTGATATGCCATCACCATAAAAAAATATTTTTTGAGATATAGAAGTTAACTCTGATTACAGTTAAACAATTCGTTTTGTCTATCATGGGACTTATATTTTAAATTTCATGGGCCATTTCATTTCATAAAATAAAATTATATAAAAAACTAGCCATGGAAAAGCAGCCAACTTTTAATTATCAGTAACAAAAAGCAGCAGATATGAAGACATTCCAAAACAGCAGAGAAAGCAAAACCTATCACACCTGGCTTTAGAATGTACTAAGAAACACACTATTATATGTATATTTGTTCATATAATTATGTGTACAATAGTGTAGGTAATCACATAGCATTTTCTAAGTGCAGACTTAACTTACTCTTTTTGATTTACTATGACTGATGACAACCACAATGAACATCAGAAGGGTAAAGGTCATATTTAATTCATGAAGTAGATCATCTACTCAGGTTTAGAAATTAGATTTATTAACTCCCAATTTAGAGAAGTTTCCTAGATAGTACAGAACAGTACTGGCAAGTCAATTCTGCCAATAATTAATAGATGGCATTTAACAGTCACTTAACATTATTTTGGACTTGGGAATAAATGGGACTTAACATAGCCTTTAAGATGCTAGTACTTAGTAGGGGAGATCTGACGAAGCATAACAAATTGGGGTTGGGGTGCCGATTCCAGTTTTTGTCTTAGAACTTATATGGGAACATGTACATTCAATCTCAAAATGAAAACAGACTATGTACTTCATTAAAAATTAATTTTATAAATTTAACTTCATAAGAGTTTTCTAAGTGTTAAAAACTGGAAGGTTCCTATCTTTGTTTTCTGAAAGTTTAACTCAAGTATTTAGTATTTAAATACCCAACCAAAAGAAATGCATGTGAAAGTCAAGAGAAACAATTCTTGACCACAGTAAGCCTCTTAATTCATTGAGAAAGTAGAACAAGTGAGAAAGAAAAAGCAACACTGTATACAGTTCAACACTCAAATAAATGGCATGTATTCTTCGTTGTCAATCTCCCTCTCTTTCTTCTGACTATATTTGCATTTCAGTCTCTCAGCCTCTCTGTATCTAGTTGAGCTTGTTTTCCTTCGTTCTTTCACTTTCTGACTGTCTTTTTCTATGATTCCATCCTCCTGTTTTTCTTTCCTTCACTTTGCCTCTGGTTTTCACACAGGCATGTGGGAAAACCTCATTCAGTGAAAAGACCCAAATAAGAGCCTTCAAAGCATCCAAATGCTTGTGAAAGTACTTCTTGAATGTCCACATTGTCACAGATATTTCACATATTCTATGTGGATGAATAAACGGATATAGTGAAACTATTAAGTGCTTTCTGCACTGTGCAACATACCTAAAAAGAAATAAGCAAACTGAGAAAATCTACTTCTAGGGTAAAAGCATATAGAAACACTTCATAGTGAATATTACTGGCAAATATCACTTATTTGCCTTGCTCTAGCCACAAATGAAATACAATGATCAGTTTTGAAACTTTTACTTATCATGGATGTTCTTCTTGAATATAGACATGAATATACAAAACCATGACCGCCCCCGCCTTCGCTTTTATTTAACTTTTACTCATTGTTAAGGACTGCTTGAATGAGTAACATTATTAAATAGAAGATAATTCCAATAAGCTTTTAATTTTGTCATGAGATAAGAGGATGAGATATAGGCCATATCCACACTACTTGGAAGTAATTCTCTGCTAAATATGTGGCTTGAAGAAGTATATGTATTCTTTTTCAACCATATCTTGTCATAGAAATCCACTTTTGGTGTGACAGCTCTAACTGCATTTTTGACATGTTTCAGAAATGGTCAAAAATCTGAGTAACTACTTAACTACACATTGGGTTTTTCCCAATATGAGTGCTAGGTAAAGATATTTCTAGACGTCTCTTAAAAAGAGATACATCTTCTCTCATTTCCTCTTATGGAGTACTTGTGAAATACAGAAATGAGGTAAATGAGCACATACATTATGCTGAGGCATACAAATACTCAAAAGCTGCCTTTAAGGTCACTAATCTTTAGAAAACCACATCATTATTGCAACATACAGCCTATTTTACCTGAGATAAAAAAAGTAATACATTTACTTACCACTATTACTGTTGCTCTGCAACTTCAATTTACTTTTTTCTTTGGCGCTCCTACTGAGAACCCCATTGGGTTTTAAATCTTCTTCTATTTCACCTTTTCTCCTCTGCAAGTCATTTTGCTTCTTTTTATAAGTTGGCTTAGGTTGCCTTTTAGTCCTTTGCTCTGACTTGCTTTCACTTTCATCTGAGTCTCCACTTTCAGAGCCAGATTCATAAGTTCTTTTGGCTTTTCTCCTATTAACTTTATCATCTTTTACATATTTATCAACTATGATCTTACTATCTACATTATTTTGTATATCATTAGATGTAGAGGCTATTAAATTGACAGAACATGGCTTAATAATTTCTGAAACAGAATTCCCTGAATTTTCCATTTTATTAGTATTTTTATCTTCTTCTGAATGTCTAGTAAGCCAGGCTTTTTTCAGTTTAGTATGGTAGTTTGGTTGACTTGTCTGGGATGCTTGCCCATTTCCTACAGTGTTCGCTTTGTTTATTGTACTACAGACGACAGTGCTATCCAAGAGAAGGGAGGCTGAAGATGTCTGATTTTTCACAGTATTAGGCTCAATCTCACTAACATTACTGCTTTTATATTGAGCTGCAGCCAATGCTGCCTTGTGCTTTTTTAAATGAATAAAATCAGTTGTGCCTGAGAACCCAGAGCTGGGCTGAACAGCACTTCCTGTTGTACTACTGGCTGGTGTAACTAGAGCTGTGCTGCTGACCCTGCATTCTTGTGTTTGCGCTACTGAATGACTGACACTTTTTGAAGAGGTACAGTCTAAGGATTTAGAGGCCAAAATGGTATTTGGTAAAGAGTAAATTATTTCGGAACCACCCCAGCTGGAAACACTGGTGGTAGTGGCAGCAGATGTGAATATATCCATTTTGGTATTACACAATGTATTTACAGCAGACACAACTGAACTGGGAACACTGCCCTGTGAAACGGTCTGAAAGTTTTTTTCAGATTTTATGTGAACACTGTCTGAATTCACACTTGGCAGAATGATTCTTCCAGTCTCTCCAGCTTCTGCTGGTTTGAGGCAATCTGTTTGATTTGCTCCAGTTGAAGATCTTTCGCTAACTCGATCTTTGGAAGCTAACTGCATTGCTGGCACACTATCAAGTTTTGTACTAGAAGGTGGACGTACAATGACAGATGCCATAGCAGCCTGTGACTTTCCGCTGCTTTTCTCTACATGCCATTCAGCTTTCTCTTTGCTGAAGTTATTATTAGATTTCCACATTTCTGTCAAACTTTGTTTAGAAGAACTCTTAAAATTTGCCTGAGAGTCTTTTGGCTCAGGAATTAGAGTTGGAGGCTTTTGTGATTCTTGAACTTTCCCACCAGCATTTACAGGCATCACTGGAGTTAAAGTTGGAGGGGAAAGGCTACTATAGCTGCTTTCCTTTCTTTCCAGGCTGTGATGAATTGGTGGGTGAAATACTGGCGCTCTATGTAAAGCAGGCATACTCCGGAGGGTATTTGTAGAAGAAACTGTCAAATGAGTAGGACTCCTACAATCATTTCTGAACGTTGTTACTGGGTGAGAAGCAATTTGATGGGGAAGATGTTCTGGTATTTTGCTTACTAAAACTTCACTTTCTGGTTGGTGTTTAATCAGAGGTGGAGGCTTTGAAAGAGATGATATAAATGAAGTCAGAGTTTGAGAATTAGCTGCTGCTACAAGGGTACTATTCTGTTTCTCTGTGTAAATATTGGAAACTTCTTTGGAAGGATATGACCTTGGTGGTTCATTGACCACACTGTTAGACAATGTAGTGAAATAGTTACTTTGGGGCAAACTCTGAGGAACTGAGTGCTTTATTTTATAAAGGTCTGATACTGAGCATTCTACATCTTTGTCTTGTTTGAGGACATGGCTTTTAGGGCTAGAAGACGACAAGGCTACTCTGGAATAATTATCTCTCTCACCCTCAAGACCCTTGATTTTAGTTGTAAATGGAGCAACATCAATACTTTCTTGAAGGATTCGACGGTGTTCCTCCTTATATTTGTTTAATCTCTCTCCGCTCTCCTGAGGTGGTCTCTGTAATTGATTCATCATAGGATCAACGAAATGCCTATGCAAGTGACCATCTTTTCCAGTCTGTGACCTATTCAGATCCAGGTCATTTTTTGCCGATGTGGATGCAATAGAACGTATTGGTTCAATAAAAACTTTCCTTTCCAATTCTCTGTAAAGAAAATACACAAAGGTTTCTGTAACCACTTTTTCTTACATGATACAAAGATAGCTTCTATGCAATACTGTTCTATCATGAAAGTAAAATACAACTTTGCATGTGCTCTAATATTATTTAGTAAATTAGAAAGTCTATTAAAACAAAAAATAGTACTTATTCAAAGCCTAGTTTTAAGACATTTAACTTAAAATTATCTGCTCAGAAAGTGAATTTGAAAAGTATATAAAAGAGAAAGTATCTGTAAATTTTCAGCACTGGTGAACTTACTCTTTATGGTGATCTACTAAACTTTTTGTCAATGGTGGACTGGAATGCGCTGTAATTTTAAGAGGCCGATGAGGCTCTGCACTGGAAGGTCTGACAGGAATGTGACTAAGTAACCCAATACCATCTGCTGAGGTCACAGGGGTGGGCTGATGTAACCAAGGACTGGGAGAATTCTATTTAAAAAAGAAAATCAGACTTCAGTTACTAGAAAAAGCTAATCAACATCACAGTAGGACTTTAATAGTAGTATATTTATGAAGCATGTAACTTTTTCTAAATGTATCTTATGAGAAATAGACAAATAAGTAACCAACATAATTATATGGATATTTCCATATGATGTCAAAAATTAATCAGCATTAAATTAATAATTTCAGGAATTATTTTACTAAATACAGATCTTGAGATCATTGCCTTTAATGTCTAAATAATTACAGAGAACGTAACTATCTAATTTTGAGATTCTATCAAAAGAGTGTATATTGCTAATAGGAAAACACAATTTGTTATTCCTAAAATACATTTCACCAGAAAAAGAAATTATAATCAAGTTCAATTGCCAATTTTTATCATCAAAAATAAAAAACTTTTTCAATGCAAGTTTAATGGCGCCAACAAGAATGGGAATGCGAAGCTTATAATCAATGCAAGCACAATTCTTCTAGAACTGATATCCTGCCAACATCAAATGTGGGGATGCTAGTGAAGAATAAATTGTGGAGTTCACTGGAGACTTCGCAAAAGAAGGCCAAAGCTCATATGATAGTGGAGCCAAAAGGAGTTGATGTCTGTCATGGGAATAAGCCTCAGAAATACCCTTCAAAGTTGTTGCAACTCAGTCTTGCACTACTAACCTTGATGCCCCTTACCACAGAGGTCAACGATCACAACCTGAGAATCAAGTAAAGATTCACAACCACAGTCTATGTCATCATTGCCACCCAGAATATAACAGCTCCTCTGACAAACTTTGGCGTGAGGAACACAAGCCTTGCATTTATTGGCACTAACATAGCTCTATGGAAGAGTATAATCCCTGAAGTAAATGAGAAGGTCACTAGTATTGTCTTCCAAATTGCTTCCTCCAACATATCTACTGTGGATTGTGCCCAGCTTGAGAAAGGCATCGAAAATACCCATGTTCATTGCAGCATAGTCACAATAGCCAAGGGGTGGATATAACCCAAAAGTCCATGAATAAATAATGTCTAAAGAAAATGTGGTATATACATACAATGGAATATTAACAGAGCTTAAAAAAAAAAAAGGAAATCCTGTTACATGTTATAAAACAGATGAACTTTGAGGCATGAAAAAAATCACAAAAGGACAAATGAAGTATCTAAAGCAGTGGGAAACTAGAAACAGAAAGCTGAAACATGGTTGCCAAGGACTGGGGGAAGAGGGCAGGAAATTAGTGTTTAAAGAAAATAAAGTTTCAGTTCTGCAAGATGAAAAAGTTCTAGCAATCTGTTGCAAAATAATGTGAATATCTTTAATAGTACTATACATTTAAAAATGGCTAGGATGGTAAATTTAATTTTTTTTTTTTTTTTAAACCAAAATAGAAATAGGTAAGTAGGTGGATTCTGGGGGATTCTTGAAGAGCATCCTGGGCTACCCCAAGAACTAAGTAGTCACATGAAGTTTAACAGGAATATCCATTCTCCCATTTTTTATATTAGGGTTGGTAATGCCTTCAACAACAATATCTTAGTATGCAATGTGGCTAGAAAAACCACACAACCCATGAAGGAATAAGAGCTCTACATCACCACATTCAACAATACTGTTAGGTAAAGAGAATCTAAGCCCCAACTTTATTCCTAAATATCAAACCCTCCAATCTTAGCACCCTTAAGAGAATAATGGAATCAGAGTAATAGCTTGTAATATACCATTAATACAATGTACCAAGCTGGGGAATATAACAATGTCTTTTAAAGAATAACTTGATGATATATATTAAAAGCCTTATAATTTTATATAAATTTTAATCCAGAAACTTCACTTCTAGGAATTTAGCTGAGCAAAACAATTATGGATATATACTATAGTTAGTTATGAAGATATTCATTCTTCATAATGGGTGTATCAGAAACAATCTAAAAGTTTTACTTATTTAAATTGGCTTTTTTAAATAAATAGGCTTTTCTGAGATTTTAGCTTCCAGGGCTCAAAAGTTACTAAGCATTAAAAGTTTCATTATAATTGGAAAAAAAATAAGTGACAAATTCTAACATTTTATACATAGAAATCTAAAAAGTTTACAGGATATTAAACCACAGTGTAACTTACCCTCCTTAATGAAGATTCAGCATTAACTGCATTTTCTGGGTGAACCCATTTAGAAGAAGGTAGACCAAGTCCTGAGTACGCATGTGTTCCATTTGGATATTGCCAAATAATTGGATAAAGACCAAGCTGATTATATGAAGCAGAAGGATGGGCTTGTCCAAGAAGATGTGGTGACTGATGCTGTAATAACTGTTGCTGTTGCTGGTGCGCTAGCGCTAAGTGGCTTAAGCTGCTGGCATGAGCAGTCTCTAGTCGTGGGTGGCCACCAAGTAAGGAGGCAGCAGGCACTCCAGGTAACACAGTAGGAAGTAAATGAGGGTGATGAACAGAATGGTGTGGACCACTAGTGAGGGGGTGAGTATTAATGGTAGGCAATGGAGTCTGACTGGATGATCCAGCCAATAAATGGGGTGCAGGAGTTAAGGCAGGGTGATGGGTACCTGGATTTAAACAAGTTCTATGGGATGAAGAATGAAGAGGAAAATGATGCTGGTTTAAGAAAGGTGAAATGTGATTAGCTCCTGTTTCTGATCCAATGAGTGCAGGATCTCTATAAACTGTGAAATGCTCATTTTTATCAATGATAAGAGGGCTCTTTGTAGTTTCCAATGTACTGCTTCTAGGAGGAGGAACTGGATGAAAACTGCATCTTGATAATTCATGTTCTATCTTATTTGCCAGTCTTCTTTCACCAACAGTTTGGCTGTTCATGTAAGTGGCCTTAGACTTTATAGAATCAGGAGAATGGGTAATTTTAGGTTTAACAACTTCAGGTGAGGGATTGGATTTTGTCTTGTAAGCATCTACTGAAGTATTAAGTTTAGGTTTTATAGCTTCTGGGGGTGGACTTCGCTTACACAGCTTATCTTCAGTCACAGAAACCACACTTAAAGAAGACGCGTAAGAGACATACTGATTTTTTTCTTTTTCCATATTAAGATGATCATTTCCCAAAGAAGGATTCCTAACATGTGATTGGGTTAAATCTACTTTAACTACATCACTGACCCAGGTCTGATCAGAATCTTGTTTTGCTGTTTCCAAATATTTTGCATTTGCAATTGAATGTTTTGAATCATTAACATTAGGATCCATGTTTTGAAGTGTCTGAAGGCCAAAAGTACTTGAGCTTTCCTGAGCCACCTTTTCAGAATTAGTGTCATTTGTAATATCAATAACACATTTCGGTGTGGGTGGTCTGGACACAAACTTCTCTTTCGGTAATAATTCCACTGAATGTGTTTTTTCCATATTGCATTCCTTAAGAAGTAAATCATTAGGATTATGATTATGAAGTGTGGCCTGTTCTGATGAATGGATAATCATTTTTTCTTGAAGCTGAGAGTCAACAGACTTCTGCTTCTCTGCTTCTTCATGTTTTTTATCTCCCTGTGTTTGATCCCAAGGAGGCTGGCTATCTATTAGTTTCTCCTCTCCTGCCTTCTCATTATTCTGGGATTTTCCTCCTTCTCCATTTATCTTTGAAGTGTTTTTATTTTTCAATTCATTCTCTAGCTTCTGCTCTGAGGAATTATTTATTATTTTCTTATTTGAATTTTCTGAGTCACTGCTCTCAGAAAAGTCTGAAGCATTGTCGGTTCGTAGTCTTTTCATATTTAGTTTCTTTTCATCCTCCTCAGGTTTCCTTCTTTTGTTCATTAACTGTTTGTTTTTACCTTTAGGATTTTCTGTAAGATTTAAAAAAGTGTTTTTTAATATTAATATTAAATAAGTATGTTTTAAATGTATTTTTATTTGTTCTCATTCCCATAAAAAGAAAAGAAAGCAGGTCCTACCTCCTCGTGCTATATAATCATATTTTTCCTCCTTCATCTTCTCTTCATCTGGTATACTGCTCTCCGAGCCCTTCCTCTTATTTGGACGAGTATTTCTTTGTTGCTGTTGCTGGTGTGTATTCTGTTTTGGTACAGCAGCTTGGGAGTTCATTGCTGGTCTGGGACTATTTGCTTGGGCACGTGTATAATGACCCTAAAAATAACCGATTAACAAGGATTTGTTTAACTGATCCTAAGCAATCTAAGAGAAAAAAATTTACTATAATCTAGAACTAACAACATACATACGTGAACAGCGTTGCTATTTTGACTGGCACGAGACCTTCGCCGTGATGTAATGCCAGTATTTTCACCTTTTAACAAAGAGTGAACAACATCATCTAGAAAGGTCATTTGAACCATAGAAGGATCGACATTCTGTGGTTCTAGTACCTAATCAATGACACAAAACAAGAACAAAAATGAAATCCAATCAGCTAGCCAATGTGATATTAGGTACATATTCTTTACTTGAGTAGAAATATCTAGAAATCACTTTGGGAACCTTAATTTATAACATACTACCATACTTAAATCAATTTTAATCAATAAAGATAAATTTACCTTTTTAATCTTCTGAAACTCACTGTTTCATCTGCTAACCAAAAATTAAAAAGCAAATATAAATTAATTCAAGTACAGCTTGAAAAATAAGGATGAGGAGAATAATGCCAGGTCATAACATGTATTTTAAAAATAAAAAAGTAATTTTCAAAAAACAGCTATAAAATAAAACTAAGAAGGTAGAGCTTAGGAAGAAAAGGATGAAAAATGTGTAAATAACACTGATAATAATTTTTAAAAACACGTTAAAGAATATTTTAAAAACTAAAGGCAAATCTGTGCTTCACTTAAAGGTGAAAATTTGTCACCTTGACTACAATTTTAACCAGAGTATTCGAATTGTTTATAAAGGGGCTTTCATTTATTCAGATTCCATCTACAATATACATAGATAGGAGGGTGTAAATACCTATTTTTTTTTTCCAGGAAAACAAACTACAGCTTTAAAAAATTTGCAATCCAGACTTTCAGACTGTTATTTAAAATTCTGTATGAAATTTGTATCCTTAATACTCACCATATAACTTAAGGTAGCATACAAACTCTGAAATTTTATGTAAAAAGAACTACAGTGTACATTAAAGTTTTCATTAGTAAAAACAATTTGGAAAATATTTTTATTCCTGGAGAGAGAAAAGTAAAGTTGACTTTAAGAAAAAAATTTTAGCTGACCTAAGGATTTAAAAAAAGATCTAATCAATTAAAAAAGTATTATGTCTCTATTTCAGGGACTAATTTTATTAGTCTTAAAATAAATTTGGCATCATTATCTGCCTGTGACTTAAAAGATCTCAATGTAACATCAATATATTTAAACTTATTAGGTTTATATGACTAAAAAAACAGATTACAATTACTTAGTGTCAACCTGTTGATCCATTTTTAGGGGGAACATGGAATATTGGAATTGTAAATATCTCTTTTCAAAAATAATAGATGGACTATTTATTTACCTGATCATTCATAACGATCATGGTGCGAGTGAAGAGATCATGATGAGTAATTATGCCAGTAAACCACTGGGTGGCAGAGTCTTGTCTATACACTCTCACTCTGTAACCATTTAAGGAATAAGGACCTTAAAAAAATCACACACACAAGAAAGAGACACCTTAAATGGAGACATTTTCATTTAAAAACTACCTTTTAGGAGAAACATAAGCTCTATGTTACAGATGAGTAATATACTTGAATATCAGTTTTCAAAAAAATATATTAGAGAACAAATGAACACACATTAGAGCCAGATCACTGAAGTTATTAAACACACTCTACTAGACAGAAATACTTCCTAACTCATTGGAAATAAAATACTTTAAGTTGGAAAGATAGAAAATAGAAAAGGATTAAATAATAAAAGATGTATTCAAATGTGCCTATTAAAATAAAAGTCACTCCATAGAAGAGTATAATGGAGATAAAAATTACTTCAATTTGTGGGTACTAAAACGATATCAAATACTTGAAAGGATGACACAAACTGTATGTGGGGTATGGGGGAGTTGTACTACTAGTGCATCTTAATTACAGTATTATACAGCAACAATTTAGAAAGTGCTTTCAAAATTTACAAACAAGTGCTTATTTTAATTTTCTTGAACTCTTCGGTATTGTTTTTCCCTTATATAAAAATTAAGAATGTGAGGTTAATAGGTTAAATGAATTTTTAAGTGAAAGAAGAACTGAATTTTTTTTCTGATTCCTAGGTTTTCTTCTACAGTTATAAGATATTTAACATACTGATTAATGGTTTGATATTTGCCATTAAAATTATGCCAATATCGGCCTATAAATCAACTAATACATCTCTAGAAAGCATCTCATATGTCCTGGAATTAAATATATTCATAGCCATAATTGATTATACAAGCTCTAGTTTTTTCTCCTAAAGATTGAGACTCCTAATTATTTTTTTTTCTGAATATAGAAAAAGCTTACAGAATAACTCCAAATAATGACCAATTTTCAATTCCCATTAGCACACCATCTTAACTGCCTTTTTCCCATAACCAAACACAATTTGGAATTAGCTTCATGTAATTCTGCATAAAATGGATGAGAACTATACTGTTTTAATATTTTCATCTTTTAAGAATATGATAAGGAAACAAAGAGTTACTAAAAATATTAGCCTGGTTTCTTCAATAAATAAATTTCAAGAAAAAAAGGTGGGGGGCGAGAGATAATACAGGGCACATTAACCAATTAGATTGTGGGCATTTTTTGGATCTCCTGGTTTATTAATCAATCAATTCTGTTAAAAATCATTTAAGATACTTATGAGACAAATGGAAATTTGAGCCTGAACATCTAGTGTTTGATATTAAGAAACTAACAATTTTTTTGGGGGGGGAGAGGGGGAGCTAATATTGGTATAATGGCTTTAAAAATGGATAGAATGCAGTGATGTCTAAAATTTGATAAAAATAAATGGGAGTATGGATGTGGCAGAAACTGCCAAGGTTTTATACTTGTATGGAGAGATAGGCACCTGGAAGTTTGAGGAAATATTCTATTTCCGTATTATGCTTCAAATTCTCCATGTTAAAAGTTCAAAAAATATTTAGCCTAAGAATTTAATAAGTAGATGATGAACTGCTATAAATATTCACATACAAAGCAAAACAAGACACAACTTTGGGATTATCTTCTATTAATGCTTAAGTAGATGAAGTTGACGGGTGAAATAAATACAGGAATTTAACAAAAATTTTTTTATACACATTCAACATAATATCAATATTTCATGCCATACTGTCCCAGTTTCAATTCAATTTCACAAAAAGCTTAATTACATTTACATAATGATTTCACTGACAGAAAACATGATCACTAAGAATTATAGAACCTCACTGGTTTTAGTCATTACATTGTAGACAAACTTGTAACTTACTAAAAAAAGAAAAAAAACTAAGACTAGCATTATGGTCATGGCTGAAGAAGGCAAACTGAAATAGGCCACTTTTATCAGATACCAACAGCATTCTTCAAAGGAAATCAATTGTGGCTTTGGGCAACCCTCTACTACAAACAATGCTTCCTTTTCCAGGAAGGACACACCTAAAGCATTCTGTAAATATGGAAAATTTCCTATCAAGAAAACATCTGTGTGGTTATAATTTCATGCCAGGCAGTTTGCTCAAATTGGTTAATAAACTAGTGAAGTTATCAACTTTCTATTGAAATTATTATAATTTTGCTATTATTTTCCCTGGACTGTATAACTCAAAATATTAGACTGGGCTTTCTATTTATTTGCTCCTAACTGAACTGAAACCAAACATGTGAAGTTGTCCAGTTCCAAAAAATAATCAATAATAATGCATAACTTCAAAATAGTTACCTTGCATAAAAATCTCCTGAACCTTTTGTTCCTTTACCCAGACTTTGACTTCTTCCTGAAGTTGCGGGTTGTCCCTGAGAACTGGGTTTAGGCTTTCTATGTCGTCCTAGAATTACAGATTAAAAGAAAAAGTCCATGTTATGGTGTCCTAACATTATTACCGATTTTCCCTCCTATATGTTCTAAGGACTGAAGAAAATTCCTTGATCTAAATGTATGCAAAAACACAAATTTACAAGTTATAGTTCATTAGCAATTATGGAACAACAGAGCACAAGAAATTAATCCATGGTAAAATTTGATCCTTGACAACAAGTCCTAAAGGCAAAATTTGAAAATTTACTCATGTGTTTTCTAACTTCAAGTATGGCCTTATATACAAGTCACCTTTTTTAAGAGTTTCACTGTCAGAAGCAATATACAAACCAAATAGCATCAGATCGGCTAAGGATGGTATCAAAAGAATCAAGATGAATATTTTATTGACAATACAAATACATAGATGAGTTACCCTCTTCCCATAATGTCTAGAACATTAGTTTTGAATGACAAAAGTCATTATTCCACTATTTTGATTTAAATGTCATTAGTGCTGTCGTACTCAAACTCATCTGACCAGTAACTTCCCTGCTAAAAGTTTTATTTTTTCAAGTGTCAAAGCATCCAGGCAGTTAAAATTACATTATTGATGGTATTATCCTCATAACAGGGTGGAACTAGACACAGAAACAACCGGTTCTCTCCTTGGAGATGTGAATCACACAGTCACATGGTTTCCCACAATCTGTTGGTCCCCCGCTGGACTCTTTGACATTCTGTTCTCTCTCAAAGCACCTCTGCTGCTCCTGCATTTGAGATCAGCGGCAGGAGCCCTAGAGTAGAGCTGGGAAGAACAACAAAGCAGCACTGTCAATTGGCGGCCCTTTTAAAAGTGGACTGGCAGATCATGGAAACCAGTGAATAGAAAGGAGCTAAGTGAAGGAAATTATATGTGGTAAATCAAAATAATTTGGCAATTTAAAAAAAGCCAAAAGTGGCTGAAAAGCACAAAGAAGGATCCCTAATCAAGCAGGTCACACTTCATTCTTCAACTGTGAAGTTTACCTAAGTAAAGCTTTTCTTTTTCATCTCATCATTGCTTTTAGGGACTATTTTGTATTTTTAGAACAACATGGTGGTAAATACTCTGGTATTTCATTTGTATCTAGCAAACACAAACAGGTGAAGTAAAGGCCTTTATATTTATCAACTATGTTCCATAGAAAAGATATGGAAATGCTACTTTATGCAGATGGAAATACTAGAGTGAAAAAGTGTCATTTTGGGGAAAAAAATGCCCATGACATGTCTTCCTTTTTGTAAAGAAACTTTCTAGCAATCCATTTTCTGCACCCTATGCCCCCCTTTAACAATATATTGCACACTTAGTTATAACCTCATCATTTTAGGAATAAAAAATACCATGGAAGGTTCAGACGCTAACCTTCTTGATGCACGCCAGGTGACAGTCTAGTCTATGATAGACAAAACACAGGAAACTCTATTTTCCAAGGAAAATGATTACCATTTCCAGACAGCTCTGACAGCTATCAAGTTCTTCAAAATCTTTCTTATTTTAAAACTTCCATACACATATCCAAGTTTAACTCCTTGGAGTCAAACACTAGCCTAACTGCTTTCCTACCTGATAGTTCTTCAAAACATCTAAATTCTGGTTTCTGTAGACCTGAGTCTTATCTGGTCTAAACACCCACCTTTATTACAACTGCTCTTCTCACTGTTATTCTAGACATTTAACTGGCAACAAGAAGATGGGTACTCGTCTAGAAAACCACATGATCACATGAGTGTCACTGCTCACTTATATCAAGTTTACTATGGTCTACTACTCCCAAACCAATCTACTTACCTACCTATCTACCTACCAATCTTCCTTTCTTCCTTCCCTCCCCCGCCTCCTTTTTTTGGGGTGGGGGGGCGGGATGAGGTATAAACTGCTATTAAAGCAGCATGGCAGGGTGGCTCCATAGTGTGTGTAGTGGTTTGTATGTCTGCTTTACATGAAGAAGGTACTGAGTTCGCACCCCAGGTGGAGCCACAGACCACCGTACCCCAGGTGCACCAAGCATGTGGGAGGAGACGCCCCGCCTTCAGAGATCTTAAGGGGAAACGGCAACATCCATAGGTTAGGGGTGCAAGTAGGGAGGAGGTGAAATAAAGGGGGTGGGGGGGAAGCAGCATGGCATATACTTCGTAGGTAGGTACAGGTATGATTATAAAACCAGTCCTTGTATTAAAATTAAAACTATTGGAAAATAAAATTTATTTGTTTGACATTTATATTTTATTTATTCAACAAGTTAAAATAATGAACTGTATTTCCAAGATTACTAAAATATAACCAATATCTTAACAATGACCTATTCAATTTCTAATAAAAAAACATACCATTTAAAACTGATAATTTGAGTCTATTTACTGAAATGACCTTATGTAAGTTCCAATTTCTGTGTATCAATTTCCTCATCTATAAAGCAGAGTTACTAATATCTGCCTCTTTCCATCTTAACATGTTTTTTTAAGATTTTTTTTAAAAAATTACCAAAACAAGTTTCTTAAAACTTCCAATTCTGAATTATTCATGCTATCGAAGGACATGAATTACTAAATTAATACCTGTGAGAATTATCCCAAAACAATGCCTGGTTATGAAAGTCACATTGTTGCTGAAGTTCTCCTTTATATATAGTGCTCTGAAAGTTACAGGTATTTCTATTAAGTTGTAGTCATCATTCCCACTGTGAGCCTTTATTTATGATTTATCACAAAAGGATAAATGATCAGATCTTCTAAGAGTTGCCAGCAGGCAGCCAAATGAAGTGTTCCCCTCCCCCGCTCCATATTTACTGATCTAATTGTGAAAGTGCTAAAAATCAGATATAAAGCTATAAGGATCTGTAGTTTAAAAATAGCTATAAATATTCACTATCTTTCATAGAATGCAAATGACTAATAAAGAACTTCAGCTGTGCCTCAGAGTTTGAGATAAAAAAACCAACTGCATAGGACTATACTTTTCACTAACTACAGTAGTTACTTACACAAATAATTTTTACATTGAATTTATTTCCCCCAAATAAATCACCTGGATAGCAAATGAATAGCATTCTCTGTGAATATCCTCTCCTCTATACACTGTGTCCAATGTATTATACTGCTAGTTACAACCTTCAGTAATGGGAGGCTATAATTGCAAACAACTAATGAAGAAAATATCAGTATCAGATCTGTTTTACTAGAAACTCATACGGAAAACATGGAAAAATTCTAAACAATGCCTTGAATAATAATATGGGCTATACTGTTTACTTGTGTGCTTTCTTTCTTTGGCAAAAAGAGGTTTAGCTCTAGTTGTAAATTAGTGGGGCACCTTCATATAAATAATAACAAAGAAAAATAGCTAACATGATTGTGCATTTACTATGGCAGATACCATGCTGGGTGGTTTCCATGCATATTAACTTTTGCAACAATTTTGTGAGGCTGAAATTATTATTCCCTATTTATATGTTATACCTAGAGAGGTTCATGGTTATAGTCAGGATATGAGATGGAGACTATTTGAATCTAGTTCTGTGACTCTAGATCTCAGGCTCTTTTCATTTACACTTTCTTTTTTTAACTAGTACAACAAAAAAGAATAAATAATAAGTTGTTTACTGTCACTTCCTTTCAAAATTTTACACATTACATTATATATGTAAGAGGCAAAAAGTTAACTCATTAAGTCACAATGGGTCTAACACAAAGAATCAAAACAATATCAGGTAGAAGTTATCTTTCTGTAATCTTACATTGGTTATGTGAAATTCCGTATGTAGCAACAGTCTAACATTCACCATGCAGTCTTATAATCAGAAAGCATAAAAGATAATCGCTTTGGCAAAGTAACTTATTTGTGACCTCCAAATTTCTAAATGTTGTATTTCCAGATCAACACTGCCCTGAATTACTGTTTGTGATGACTGAATAACAGATTTTTTTAATGATGGAATTGAAAGGAAAAAAAAAGCATTCTTCAAAATATAAGTTATAATTAGGTTGGAATCTTTACTTTGACAGTGGGACTACTGTACCAACCTAATTTTTCAAGTGATTATCTACTTCATCCTCATTCAAAGGAAAAACATTAACAATTACAAATAGTATTTTTTTAAAGAGCACTAAGATATTCAGATGTGCCTCAAAAAAAAAATAGTTTTTTTCTCTCTCTCACTAGGTTTGATAACAGCAATATTATGACAGTGTTCAAAATACATGTAACACATTTTCTAGGATTATAAGGGAGTTACTTGTCTTACCATAACAAAATCTCCTTACTAGTTCAACAATTATTTTATGTTACACGTAGTCTGGATTTAACTATGGACAGAAGAGCCAGCAGATGCATGAATTAGGTAATAATGTACCAGTTGTTAGTTTCTATCTGAATGATTGAGCTAATTGGCTTAATAATTCTAAGGGATTTGCTGTAAAGTCCTAACTGATGTCTAGATTAGCACTTTTATTATAGGATAGAAGAAATATCACAAAACTAATAGAGAATGACCTAATGCTTACTTTCAAACTGATACTGATGGCTTCGTAATGGAATGATTTTTGCCCCCTGCTATAAAATCTTTGATCTTTGTGGTGACATTTTAAATCCCACTATACAAATTCCTCCATAAACATCATACGTGATTGTATTTTATAAGAGTTATTTAAAAACTATCAGTATCTTGAATGTCAGGTTAGGTGACTGAACATGCTTTGCTACACCATTTTGCCACAGTTGTAATTTAAGTTCATGCTTCAGCAAAACTACAAATGACTGCTTGTCCTTTGAGCCCTGGTGTTGCTAGCTAACAGTTAAAAACATGAATGTAAGTCTATGTAGGTCAAGAGTGACATCAAATGCTATCGTACCAATTTCTGTATGTATTAAGAAAGAATATATGTTAGTAATAAGGATTTACTGCGACAGGGAACCTACCTAATTTGAAAGCTACTACAGAGGTCTTCAAGAAACACAACTGTGTAAATCATCTGCAGTTTAAATGCAGCTATCACTGAGGGCTTCTATATATTTTCATGATTTTAATGCAAGGGTTGGCAAACTTATCCTATAAAGGGCTAGAGTAAGTAAGTTAGGCTTTATAGGTCATACCATCTCCGTCACAACTGCTCAACTCTGCTACTGTAGCACCAAAAGCAGTCAAACAATACCATAAACAATACGTAAACAAATGAATATGGCTGTGTTCCAATAAACTTTATTTACTGGCATTATATAAAATTTGAATTTCATAGGATGTTCAGGTGCCATGTCATATTATTCTTTTGGGTTTTCTTCAACTGTTTAAAAATTAAAAGTCCTTATAAAGAACGTGAGGCAGGATGGATTTGATCTGTGGTTATAGTTTGCCCACCCATGATTTAAAACAAGAACATTTAACTACTGGTACAAAGCAAGATTAAATCAATGCAATGCAATACGATTTGATAGCTAATTACTACAAACTTCATTTCCATAAATGGTTGAATTATATATATTCATGAGCATAGAAAATGAAACCAATTACCAAATCCTTTTTATTTAATAATTAAAGAAAAAAATAATTTAAGATACATCATTTTTTAAGGCTTCCACAAGTAAATTGAGTTTTCCCAATACATTCCTATACCATTTTAACCTTCCAAATATAATAATGTACTTGATTGTAGCATGGAAAAATTTGAAAGATAAGATTTACTCCCCTAAGGTCAATGAGAATTATGTTCATTTTATACAGAGGTTAAACCATTTACTTCTCTGGACTACATAGAAGAGTACAAATAGGTACATGCATCGAAAAAGAAGAAACTTTCTAAAGATACTGCTCCAAAATTAATTGTATGTTTTACATATCTGATTTATTAAGAACACTAGAGATTAAGTTTTAAACTTCTCTACATATATAATCTTTTAAAGACAAACATATTTAAAATTTTTACATAAAAAATGGTGACATAAGTTCTGTATATACGCAATTTCATAATTCCTGGTGGATTTTGGTGAATTTAGAAGCCAGAAATTTAAACTATGATTTAACCAAAGCAATAGAATTCTTTTTTCATTCATGTAATGAAGCTAGAGAATGTGATACATGCTTATTCTGTCTAAATTATATACATTTTGAAACCACATGAGAAAAATGTAATTTCTTAATAGAAATAATGTAAATAAGTCAATACTATGAAATACTATTAATGGAAATAGTTCTAGAAAATGGGAGTGAAAAGGCCCAGAAAATTTTAATTATGTTTAGGTCTATTTTTATTGGTTAAAAAATGACTCAGTTGTACAAGGGAAAATGGCAAAGTCCAACGTCTCAATTTTTTGTAAGTATATTAAATACATGCTTTCAAATAATATTCTCAGCATTAGAATTTTATTTAGAAACACAAATAGAAAAAAGTAAAGTGGTGAATGACACTGACCCCATGTGAATCTAAACAAAGCAATTTTCACTCAATGGTTTAAAAAAAATCAGAAATATTTTTGGTGTATTATATTTTCCCTAAAAATAATATTGCCTTAAGTATCTTCATCAGACATTGTGGTCTAAAGGCAGTTGATACCTTTATGATACCTTTAAGTGTTATAAGACAATACCTAGCAAGTCAATGAGCATGTCATTTTAAATTCGTCCACGCATAAAATAAAATCACCATAGTCTCCCCACATTTTTCATGTTTCCAATACCATCCAATTTCATAGTATCATCACTTAATCATAAGAACAGAAAAACATATTAAATTATCTAATATCAATAAGGCTCTACAAACAGGTTTCTAGAGATATTTTGTCCTTTTCATAAAATAAGAACTGTAAATACAGTTGGAGCTTTGAGTTAATGCATAGTGCTAGTTTATAAGATTATGTGTGTGTGTGTACACGTATGGTATACATAAACTCTCTGGTTAGAAGTTATGATAGAAAACAGTACTTTCTCCACATAAAGCTAATTTAACTATCTCTGTTATGGGAAGACAAAAATTAATGATCTCATTTATACTGTCTCCTAAGGAATACAGATATTAAAAACAACAACAAAAACAAACAAAAGAAAACAGTACAGGGAAAGATGCAAATAAGGAGACAAATATAGAGTGATTGTATCACATCCTGAAAAAGAAAACAATCAGAGTTGAAGAGAAAGAAAATGTCGACACCATCTCCTGCCTAAAAATTGTCTCCAAATACTACTGAGAGAAATGATCAATAGTTTTCAAATTATTTTACCTAATATTTTCTAGTACATAGCTATGTTATTTCTAAAATGTTTCTAACATAATTCTGAATCTATATTGTCAATTTTAGTGACTTGATTCCTCACAGTACATAATAAAACCTAAAATTTTCCAATGTATATCACTGCTAAAATTTTAAGTTTTGGGCAGAATTTTAAATTATTATACTTATTTAGGAATTACTTGATTCCCCGTATAAAAACCAAACATCAGTATTTTAGGGTCAAGAGAGTTGGAGATTTTATGTATCCACACTAAAAACCAAAAAACTATGCAAAACTTGTAATGAACATGAATCAGAAGTAAGCTGGTATACAAGATTCACTCACAACCTTGTGACTTTTTTTTTTTAGAGAACAAAACTAACTTCAATGGCAGTTAGCTTTATTTTTTAAAAAGAGCAAGATTTAGAACCAATGACCTGTTACAAATTAGTCTGGGTGGCTTTAGGAAGTTCTTTGGAAACACAATCAAAGGCACTGACTGGTTGCAGAAATCAGCAAGCAAGCCTGAGGTCAGCAGTGAATCTAGAGGTGGGGCCCTATGCTGTGGATTACAGAGCATACATAAAACAAAGAGAGACTATATTTACTTATATATTATACTTATATATATTTATTTATCTTAAGGACTTAACTTTTATACTGCTTCTTCTAAGGTCTTTTTGCCATAATCTTTAACAACCATCTTGTCAATATATATATTAACTATAAAATGAAGGCATGAACCTTCAAGAATATCTCCTTTCTGATGCTGTCCTAATTAAAATAACCTAGCAACCTTTCTATATTGTTTTATTTACCACATCTCATGGTTCCTAGTTTCAGAAAATCAATTTTATGAAGCACATATTAAAAAAAATAAATAAAACAACTGTATTTGGTCCTTTGAAATAAACTGGCCATTATATAGCCATCTAAGTATTTAAGGAATCTCTCCTTGAAACTTCCATTTGGTATTACTTGCCATTATTTATATCATAAATAACTAAAATGGAAATGGTTAAGATTAATTTAAGAGAGGTGTATCATGGAAAATTATGAAAGCAGTGAAAATTTTCTAAAATTTTAAAAAAAGTCTCAAGATTTTAAATTTCATGAATAGTTACAGTTCTGTGAGGTCTCTCTGGACTCCTGACTTCCCATATTTATACAAACTGAAATATAAGATGAAACCACATCCCCATATTATTTGCATTATATACACATTCGTTGTTGGATGAATTTCAAAGCTCATTTTCTTTGAAAAAAAAAAAATTCCTCTGTTCAAATATTTGGCCATCCTTAATTATTGAGAACTTAAACGTTATTGTAAATGTCATATGAAGTGAGAAAGGTTCTAACTACAATGATTACTTCCATTGAATATTTTAAGTTATTCTCTCTCCTAGCTAATTTTGACAACATTCTGATTTGGAAAAGTGACTATGGCCTGAAGGCTTTCACCAAAAGTTATCAATACAAAAGAAAAAACAAAACCAAAACTGTATAGTTAATTTAATCCGAACTCAGTAATGATTACCATAATTTTAGTTAATTATCTATAGCTAAAAATATGTCCAATTAATATATATAAATTAAAATATGCTCAATGGAACATTACTTTTCAAACACTTCTCAGCATATTAATAATCTGTATTATTTTGCAAATGTATTTTCCCTAGGGATAAGAGTATAATCGTTTTCACTCAGACAAAAACACTGCCTGTAACATTAGTACTGACAAAAATAGACTAAATAAAATAGAAACCAATTTTAGACTTCATGTCTAACAAAAAACAAATCTCAAATCACAACATACCACGCAAGCAAAACTTAAATGCACAGTATCTTTACTCAAAAGATCACAAATTCAATCACAATAACATTATTTTTCTACATTATTTTTTTAACCAGAAAGATTAATACGTTTTTAAGAGTGATTACTTTCCTAATCACTTCTAAAGATCAAAGACTTATTTGCAGAGTTCATAAATATTTACTATGACAGTCACTGAGCTAAACATTTTACATTCACTATGGCACTTAGTTCTCAAAATAACTTTGTGATGCTAGTATTGTTATCCCCATTCTGCAGAAGAAAAATCAACAGATCTGTCCAGGGCTACACAGATCGTAAAGAGTAGTGTATGAATGTGCACAAAAGCAGAAGTCTGACTTGAACTTCACACATTTAATTACCACAATATACCAGTACTTCCTTTAATATCTTCTTGCCTTTGTATATCTCTAATTTGGTCTGATCTGTAATGAATTCTCCATCCATCTATGAATGTCTAACTCATTGTTTAAGACTTAAGCCAATTTTAAATATTCATGCATTTTGTTGCAGTAATCTTACGAAAATTTATTCTAAGGAAATGCAAAATGCAGACAAAATTAACATAAATATTTACCACAGCACTTGAAATAGGGGAAAAGATCAAACACCTAAATGCCAGACATTAGGCAATAGATAAAAGATGGTACTTCTATCTTGGGAATTAGTATAGTGTCATCAACATGATTTTTAGTAACATGCAAAAAAAGCTGATGTAAAGTTAAGCTCCAAAAACAAAATCATCTAAGTGAGAGAGCAATACATTTTTTATGTAATGAGATGGAGAGTAAATATTTTAGGGCTTTAAAGGCAATATTCTATTACCCAAGTCTATCATTTTAGCATAAAAAGGAGCCATAGATAAACACATGCATATGGATTTACTCTGATAAAACTTTATTTGTGGACTATAATTTTAACATGCCATGAAATATTATTCTTTTGATATTTTGGCTCAACAGCTTAGAAATGTACCATCTAAGTTTGCAAGCAGTACAAATCAGGCAATAGGTCAGATTTGGCCTGTGGGCTATAGTTTGCTGACGACAGATTTAAATGATCATTAAATATATTAAAAAAAACAATTCCACACATACACAAAAAGCCTGGAAGGGAATTTGTCAAAATTTTTAATGGTAGTTTTCTCTTGGTAATAGAGTCCTGGGTAAATATTATGCTTCTTCTTCTAATTTTTCTGTATTTTTATAAAGAGCATATGTTAATAAAATAAGAAAAAATAATCCAAAAATCAAGGGAAAAAAAGACAAATTCTTAACTAAATCTTTTCTAAAAGATGAACTTTGGACAATTATTTGCTATATCGTCTGTGTTTTCTGTCTTGAAGATATTCCTATCTTCACATCACATTGTATTACAATTTTCCTTGACTTTACCAAGCATTTTGAAGTGCTTAATTCTAATTTGTCTTTTTATTTCAATTGCCTAGAATTTATTAACCAGGTAATCAATAAGTCAATAAAATTTCACTGGTTGAATCGAGTGATTTCACAAGGGTATTATTCAAAAGTACTTTCTTAAAAAAACAAAAATAAAATTAGATAGTTCCAAACTGGAAAAAATACTGTAATTATCATAATAAGTATTGTCCTTCAAATGTAAAAAGCTTACACATTATAAGGAATACCACCCAAATATACATAAGGGTTATGACAAAAAGGTATGTCACAAAAAAATGAGAAAAACTGGAAAAAAAAGTCCTATTTCACCATTATTAAAGAACCACAAAAGTTAAATGTATTACAGTTTTTTTGGTTAATCAAAGTGGGAAACTTAAAAAATTTATACCAGTGTTGGCGTGGCAAAAATTAAGGCATACTCAAACACTATTGGAAGAAGAAAAACTTTCCTGCAAGGCAGTTTGACCATACATGAAAAAATGTGGTTTCTATAATTCAAATTATCTTATAAGGACATAGAGAAAAATAAGTGAATGACATCAGTAAAACAAGGAAGTAATGTTGGTTCATTTATTTTTTTTGTGTTACTCGTACGAGTAGCTGAATTCTAAATATACAAATAAACCTTAACACAGTAGACACAATACCCAAACATTCCACTTTGTTCTTAGTTTAATGTAACTGCATGCTGACTCAGAAGTTCATGTGGATTAGATTGCCTCAATCTTATTTTGCTTTTGATTCCTTAATTCAATAATCTCAATTCTTCTGTAACTATTAATAACAAATAACCTTCACCTTTTTCTTAAAGGTAAAGCAATATATTTATCTAACTTTATTTAATAGAAATACAACATGTCTTCTTAAAGTCTACTAGTATTTTATAGGATTATTGTTTAACAAGAGTACATTTAGTACTCTTGTTAAAAATTTGCATAAGCTTTGAATAATGTACTCTAACATTTTTCTCAAAATCTTTGTCATTGTAGCGTGAAATTTTGTAGAATATGAGGTTTTTTCATGTATAGCGACGTTTGTATCTTAAATACATACTCTTTCACCCACAAACTAACTTTCAAGAATCTAAGGTAATAAATGGAAAACCAAAACAAATAATGTATGTACAAGAATGGTTTCCATATGTTTTAAAACAGAGAAAAGGTTTTTTTGAGTTGCTCATATGCCCACCAATAGGATACAATAGAGCCAGTAAAAATGTTATGTAGATACATGTTTGCTAATGACAGACGAAGAGAAAAAAATTACAGAAGTGATGTGTTTCATACTATTTTCCTTAGTTATACATTAAAGTCCATCTGAAGAAACTTAGTTTCAATAACAAGAACAGTACAAATCTCATAGTTAAGTATAATGAACAACTTAGCTAGTTTAGAAATTTTGTTGATACTTATAAGCTTGAAAATACTTTTTACATTCTCTTAATATTCTTATTTATATCAACTTCTTGCATAATTTTACAAAAATCACCAAAAAATGAAAATAACATGTTGCTACTTACGTTTTTAGTTAATAAAAACAGTTAAAAGAATGTTACTTAATGCAATTCTATTAATATGTCATTGATTATACCAAGTATGATTCAACTGAATGAATGTCCTATTAAAAAAAAGAGCTCTATTTTTAAAAATAAAAATCTTTAATTCTATCAAACATTGCTTGATAAACATTAGGTCATAAAACTCACATTTCACTGACGTAGAAGAAATACTTTTTTTATTATTAACTTAAGAGATTGTGGTACAAAGAAACACTTTACTATGCATTTGATGGTGAACTTTTGAGGAAAAAAATAACACACGTAAGCAATTGAATTATTAGAAAAGATCATTTAGAAAGCACTATGCAAACAAAATAGATCATATTTTATAATCCCTTAAAAAATTTGATGCAGCATTTCAGATATTGTACTTGAGGATTAAATGCCTATTTTTCTAAGTATTTTCTGCCAATAGAGCAATTTAAGAAAACCAGTGTGGTGAACACAAAACCAAACTTCATCAGTTCCCAATTATTCACAGAGAAAATAATTATCCTTGACCAGCTGCCCCTTCACTGTTACAAAGTTCATCTCTATATTGTGACCCCTGAAAAAAACACATTTAATATTCAGGCTTTGTAACTTAACTCAAATGAAGCTAGTATGATGAAAGTCATATCTTCCAGCCCACAAAACAATACAAAACCAAAACCAAAATCTGAAGACTCTAGATTGCTGACATTACTACTCTTTAATCATCCTAGATGAGGAGTAGTTATTCTTAGGTTTCGACATAGCTTAAATATATCCTAAATTAACTGTATGATTTATGGAACGAATCTTTTTTCAGCCTTTAAAAAATATCTATTCAAGAGTAAGCATATTACTTTAGTGTAAACAATAATATTTTTTAATTGACAGAAGAGAAGCAAAGCACTTTTGCATATATTAACTTCATTTAATCCTAACAACTCCCTTTGCTAGTTTGATATTATTCTCTCCACTTTACGGATGAAGAAACACTCAAAGATTAGGTAATTTACCCTCAATCACATGGCTGGAAGGCAAATTAGCAAGGATCTGCCTAATGTCAAAGCCCTTCTCACATACCTTTTACCAATCCTTGGACTTAATCAAAATTTTGAATACTCTTTGCTGGGAATTCAGTAATTTTCTTGTATTAGTAACATGATCACATAAAGTGAAAGGAAACCCAATTGACCAAATGATTTTATTTTAAAATACAGAAAACAATGTTTGCTAAATTAAAATAGGTGCACAGAATATGGTACTCCAAGATTTGGAATGGATATCAGAAAACACCAGATTCCGTAATTTATCAGATCAAATCATCAAAAAGTTTTTTGGAACAGGATATACATGCCCTATTACATAAATCATAGGAGATGGACTATGTATCTTGCTATGTATCTTTTATTCGTTGTTATATCAAGGTTAAATAAAAAGCTAACTAGATTATTTTTATTATATTAATTAAAAATAATTACCATTTGGGTTTCTTTACCAATCTTCCAACTGAAATCAACCTTTCCAAAAAAAAAAATACTCTCATGAATAAACTTTATGCAGACCAACAATATTTCTGCATTTTTAATATACAACTTGCTAAGAATCATTGGTATACGACTCTCTCTTCTCAACTACCACAGAGCAAAAATCAAAACAATTAACTAAAACTTTTAAAACCACTTGAAGGAAAATGTGTTTCTTTCTCAAGCCACATGTCAATATTCTTTGCGATACCCTTAATAATAGTTTTGAACTTTTTATGGCAGTTCAAAAGTCTGGAAGGCAATTTTTCTTTCAAGCTATTTATCGGCATGGTTTTTACACAGTTGAGTCATCATGAGTTCAACCTATTGAGTCACCTGCTTACAGCATCTGCCAACCACAATTTACTAACTGCAGCTTCCTCAAACTTACAACTGAACAAACTTAGGAAGGCCCGAGAACTGTTTAATGTTTTCTAAAGTAGCAACTGAAAATATTCTTTCAGAACAGCCAAAGTTTAAAAAAATAAAACAAAAAAATAACTCCCTTGCCCTGGATGAGCACTCCACCTGTGGCAGTCTTGCCCTATGCTGTTCCCCCACTAAGGGGAGAGGGAGAGAGTTCAACCTAAGAAGGAAATAAAATTATATGCTTACTTATTTTTTTGGAAAGTATTCTAAAAATAATTCCTAGGTAAAAACATATACTGAGCAATTGTGTCAGTAATTATCCTGATTATAGAGTTAACGTTTATTTTTAAAAATATTTTAAAAATATAAAATGCAAAGGATATAATTTTAAAATTAATATCAGCCCACATATTTTGGGGGCTGATTTCATTATTTTTGGTATATTAATTATCATAACCTGGTAAACTTGAAGTATTGTATCAACACGATCTAGTGCAAACTGAAAAAATCAACAAGTACTATAACCTGAAAAACTTGGATCTGCCAGGTGATTTAGTCTTTTTTATGACTCTTATTTAAGCTCTGGTTCTATTCACTGAAATGTATGTATAGCAGATGCAAATAGATAAGGAATGGATTTAGTTATTCAGAAAAACGGAGTGAGTTAAAATCACAACTCTAAAGTATCGTAATACAAGAACATCTTAATTACCTAGTACTGTTAAGATAATACGCACAATATTCTTCATAATGATTTTCAATCATTGTTTTGCTATCCTTAAAAATATAAGTTTAACTTATCTAGAACATCTAATTCGAAAAAAAGGGAAGAGAACATAAACTGAATGAGGTATATTAAATGCTTATTATAGTTTCTGTCTACAAAAAAAGGAGTGTTTTAAAGATGACTGATTTATAGAAATAAAATTTATCAAAATCCTACTAATTCTAAATGAAAATATTTCTAGAGTTCCTTCATTAAATAACATACTAAACACAATTTTAGCTTTTCATCAAAACTCATGGTTATCATCATTAAATTTGATTACTATATTATGGTACAATCATAAATATTGATCTATGTAAAGTTCCGGCTTCTATACCAAACTGTCCCAGAAACACAAAGTTTGATTTATAACTTGTGCTGTCAAGCTCCCAATCTACCATCATCATATTTTAAAAAAATTCTCCTTTTGGCTTCTCATATGCTATGGTAGAAGAAAACAGATTAGACAGCTTGTTGGAATTATGTTTGAAATAGTCTTTGAGTGTGGGACTAAGAGGCTCTCTGATGAGTAAAATATACATTTCATTCAACAAGATTTTGAACACCAGATGTCAATTACTGTGTCAAGAGACTGGCAATACATGAGTTTCTGCCCTTGAGGATCTCAGCCTTTTGGAACAGAGACTAACACACAAATCAATGCAACACAGATTAAACAGAGTTTTAATCGGATACTCCTTCTCAAAGTTGTCTACCGTGACCACCCTATTTAATAGGCTAACCTGACTCTCCCCTCTCTCCATTCCTAATTGTACTAACTTTGCTTTACTATTCCCTTTTGTCCTAGCAGTAATTAAACTGTCTACTATACTGTACCACTTACTCATTATTATGTTTATTATCTACTGTGCCTGCTCTAGAATTTAAACTTCAAGGGGGCTGGAAATATTGTCTGAACAGTGCCTGGCACACAGAAGATGCTAAATAAACAGTTGTTAAATGAATAACAGTACGGCAAGGAAGTCTGGACTAGAGTTATAGATTTGAAAGATAGAGTTTTAAATGAAGTGAAAGCACTAGAAATATGACACTGCTTAGGGTGACTAGTGAATGAAATGAGAAGATACCAAAAAGGAAGAATTGTGGAAAAAGCACCCAACATTAAAAGTAGACAGAAATAACAGTCAGCAAAGAGGATTAATAGAGTAGAAAAGCCTGAATAGAGATGTCATATAAGCAATAAGAATAAAGAATTTCCAAGACAGTGATCTACTGTGTTAAATGCAAAGGTTCAGTAGGATAGAAATGGAGACTGGAATAATATACTTGATAAGTGATTCTTAGTGATCTTATCATCAGTTTTGTGGAAGTTAAGGCAGAAGCCAGGCTGCAACGATTAAAGATTGGAAGGCAAGAAAATATAGATATAAAAGGTCAGATTAATTTCTAATAAATCTGTCTATGAAGGTAAGAAGTGAAGAAAGGCAGTAACTAGAATGGGCATGATGGAGAACCTTTTTATTTTAGAATGCAGATAATCGAGTTTATTTACAATGATTTTATGTATGGTAAATGAATTCCAGAGCACAAGGACAGGGATAAACTTTTTAAAATAGAAGGCAGAGAGAGGAACAATTCCAAAACTATTAAACACAAAAACTGAATGAGTATATCCCACTAGGGATACATACTAAAGATAAAAACTGTAACAAAAAAATTTTTTTAGGCTGTTTTCAGCAATTATACTGTTGGTGCTAATGTTATCATTATTCTGATAGTTGCACAATGTAGGACAAAGCAAATTAGTAAACGTAATATTCTAATTCTTTTATTCCTGATGTTGCTGAGAACTTGTAACTTTTGAGAGCATGAGTACTGTAAATAATTAGAACTGACTAAATGTGTAAATACTTTTAAAATGTATGCACGTGTATACACAAACATAACGAGAAACGTTTAGAGATGAAATAATATGGTATGTGAATACTAGCCATGCATTGTGAAAGCTGGATGATAGGTACACGGGAATTCATTTTACTATTCTGTGTCTGTATGTTTTAAATTACATGGTGGGTGGGTGGGGGGTAGTTTTATCACATTACTCTTCTGCTCAAAACCCTCCAAAGGCTTCCATTCAAATCTTAATCATAACAACAACAACAACAACAACAAAAAGTCTATTATAATAGCCTATAAAGCCCTGCTTATTTACCTTTATTTCCTTTTTAACTTCATTTTCTAGTAATCTCCACATAGCTGTTTCCTTGCTATTCTTTAAATGCTTCCATTTTAGGGCTTTTCCATTTTTCTGTTTCAACTAACATTTTCAACCCGATTTTATTTTTCTCTGTAGCACTTATGGTCTTCTAATATACTACAATAGTTACTTTTTGTCTCTCTCTTCTCACTAGAAGGTAAACTATATGAAGGCAGGGAATTTTTTCTTTTGTTTTGTTCATGGCTATACCTTGAGTACTTAGAAATTGTGCCCAGGACATAGCAAGTGCCCAATAAATATTTGTAAAATTGTATTAGTCATAGAAAAAAAGGGACACATCTCTGAGACAAGAAAAAAGGTGATAAAGGTACAAAAATAGGTATAAGGACAGGAAGTTAAGGGAGTTCCTGCTTGTAACCTCAATTTCCTCTGTGCTGCAGTGGAAAGGCTGTCTACTAAGAGTAAAAGAGGAAATTGAGTAGTGAGAATTTGGAATAACTGCTTTAGGAAATGGAAGCTCAAAAGAAGCATAGAAAAGGATGACAACTGGTACTAAACTAAAGGCTCCGCAGAGATTGGAGACAATACAATGACACCGAAATACATGAATGTAATTTTTTCCTGCTGTGTTAGGCATTTAGGGCAAGGCTTTCCAAAAGAATTTTCTGCATAATGGAAATGTTATATATATCTGCACTATCCCACACGTTTATCTGAGTATTTGAAATGTGGCTGGTATGACTGAGTAACTAAAATTTAAAACTGTACCTAACTTAAATTTAAATAGCCATGTGACTAGTGGCTACCAATAATGTGCAGTGCATTTTTAGGGTATAAAAAGAGAGAAGCTGCAAGACTGTTCAAAGATAAGAACTTAAAAAGGTAAATGTGACAGAAAGACACACACAATGGACTTAAGGTGCTGGTAAGAATGGTTGAAATAACATACCACAGAAAAGGCATCTTGACTGGGAAAAAATACACAATGGAAAGAAAACCAGAAAAATGTAGGAAATTTACCAATTATGTGACCCACTAGTGAGGTGGTAAATCTGTGAATGGCATCTATTTTATCTGCTCAAGGTCTACAAAACAACTACTTCTAATGGACTTCTTGGAAGCACACATATCATGAACTGAGACTTATCTACCCAACTAGATCTATTTATTTTCTGAATTCCTACCATATTCATTCTCTTTATCACAAAAATTTTATAGGGCACAAACCTCTTTCATATATATTATCTCAGAGACAATGGCAACACTATCGTGAGGCAGGTATTACATACCCAATTTTATTGATGAAAAAATAAAACAATTGTTAAGTGGTTATATGCCATATCCGAAACTTCAGACTATAAGCAGTAGGGCAGGACTCGGCATCTGAGTCAAAGATGGTTTGTTGTTTTACTATCATATTCTGATACCTTTAATAGATGTAAACTTTTGCCTACCCCAAAATTCCCTAAGAAGATACATTTTATATATCTGCATGAATGGATATGACTAGATACCTTAAAATGGAATCTCAAAACGTGGCAACTTATTCTTTAACGGTTGGGTGCTGATTTTGGTTCTTCTCTCTATATTTTAAAATTAGATTAGTTTGTAAACTATTTGATTTTAATAATATTAACAGTAAATCAGACACTCTAAAGTCCTTGGAGTTCTGGGGCTAAAGGCAGAGGTACTCAAGTTGTGCCATTATCCAATTTGAATTTATAAAAAATTAAGCACAAATATGTATATTTATACCTATTTGTGGAACAAGGCAGAATGGGCAAGAGATACTTTGGAAGTGATCAAGCCCAATAAAAACAAATCAGTAGTTCAGACCTCTCCTTAACAGTACTGGTAGTGAACATCATTAAATATACACTTTTGGCCAGAGCAAAGCCTCAAAGTCCTTCAAAACGCTAACATGCCAGTCAGATGATACCACCTGAAACAAGTTTGCTCGACTGATATAACATACATGCAATAAACACTAAGAAAAATTCTCAACAACAGGCTTTGTTAAGCACTAGAAGGAATTATTAGTATGAGATGAAACTTAATTCCTTGAAAATGGGAGTGGATGTGGGAGAAACAGAATAAAAACCATCCTTTTGAGGTGCTTCACATACACATTGTGTTATAAAAGTTCACATACTGAATAATGTCTTAAAGATCTTTAAGCTTAAAGATGTACATGAGCAGACCTTATACATCCAGATTTATTTGTCCCTATTATACAGAATTTTCTACTTCCAAAAATGTTTATTACATAAATGAAAGATGGAAGAAGAGTTATTAATTGGGAACAAGAACACATTCTTTCCATGTAAAATATCTGACTCTCAGGCAAAGAACATCTAGAAAAGCATTGGAATTTTTAAAAAGTCCTTTATACCACTTACAGATGTTAGACATATAGGTATCCCAATTTTAGAGCAAATGTGATAGAAACATATTACTCCATCACAATTAAATAACCTTTATCAAATAACTAGGTCTAAAGATCTCAGAGAATGTGAATGATAGAAAAACTTGATCTGGAATTAGAATGGATTGGTAGGGGATCATGGGTAGCCAGGAGAAAACATCACAGTATTGAGACTCAAGAGGAAGCAGAACTATGGTAACATTCAGAAAGGAATGACAGATACTTTCTCTCATGTAGGGTGCTGGTAGCACCTGGTAGGCCACTGTGTGCTGACCACTTCTGAGCAGATTTAACAGGACTGTTTTAAAGGCTTTCACTTTTTCAGTTGTCTTAATCTACAGTCCAATAGCTCTAAATAAAGTGGGGTGCACTGGAAATGTGTGGGGATGTTTTTTCTATTAACATAAATGCCTGGGAAGAGGGCTATAGGCATTTAACTGTGCCAAAGCCAAAGATGCCTACCAACCTACAAAGCAAAGAACGAGTATCAATAGTACCTGTGACTGTTAATTTTTTGTGTTAATTTTGCTAGTCTATGGTACTCGAGTTTGGTCAAACACCAGTTTACATGTTGCTGTGAAAATATTTTTCAGATGTGATTAACATTTCAATCAACAGACTTTGAGTAAAACAGATTACTCTCCTTTATGTGCCTGGGCTTCATCCAATCAGTTGAAGGACTTAAGAAAAAAGAATGAGACCCTCCAATGAGGCAAGAATTCTGTCTGCAGACAGCCTTCAGACTCACCAGAATTTCCAGATTGCTGCCCTGCCCTGTGAATTTCACATCTGTCAGCATCCCAAATTGCATGAGTCAATTCCTTAGAATACCTCCCCCACACATCACCACCACTACTATCCCTTTCAACACTAATGCGTGCATGCGCATGCACGTGCACACACACACCTTACTGGTTTTGTTTCTTTGAAGAATCCTAATATATCACTGAGAAACACTATTAGCTTTCCTAATCTTTTTATCATCTTCCAAACCCTTGTCTTTTGAGAAAATATAAAACCGAGAAAACCAGACAAATATCCAGTATTATTGCATAAGGTGATTCCCAAGTGCACAAAACTATGAATATACCTCTATTTTAGAACTTTTGGCATGTTGCTATAATTATATTTATGTCTGTCCCCTGAGCTGAAAGAGAATCAAGTATTTTATCTGTCCTTACATTCTCAATATCTAACAAAGTGACTGGCACATAGCAATAAATAAATGACTATATTATAGTTAAACAATCACTGGATCTTTTTTCCTTAAAAACATACCTTCTCTAAAAGGCAGGCAGGTGCCTGCCTAATAATTTACATGACAGGAGTTACATTCCAAAGACTGGCCAAGTGCTTCAGAAAATTTCAACAATTAGGCAGAACAGTATACTTTAATATGATTTATGTTTAGAGTTAACACTCATTTGGACAAATTATGTAGTTGTAGAAATGTGAGATAAAATGGTATTCCAAGTAATTAAAACAGTGTCGTGCCAGCATAAGGACAGACATATAGACAAGGAGAATAGAGAACCCAGAAATAAATTCTAGTATAAATTGTCAAGTGATTTTCAACAAGGGTACCAAGACTATTCAGTGGGGAAAATACAAGACTTTTTAACAAATGGTGTTAGAAACTTGGATATCCACATAAAAAGTAATTAAGATAGAGCCTTACCTTATATATACCATTATAGTAAAAATTAACTAAAAGTGGGTCAGAAGCTTAAACATAAGATCTAAAACTATAAAACTCTTAGGGGAAATTTTTTACGACTTTGAAATTGGTAATAATTTCTCAGTTATGATAGCAAAAGCATAGGCAACAAAAGGTAAAATAGATAAATTGGACTTGATCAAAATTTAAAACCATAAAAAAAAACTATTAAAAAAAAATCCAAAATGGGAGAAAATATTTGCAAAACATTTATCTGATAAGGGATTGATAAAATTCCTAAACTCAACAACAAAAAACAATCCACCAAACTCAAAATGGGCAAGTGACTTTATATCCATTAGGATGACTATTATTAAGGAAATGGAAAATAACAAATATTCTCAGATATGGAGAAACTGGAATATTGTTGGTGGAAATGTAAAATGGTGAAGACGCTATAGAAAAGAGTTTGGCTGTTCCTCAGAAAGTAAAACACAAATTTCCATATGCTCCAGCAATTCCATTCTCAGGTATATTACCCATAAGAATTGAAAAGCAAGACTCAAACAGATATTTGTATATCAATGTTCATAGCAGTCTTGTTTACAATAGCTGAGAGGTGAAAACAAACCAAATGTCCCTCAATGGAAGGATAAACAAAATGTGGTATATACATAAAAAGGAATATTATTCAGCCATAAAAAGCAATGAAATTCTGATACAACATGGATTAAATTTAAAGACATTATATTAAGTAAAATAAGTGAGTCCAAAAATAAAAGGGGGGAGGGGAAATATTGTATAATTCTATTTATATGAGATATCTCGAATACACAAAGAAAGTTTAGATCAAGAAAATACCATAGAGCCTACTAGGGGCTGGTGAGAGGAGGGTATTGAGAAACAGGGAGATATTGTCTATGAACACAGAGTTTCTGTTTGGGATGATGAAAAAGTTCTGAACATGGATAGTGGTATTGGCTGTACAACATTATAAATGTAATTAATGCTACTGAATTGATACTTAAATGGTTAAAGTGAGTTTTACTGTTTGCTTTTTTTAAATATTCCCTATTCCATGAGGTCGAGGTCACTAAGGTGCCTGACCCAACTAAAAATGGTTAAAAAGCCTACTTGTCATCACCATTCCACCTTCACAGGAAAGGTATTCAACACACATTCTACTTATTCCTCTGAGTTCATGTACTTAACCAGCCCTGCTGTCCTAGTGGGTTAGCTAATTTATTCCTTCTACGACAATTCAGGAGTCACCCATTCTAAGACTAAAGGTATACTCGCTGTATCTCTCCCACAACCAGGGTGGATTCTTTATACCTCCCCGGTGCCTTCTACTTGACTACATTTTGCCTATATTTACATTTATATTTTTTTATTTGAGTTTCCTCCATGAGCTTATCAGCTCTATGAAGGCAGGTTATTTGTCATCCTGAATAAAACACAGCAGGCCCTCAAATAATTGAATAAACAGCCCCCAATCATTATTATTTATTGGTTAAGGACTAATGCTGTTTTGCCTTTAGCCTGAAGTCTAGGAAGACTTGGAATTCAGAGACAATCCTTTTGGCAAGAGGCCAAAAGAATTTCATTTTCAAGTAATTATTTTTCAATTTTAACTCTGAGAAAATTTAGGACTTCAAGATACATATATGCACGACAGAAAAAAAAAAAAAAAAACCTAGGCATCCGAGAAAATAGGGAGACTGCAAAACATCTTCATCTGTTTGGATTCTCTGCCTAAGGAACAAATAAATCTGAAAATGACACACAGATTTGGAGTACAGCTTGCTGCCAGTGTTTGAAACGTCTAGGGAAATTGTGCAGCCAATAAAATTAAGGGGGAAAAAATTAATCTTATATTGAGGAAAGTGTCAACTCTAAGAAAAATAAAGTGCCAAACAAAAGCAAATAAGAGATGCTTCCCATTTGATGGCTCACAAAGGAAGGGTGGTATAATAGAAATAATCTAAATAATCTTAAAATCTAAAGTTTCTGGTTCAAGTTCTGTTTAGACTACCACTAATTGTGTGAACTTAAATGCCAAGTCACAACTTTCTTAAACCTTACTTTCTTTGACTATAGAAGTTGCTATATTTTCTCCCTATCTCATATTTCTTCTCCTTTCAGCCTTCCATTCCCCTATACTCTCTACCTCTAATTATACTATGAAACACAAATATTAGACCTAAGAGGTCTTTTAAGGGGGCTGGGGGAGCAGGTGGGCGAATCAACAATGACACATGAAAGTCACATGGAAACTAATATTATGAGAAGCAAAACTTATGAGTAAGCAGAAGAAACCTGTCTGCAGAAAGGAGATTGAGGAAGGAGAAAGAAGGAATATGTGACTTAAGTTTCTGACTTTCTAGTTTCTAATTCCATTTCAAATGAGGTTCAGTTGTAATTTTCCTGCTAAGCATGTCCATGACCTTGACTGTTAAATCTTTAGAATAACCCACACCTTTTTTATTTAATCTGTTTTGTGGGTTTCTATTTCTGCTACCTATTCATTTGTAAATTAGACTTCTCAAAGACTTGTGGATTAAATAAATTAATATATCCTGAAGCATTACATAAAATTAAGAAAGTAAAATCAGTTTTCCTCATAAGGCTAACATAAGAATTAACTAAATAACGCACATGTATTCTAGAAGTTGAACTTTACAAATGTAAAATAGTAACACACTGAGAAATAAAATTTTAACTGAGATTTTAAATATGGCGGTGCTTAAGTAAGAATTAGCACTTGGGCAAAAGGAATAAATAAATAATATCAACCTATTTTGATTGGCAGAAACTAGAAAATCTTTCTCAATGGTAACTAGTGATGGCTTAGAATTTTTGGAATCTTGTTGTCTACAAGTATAATTTCACATACTTTAAATTCATAACAGCAGGCAAAAAAAATTGAAAAGAGACTGGCAGATTTTTCAGCATATGATCATAGCAGATTTGGGACCAGTAGGAACTACTGCAGACTGTGACTTATAAATGTTTTTAATCTGAATATTGCAGAACAGCTCATACTTGGGCCAAATTTCAGTCAAAATAACATGTTCCTGGACTCCATGGATATATTTTCAATATACCAAGTTTTGCAATCAATTTTTACAAATGATGAACTCTTTTTTTAATGGCAGCAGATATACATACCTGGTTTATGAAAACTTAATAAACATGTTTCATAACTAATTTTAAAATTATAGTGATATAAAACCAGGCACATGGGAGATAAAAGAAGTACTTAAACAGAATGCAAGGCAAAATTATCAAATATTAAAATGTGATGTACAAACTTAAAAAAACAAAAATACCCTACTTTTAAATAAGGAAGTACAATGACTGTTTTAGCTACTGGTTCCCCTTTTCTTATAGTCCATCTTACTTTTTAGGCTTCAGCTTGGCTCCACTATTGCAAGCTGTCACTTTTGACTAGAAATGGAATAAAGCCAAGTACTACACAATAGCAGTTTCCTGCTCTGGCCTCATCTCCTAGACCACCGCCAGGCCAATGCCTGCCCACAGATGCTGATCCTACCAAGCCAAAAATCCACTAGCAGTCAGTTCATAGCTATAGTTATGATCCTGTTATTTTTTACACTCATGGCATAGTGTATATCTTACAACTTCCCAGTTCTCATAATTAATGACTTTACAGCAATAAAGCACCTCTAAATTTCAATCAAATGCTACTATGTAGGGAAAGTGACATGGAAAAGGGAGATGCATACAAAAAATCAGGAACTGAGAATGTGCTCAACTTCTGTCAAAATATAAATCAGAAATTGATATACAAAAATACAGAATATAAAGCTCTTATTAAGTACTACTAATCCAAACAACCCCGTTATTCCAATTTTGCATAATTATAATTTGCATCTGGCACTGCCTAACTCAAGAGTTCTCTCTTTTGAGATAAACCTAGATTTATGTTGAATGTCTCTTATTCCTGAGACTAAAATAATTAGTCAGGGATTAATCTGATTAGGTTAATGTTGATCAGAAATGGTTGTACACCTTGAGCAAGTTCACAGAATTATGGCTCTAAGTGCTGGGAAGGAACTTCAAAGGTCACTTAGTCCGACTCTTATTCAATGCTTAGAGGACTTCTAAACCTGTAGCACTCACTCATCCACATGGCCTTTGCCCAAAGCCAAACAAAGAAAAACAATTTTGTAACTTGCTGAATATCATTTACACTTTTTGAAATAAAAGTAACTATCAGCAGCAAACAGAGCTTATGAGTATCCCTGTGGGAAAAAAGGTGTGTTTGTAAGAGAATAATACCACAATAGTGTTCTGCATCTTTTCTGATATCATTTTCTTAATAGTTTAAGAAGTCACCATGGAATCTTATCTAAATACACTTCATGAAAAGGGGGAGAGAAGATACACTTCTATAAAGCCATGTTCTGTTTTACACTGACCATAGCTTGTACCAACAGTGATAAAGTTTATCTAGCACCAGCTGCAAAAAAGAACGGTAAGAGCTCCAGAAGACAAATAAGACAGACTGTTAAAAGAAAGAGGCACAGGTGGTGGTAGAGAATGTCCAATGGTTGCATATGGCAGGAAAAGAGTTTAAATATATACCAAAAAGGTTTAAGATACCAACTACAAAAAGGAAAATTTAGAACATGTCTAAATAGCTTCCTTCTACTATTGAGCACAATTTCTATGTAGTAAGCTCTTTAATATCTCATTTTCTTTATTCTTCCTAACAATTCTAAGGTAGACAGTATTATCTTATGGGTGAGGAAACCATTTATTTAGAATGCTTTAGGCTTTGTCAATGCCACACAGCTAACAAATAGCAAAACTAGGATTTGGAACCATCTCTGCACGAACTGACTTCAAAATTCATGCTCTTAAAAATTATGCTAGGCTGATTACCTAAGACAAAAGACTTCAGTAAAGACACAATCAGTTAGCTGCTTCTGATATATTACAATAATCTGATGCCACCTGCTGTATAGAAAATTTTGTTACTCTTGCTTCAAAGTGTCTAATGAGTCACATGGCCTACAAGATCAAAGCCATTTAGTAACGTATTTAGCAATCTTTTTTCTTTTATCTGACCCCACAATATTTATTTATCTAGTATGATGTTTACTGTTCAAAATCAAACTCTCTTCTCTAGCTAGGCTGATATTCCACTGTCCCCTAAATCTACCTCCTCTCATCACCAATCCTGCTGTCCCTTCTTGCCAAATGTCTGCCTTAGTCTCCCCCTATCTTCTACTTCCATCTCCATTCAAATGAATCTCATTCAAGTTATCTCTCTCCTTCAGAAGACTCCTTTCTTTGAATTCCTGAAGTCTTTACTATGCATTTTTTGACTCCTTCAATCAAGATATTTCAAAGAAATTGTTTTTCTTATATATACAAGTTCATGGCATGGATTAGAAACTCCTTTAAAAAAAAAAAAAGGACTATGACTTATGCTTTTATTTACTTTTGAAAACCATTAAGTACCTAGCAGATTGATGTGAATGGGGAAACCACAGAATTTAAATAACTGTTAAATGAATGAAGTCAGTTGGGATGTTTCCAAGGCAAGACATTAAAATTTTTTAAGAGTAAGTTAAAGGGAAGTAGAGTCTAAGCATAAAATTTCCATTTAAAGTCTTCTTTCTGGGGGAAAATCAAGTGAGTCAACAGTCAGTGGAACACTAAGAGCTCTAAGCTCCTTCTTCTCTGCTCTAGGACTGTTTTTCCTATCACAAAATTGCATTTTTGGGGGTGCAGATGTGTTCCACTCCCACTTCCTAAGAGGAGATGTGCATCCAGTGTTTCATATAAATTTCTGTAAAACAGCTCTCTTAAGTTTAATCATCATTGCAAAGACAAAAACACAACAAAACAAAACAAAAAACCCTAACTTTTATCTTAAAAAAAAAACAACAGTTTGCTGGACAGTTTTGGGAAGTCAATTTATTTCCTTTTAGTAAAATTAATGGGGAAACAGTAATTTGATACAAGCAAGAAATCAAATCTGAGAAGAATTCTGGGACAGAAACAGTTACTTAACTATATTAATAAATTATGAACCAGGTCAAATTCCCATTTCCTCTATAGAAACGTTAGTTTAAAAATGCAGTGATATATCTGTTACTATATAAACTGAATAAGAGTAAATAAAGTCTTATCTCTACTAACCAAAACAATACTAACATTAAATTCTGTGTATTTTATTCTGTAAACTATTAGCAATATCATCATAGTACCTTGGGGAATAAATCTGCTTATAAACCGAATTACTACAAACAAGATTTTAAAACTTTTTGTCCATGGTTCACTTATGTCAAATGTTTAATTCAACAAAATATAATATTTGGCTGGTAACAACCAACCAACCAACTACAGTTAATTGTCCACCTGGCTGACAAAATTTCACCTCCCTCTCATTAACTCATCCTGGTTGTGAGGCAATTCCAAACTCCATAGGACAATAACAAAAATTTAGAAGGAAAAAATACATGGCTCTGTTACACTCCATTTCACTAAACTACTAGTAACTTATCCTAGGCAATCGATTGAGCTATTTTAATAAACCAGATGTGTTGAGCGGGAATAATCTTAGGGGGATTCTGAAACCACAGCCAATAAATTTATATAATCAACGATGGAAAAACTGTGGATCGAAATGGACTTGAAGTGGAAAAACAACTTTCTCACTGAAGGACTACAAAAATGATAGATATACATATCTGACACAGTCCAGACACGACAATACCTAAATAATGTGACTCTACTCTGTTCAATTCTTTTAGTCCAAGTACTAACAAAACACTCAAGTTTGCTCCACCCATTTCTTTTCCTTTAACCAGCAATTCACAGCACCACAGTATTATATCTAGTATTCAGTAAAGTAGTTCAATGTCTATATTCTGATGATAAACACTGTATTATTAATAGTCTTATCTCTAAACCTTTAACAGTTTTTTATGACCCAGAACTTCAAACAGAATCATTCCCTCAGGTCTGGGATGATTCTATTTTATTCTAGGAAAAATGTCTTACTACAATGAATTTTTAAAATAAATAAGATAAACAAAGTTTAATTTTGAACAAGCACATTCTGCTTCAAATCTCTAATGGTTTTAAACTAGTAGTATCCTTTGTATTATTCCTTAATTATCTTTAAAAGCAAAGAGGATTGTGACCCCTGGAAAATAGTGGACTAATAAGGTCGACCAAGCCAGGTGAATTGATTAGTCATATATAATTTTCAGATAAAAATTAATTTCTTCTATATCCTCTATGAAGCAACCAACCTGAAAACTGCAGGTGTGCATGCCCAGCATACAAAATGCTTGACAAAATTTCAAAATCATGTTAAAAGTTCAATGTTCATTTAATTATCAAACTGTTTTTATATAATCAGATCGAAACTTCAAATTTTAATTGGAAACTTTTTTTTATAACTTCTGTAATCACCCTCCAAAGGAAAGTAACAATACTAAAACAAATCATAACTCAAACAACAAAACACCCTTAAAACTATAAAAATCAGTTATTTGTTTTTTCCTTCTTCTTCCCAGCCAGCTAAAGTAGAATCTGCAGAGTTCCCTCCTACTTCTTCTCTCTTTTCCCCTCCCCCTTTACTTCAAAGAAAGTTAACTACAGCCAGGCTAGGATCAGGAAATCTAAAAGGAGGAAGCAGAAACTCATTTGTGTGCATAAGGAAGGAAAACATAGAATTAACGATCCCATGATATGCTGCTTCAGTTACCTAATTAATATGCATTTATCATATTGTCTATAACATGTTGGTTTAATTCCTCTGTTCATTCAACTTTTGTTCAAAATATTGAAAGCTACAATCTATGATGGTTGCACCACAATCTCCCAACTAAATGTCACCTAAAAAACTGACTAGGTCAACTAACTTAATACATGCCATCTGGTAGTCAATGCATTGAAATCATTCAGAGAGATAAATGTAGGATTCAAACCAGTGACCTAAAAGTAAAAAGATCTGTATTAATCCTCGGTCATCTGTTTCCTAACCATTACCTTACAATATGTTATTCTGATATGTTAAAAATAGGGCTGTGCAACTAGAAAAGAAATTAAAGGAAGCATATACTACTACAGAATAAAATGCTGAGAACTCAGGGAGAAAGATGATGGATGGGAATTCCCACTACAAAAACATTTAATTAGATTTGTGGCAAAGCATCATTTGTGAGGATCTTTAAAACAAAATTTATGTGTAGTCATCACTCTATACACAATGGCCATTTCCAAAGAAGGCGTTTTCCCATCTCACTTAAGAAGTCTAAAAAGAATAATTAACACCCAGTTTCAAACAAAATTGCCTCATTAAATTTAAAGAAGTGAGGAAAAAACAGGGACTATTTAAAAAACTTGTTCAATTTTTCCCCAAACCCCTCTGACTTGTATAGGGTTACCCTAAGGTTAAGATAAGTCAAGGGACTATTTACAAGATCTATGCCAGGAACAGCTGCCATGTTTAAGATGCCAAGGAATTTAATGTACTGTTTGGACAACTGGTTAGAGAAAAGCATTCTGGGATAAAGCTACTCTAATTACATGAACTCTAAAATTGTCTCTTTTACCTAGAATGTACCAGGAGCCTATCCTTCACATATATTTTTAATTCAGATTTGAATAAAACTAAATATAAAAATTAAAATACATACAAAAAGCTCTATTTGTGAACAGTCTATTACTTCTAAAATTCATAAGAAATTCTAAAGGTTTGTTGGGTCCTAAATCAAGTAATCTTAGTGTAATTCCTTCTGATTTCTTGTAACTGCAAATTTATGTTATCTGTGAAACACAAAATGTCAAGTGAGTCACTTTACCTCTGGAAGATATAGTATCCTTGTAGGTCAGAGGTCGATTTATCTATACTAGCAGAGCAATGTAAATAGCTTACTAACAAAGATAATCTTACAATTCACCAAATCAGATAAGACTTCAGCTCTTGTGCATTTATATTTAATAAAATAACATCAGACTCTAAAAGTTTAAGAATTAAAAAAAAGAAGCCTATAAAATGTTAGCACATTCTTTCAATCATTATAATTTTAATAAACGTGTTATAGAATATTAGGCCACCTGGCAAACGGGTATATTTTAAAAGTAATTTCTACATGATGATTTCACTTCTCTTAATCAAATCCAAGTTGCAACTTTCACAGTGCTGGCTAATCTGCAACTACAGATTTAAAACATTAAGAACTGGAAAGTTCCTTTGGTTTTTACCTAGATTCACCTAGCCTAATTCTCACTAAAAGACTGTTAGAAATGAAACAAATTATAGTAAGGCATATAGTAAGCTAAGTGACACAGTTAAAAACAAAACAAAATAATACCCAAAGGAAATGCTCTAATATCTCCACTATTAATTAGGACTTGCTATAAATTTTTTTAGCTACAAAGAGAAAAAGCTAACACTACAAAAATGAGGCAATTTAATGAAATAAGAAAAATAATGTGAAAAGACAAAAGCACATCTATGTAGACTTCAAAATAGGAAGGAAGTGACATCTAAGTGAGGGAACTATCTCATTTTAGTGGATCTAACAGAAGAGGCAAATAACTAATTCCCTAAGTGTTATAACTCCATACACAACAAATCGCTACTAATTAACTCAAGCTCCTGATATTTCCATAGATACGATGCTCTACATTTTATTTTTGAAAAACAGTAACTATTCTGAAATGAATCAGTACTACTGTTGGCTCCATTAAAAAAAAGTCAAACTAGTTCACTCATCCTTTCTTTCGATGCAATTACTATATTTTTTTAAGCAGTTACGTAAAAAGAAACCTATAAAATATACAAATTTATTTAAAAATTTAGCTACTTTTGATATGAGTTTCTTCACATTATTTAAATCTAAAAGCCTACTAGAAAATGTTTTTCCAATTAAGTATGTTTGTATTTTAATTTCAAGAACTAGGAACAATTTCAAGAACTCAGAAACTGAACTATTCAATTAATGACAATCTAAATGAATGTGCTAACTTAAAAAGAAAATGAATTACGATTATGCTAAATTGATATGTATGAATATAGTAAACATTACTCTCATTACATTAATTCACCCAATTTTTAACCGTTAGAGCTGAAGACAAAGATAATTTATACTAATATCTAACCAGTTATTTTGTAACAATCAACATAATTAAGAATGGCAGGGACTTTATTTTGCTTCTTATGTATTCCCAATGACAGAATGCTTGACTCATAGTAATGCTCATCAATATATAATGGCTGAATAAGTGAATCATTTACCCTATAATCTAAATTTATTGAATGCACTGGGTTCCTTGCACGCCTATATGTTAGCCAGGATCAAGTTATTTAAAAGAATATCTGAATATCAGTAAAGTTTAATGAATAGTTAACTTTTAAGAACAATCTAAAATTTCTTACCTGGTAGGGCTGAAAGGCACTATCTTCAGTTAAAAAATCCAGTTGTTTATCTACAAGGAATTCTACCGCAGTGATTGAACTGGGTATACTTTTTTCAACCAGGGGTTTGAAAGTCTGGTAAAAGAGAGAAAAAAATTTCTAATGGTTATTTTCTGGATTTTATCCTCAAAATGTGAAGGGGTATGTATAAATACAATATATTACTGTCATTATCATAATGGCTTTAGAATACATTTAATATTAGTTTTCATATTAAAACCTAGGGTAATGCTTTTATCCATACAATATGTTTTCTGTTTATTAAAAAGGAATGAAATATATTGATAAAGGATAAAAAAATTCTAATATATCAGTTGTTTGTTTAAAAAAATATAATCAAGTATACATGTGTATAAAATTTTCTGCCAAGATTCAAAAAGGAGAAATTGCTTCTGAAAAAGTAAACTGGGTAGAACATATTTACCCTAACTCTTATATTAAAAAAAATATAAGTATTATTCTTTATAAAATAGAGAAGTTACAATTTACATGTATAGTTTTTTCCTAGCTCATTCACATCAAGGATTTTAAATGATCAGGATGCATCTGGTCTTTTAACTCCACCCCGTGTACAACCCACCCCCGCCCTGTCCCTGCCCCAAGCACAAATAAAAATCCAGCTGCTTCGGTAAGTGCGGCATGGGGGAGGGGAACAGGAAAAGAAGAGGAAATTAAGATTACACAAAACCCACCTAGCGGTATGGTCTTTGCAGATCCTACTACTCAAAAAAAAAAAAAAAAAAAAAGGAGGGGGGGTGGTGTTTAAATCCATGTTCATTTGATTATTTTAAAGACATATCTTTTATTTTACTTAAAGGATTTTACTCATACCCTGAAGTGGGGGAAGGAGCGAGGTAGGCAGGATAGGAAGAGGAAGGAAATAATGGTATTATGTATGCATTTTTAAAATGACTATCACACTCACTTTCAAAGTAAAAGCAGCCTGACTATAAACCAAGTGTCTCACATCTCTGGTAGTTATAAAACTTAAAAATTAAAACTAAATTCCACCATCTTAAAAATATAGTGGCTTTGCTATAAAAAAAATCTAATTTTGGAAAATAGAATTAACAACCAACTCAGTTTCTAAATTACTTGTATCACATGGAGAAATCTTTCTTGCTACAAGGAACTTGTGTGACGGTTTGGATGTAAACCAAAGCTTTTGGCATAGACAGTAAAAATCCCCAGGAGATCCAAAAGCCATTGTGTTTTCCCTTTTCTTATTATGTCTTAAATCTAACATCTTGCTAATCATAAACACTTTGAGGAAAAACTTCTCAAGATCTTTAGTTTAGAGTGACTCTTATGGAGTTAATTTCTATATTTATGAAAGTCCTTGTAAAGTTTTCAATTCGTTCACTGAGGAGTCTATAACAAATATGTAAAATTCAAAACATAAAATAATAAGCATTTTAAGCATGCCTTATTTCTATACTATCCACACCGTGAACTTATAAATCAGTAATATCCTCTATCCCAAATTAAAACATGAAAAAAATTCTTACATTCCTACTTATTTTCAGTATTTATGATTAGAAAATCAAATCACCGTTAAGATCTTCCCTCCCATGTCCTAGGGCTAACTTTTACGTTAACTGTACTACTAAGTATCAGAAGAATTTGAAAGGAGGGAGGATTAGAAATTACATTTTTTAAACAGATGTTTCCCTATTATATAGCTATCTCCTGCTACTGTTGCCAGCTAGCATTCTCATTTACCAAGACTAAATTCCTAAAATTATAATTTCATAAAATCTGATTCATAATTTCACCTAAGAAATGACTCAAGTTTGTAACCCAAGAGCATTTACTTTATTTAGACTCTAAAATGTCTACCAGTATGTGATCGATTGACATGAAATATGTAACATTTCCAAATTTATATCTTTGTTTAGTTTTTAGTCAACAAGAAAACACTGGCACCTTCTGGAGAACTTTAAATCCTTGAATTTTATTAAATGCTCTATATTTATTTTCAAACAGTATCATGTCAGGTCAACTCCTGAAGGTTAACAAAAAAGTCCACAAAAGGTTATTATTTAAATAACTAAAGATACAATTCAATTAAGTAGGATTTTTTAAAAAAGTAAACTTCTCCATCTGAGTGCTTCTTTCTTACGCAAATAATACAGGTGGTTTGCATTTCCTATGAGACCTAGTCATTTTATAATATGAAAAACATTCTTGTGAAGAGAATCTTACAGAACTGTTTTTAAGGCAGGTCAGTTTCTAAGGGTAATTTCAATTCGCCAACTTATAATTTAAATTACTGAGTTAAGGAAAAAAAGTTTAGTTTCTAGGTTAAAATAAAAAAGAATTTCTTATTTTAAGATACCTAATTGAAAGTCATTGGTAGAATTCAGCTACTAGAAATGTTAAAAGCCTAGTTTTATAATGTTCTATTTCTGATACATGAATACTTACAATCACGTACAAATGGAGGTCAAAAGTATGCCATGCTTCTTAAATAGCAAATAGGGCCACAACTTGCAAATTTTAAATGCACGATTATATTCAAACTACAAATATGTTCCCACTAAGGGCTGATATTTTTAAATATATATTGTTAAAGAAATATTTCAATACATAGTAAATGAGCAACCCTGAAAATGTGACTATTCCTACTTTATGAAAAAATTAAAGACAATATAAAGTTAAGTAGTTAAAATACTGATTTTTTTTACAGTGGCAAATCAAAGATGTAAGTTATTAATTTTTGTATCCGTCAGACACATTTCAAAAACATTATTAGCTTAAAAACAAAACAAATATTTAGATAAAAGCAAATGGATCCTACAGCTTTTAAGATGAATCTGTAAATATTTCATGGGCCTGGGTGCACTGGAATGTAAAGAAACTAGAACTCATGCATAACTAAGTAATTCAAGACTCTAAAGATATACCATACTATGAGGAACTTCCACAGCCTGAGGGGAAGCAAGGAGCTACCAATCTGAAAGTCACAGTAGAATATGGCCTTAATCACAAAGACTATTATTCCAATTCTGAAAACCGCCTCTGAAAATCCAAATGTAAACTATTAATTTAAAATTGAATATTCGAAGTTGAAACAACACTTTTTCAATTTTATTAATGAATTAAGAGTTCTTCGAGTTTCTTTTGTCTGTTAGCCATACTTTAAAAATAATCTAAAGCTGAAATAAGCAACTTAGCTGAGAGCCTGCATTTCTAGTAGGGCCTACCACGCTATAGGAAGAATGCTTAGAACAACTGTATCCTGTTTGGGGCTCCATGCTGCACCACATTCCATTCACATGAGGAAGAGGCGAACAGATGAGCCCTCCTCAGAAAAACATTTTTAAAATAAATCAGCTACAGCTCTCAAACATAACTCAGCTGCTCAAACAAACCATGTTAAAGCTCACCATTAAACTGAAAATTCATGAAGTTTACGTCTGCAGTGTGAGTTTCTAACAATCTCTGGTTAACATTTAACAATTTCTTTTCCCAGAAAAAAAATGAGGCTTATTAATTACAAAAATCTGATATAAATCTCACAAAGGAAAATACTGAAGCAGAAAACAATCTATGCAACATTTTCGAAGTCAAGGTTTATAGTCTACCCTTCCCTCCCCCCAAAAGGACTGGAGTGACTTGAAAGAACAAAGTCCAAATTCCCACCCAAGCAGGTCTATTGAAAAACACGATACTGTTAGAAAACAAGTTGGGGGTGGGGATGAGAATATACCACACACACACACACAAAAACTCAGAAAACAAATACCCCACTCACTTAAAACATTATATTCTAAAAACCCTAATCTGAAACATTCCTACTGTAATACTTTAAACAAACTTTGGCTTTTAAATTTATTTGTTAGTGTTATGAAATTACCACACAATAAACCTTTCTAAACAAAATTGTTAAAAATTCTTAAAACTAAGAACACTAAAGCTAGATCTATAAAAGGCAGTGACCTTAATTCCTAAGACTGAGAAGCAAAACCAAATGTAAATTAAGACAAAAGAAAAAGGAAGCAGAAAAATACAAACCGTACTTTGTTCTTGAGAATTTTAAAGTATCTTTAAATCTCAGAAATCCACGATTGGGCTTTAAAGGTCAAGAAGTATAGCTGACATTTCCATTTTGTTCTTGAGCACTATTTTTTATCTAACCTAAATACTATTTTAGTCTTCAAAAAAATCACAGTCAAATGGCTCTCAAACCAAGCATTTTTGAGATCACTTGCAGCGTCGTCATTGTATCGGAAGAAAAGCCAAGACCACAGAACGAAGCTGAGGCTGTAACCTAACAAGTCTCCGATGAGCAAATGACGATTTTCTGTCTGCTCCGGCTCAACCCTGGCAGTGATGAGGATTACAACTCGCTCTTTGTCATCAGCAGTGTGGTGTTAACGACTAAGAAATCCTGCAGCTGAAGCACTACTGCATCCTCCGATCTGGGTCAGGATCATTTCTCCCGAGGTCGCTTACATAACCAGTAAGATACTCCAAATAGAGGGAACAGCCATCCATCAGCTGGAGAAAGCCTTTCACACTGTACTCTGTCTGTGTGGAAACACACTGCAGTAGCTTCCAACAGTGCAGACACCCAAATGAGAACGACTACTTGGCTTAGGGCACACTGAGAGAAGGGAAGAGGCGGTGCTCTGTAAACTGTAACTAATCCCCGTCACAGGTGCTGATGGAGTCACTTCCAGCACGAGTCACATTACTGGTGATTACTCATTTGGCTGCGGCCATAGAGACTGGCTCATAATTTTAACAACAGACAAAGACAGACTAGTGGCGAGACTGAGAGCTCAAGTTTACTGTCTCCTTCATAAAGCAAATTCAAATACAAAGTTTTTGCTTTCCAGATATACCAAGGTGAGAAAGTATGGAAAAAAAATAATATATAAATATCTTTCAAGTTGGCAAAAATGAAGCATAACTTTAAACCATCAAAAATACTTTCAGTGTGTTTTCAAGTAAAGGATTTACATTCAGTATTATCATTTCTCCTTAAAAATATACTGACAGAAACCACCTCAGGAAAAGAAGTTTAAGACATTTTTGTGAGCAACAGTCTAAGTGAAATCAAATGACATAACCAACAATCTCAGAGACACTTTACTCAAAAGAAAAAAGCAAAGTGGTAATATTATTTCTAGCAGACTTTAAAAAATACTCCTGAAACATTTTTATTCTTTATAAAAACAATATATTGTTCGCAGTTATAAAAGCTGATAATTTAAAAGGATAAAATATATTTTTCTGATGTATTAATTAATATGTGCTCTTAATTTCTTTTAAACTGGAGTTCTTGTCCAGTATGGTAGCCACTAGCCACACATGGCTACTGAGCACCTAAAATGTGATTAATCTGAATTGAGATGTGTGCTATATATACGATACACAATGAATATGAAAAAAAGATTGTCATACCTGCAGGTGCAAGAAAACATTCACCTAACTTTTAAACGATGTATGTGAATGATTTTGTTATTATAAATTAGCTCAATGTAGATATCGCAATTTCAAGAAATCCAAAGCTTCACATTGAATTTTTTATACCACATATACAACCAATTCATCAAATCATGTTAATAAAAAAACCTGCAGCCACCAGCGAACACCCTGTTATCTTTATATCTATTCCAGATATATCAGTTTCATTTCAAAGAAATATCAGATTAACTATTTGAAAGAAAATATTTTGAATTTAGTATAATGGACTTGCACTAAGAAATATCTCAATCGATTCCTTTTTTGCTTTGTTTTAAAAATGAAAGATATGGGTAATGATTATCCTAAGAATGTTAGTAATATATAATTTTAGAACACTAATAGTGCTAAATTACAGAACTTCAGAACAAAGTATTTTTTAAATAATGAGTCAAGTAAATATTAAATCATACACAACCCAACAAGTCATTCATAATTAAATCATTTAAGACATGACTATAAAACATACGTAAAAATAAAAGAGTTTATAATGTCATATAAGTTGCCAAAAAAACAACTGGATAAATATGGCAGCCTTGTTCTGATCCCCACACAAAGAAATATCAAGTACCTGATGCAGGTTATTATTTTATGAACGATCAAATTTTAAATACATTTCATAGTACCTTTCTATAATTTGTTCTACATTAGAGAATGAGTTTAATATTTAACAGGACTCATATTACAATCTCACATAAATTTAGGTTTGACAATATGATATAAACTTAAAAACAGCTGTTTTTGTTCCTCAAGTATTATCAGTCCCCTACAGAATCAAAAAGCACACAGAATTACACTTAGCTAACCATCTAATTGCCACAATATTTATACAATTCCAGTAACATGGAATGCGGTCATTTTTATAAAATCAAAATTAACATCAATACTGAAAAACCATTCATTTTAATTTCATTATGGTTGAATTAAAATGAGATGATTCTCTATTACTATATATTCAATTCTTCACACTAATGAGGGCATACAGAGGTGCAACTACTTGAAAACCATAAATATCTTTTTAATATTTAAGTTGAGGATGATACATTTTTATAAATATATAAATGTGTATTTGTCCTTGTACTCTAGAAAATTTCTAACACAAACAAAAATAGTGAACTAATAGAGAACCCACTTAGTAGCAAGCATTGAGTTGCTCAGCTTTTACATCTTAATTCTCTCCTGTTCCTTACAACTCATTAGGGATGGCAGATACCACCTTTCAGACAATGAAAAACACCAATTTGAGGAGAGCAGCATTTCAGTCCACTAAGCTGATTGTTCATATGGCTTATATATACCTTCCTTAATAGATTAAGGAAGGAAGTTGAAGAGCTACTGTTAATTTTTCTTTTCTTTTCTTTTTTATGGTTGGGGGAAGGGGGCAGGAGGTCTTTTCTGGCAGCTAAACCAGGCTAGAGGAAGAGGAAACTACTCTAGTTACTGCCCAGAAATACACATCTCTGACTTCCTTCCTTTTTAGCTGGTTTCTAGGTTACAAGCTTAATAAATCAACAGAGGTGAGAAAGCAAACAGAGGCTAAATAGGAAGGCAACACTATATGACTATCTGAAGTAAATCTGTTCCTTCCAATAATACAAGAAGCTTAAACACACAATTAAGAGTTAAAATAAATGAGCATTTTGGTTTCATTTATCTTAGGCCATGAAAGAAATCCCTAATCTTTATAGATCATAAGCCTAAACAAACGAGGGGATTTCTCCAAATATACAGACTTTACAAAAACAAAACAAAACAAAAACAAAAAACCTCGAAGTTCAACAGCCTAGCATTGTAAATATATATTTTTTTAGACATAAGGGTAGGAAAAGAAGATGAACAATAGTAGTTAAGAGAATTTCAACTAGACATGGCCTTAAAGGAAGACTAACTAGATTCAGGAAAATACTTTTCAATATGTTCTATTATCCTAGAAATCTATGAAAATATATAATCAAATGTGGAACTCCTGATAATATCCAAAGGATTAACTTTTTCACATTAATGAATCCAAGAAGATACAGGCACAAGCAGTTTCATACCTTCCATGGACTGAATTGTATAAAGATTTCCAAATGACATGAACCTAACCTTACCGATTTTTTAAACCTTTCCACCCTATAATGCAGCATATTCATTTGACCACTATATATAGGATGTCATTTATGCGCAAAGCACTGTGCTTGGCCCTGGGGACCCAATAATGAGGAAAAGACAACCAAATCTCTACCCTAGCACATTCTGCAGACTTTTAGAAGGAAAAAGACATTAATAGAAAAATCATAGAAATAAAAATTTACAACCCTATTAAGTATTCAATAACTGGAGAATTAACGTTCCTTTCCCTTTCTTTACTATATCCTTGGTAACTGTCCCAGTCATCAGGAGTGTAACAGAATGTGTCCATTTTTTAATTTTGCAGATGTCATGTCATTGAGTTTAATGACATATAATTAGGCTTAAAAAGAAAATCCCTGTTGAGAATACTAAAAACACTTTACACAAATAGTCTCTACATTTTTCAATAAGCATATGGCCGAATTATTCTTTTTTTTCATTCTAGACTTTCTGTATACTAATAAGGCACATATTCTTGCTCCTGAATAGTTCTATGACTTCTCTTTCTGAATCTCCCTGGTTAGTCCTCTTTCCTCCCAGTATAATGAGGTTTCACTTACTTTTCTTTTGCTACAACTTTGCAGGTGTGAGCCATTAAGATAATTAAGTTTTCTTTCCATAAATAAATTAATAGTTCAAAACTTTTAGACCCTAAATTTCACCTTCTTCTAACCTGTATTTTATGCTGTTACTAGGATGTAGTCATATTTATATCCTATCACCACACAAAGCCAAATATCAGTAGAATTAAATGGTTAGTCTTTATTAAATTTACACTTCTTTTAAAATCACTGGAAGTACCGTCACTACTTCTGAAGTAGATACCTCGAAATTCATTAGTACAATGATCATACTTGATTTTTACTGTTTCTCTTGCTCTCTATATACAGATTCTGAATACTTGATAGCTTTCCTTTAAACCTCTATCAGTAATAAATATGTAATTTTTCTATAAATTATTCCACAACTTTATACACCTTTAAAAAAATTCCAATAAGATTTTGGAACTAGACAAATCAATTTTATGGAAAAGCAAATATAATCAGGAATATTCAAGGAAGGAAGGAAAGAAGGAAAAAATAGGGAACTAGCCCTAAAAAACATTACAACATATTTCAATGCTCCAATTACTACAACAGTGTGAAAATGGATTATGAATTAACAGTCATCAATGAATAGTTTAAAGTCTCAAGATAGCATAATATAAACATGGGAATTTACTGTTAAGATAAAGAAAGACTGTTAAATCAGAGGAGGGGAAAAAAGGAGAAAATTGAATAAAAGAAAAATAGGCTATTAAAAATGGAAATGGAATTTTAGAGATTAATAGTCTCATTTTTACAGATGACGATAAGGACACTCAGAAAGATTGTGACTTTACTTGTCGAAAACTTGTTTATAGAAGCCTGGTACTAGAACCTGGATTTCCTAATTTATAGCTGAATGCCTTTTACACTGTAAAACAGTGTGAAGGAACTGTATTGTTTTCATGCTTATTGGCATGAGGTGGCAAAGAGCAAAGTGTTTTGCATCTGTTGAATAAAACTTTAAACTTTGAACTTAAAATAGAGGAAAATGAAACCAGTTCAGAAGAAAATGCAAAATCAAATACTATGAAGGAAAAGAGATTGATTGAGCATAGTAAATTTATATATTTTTAATATGCTTTACTGACACATCACCTTTCAGAAAGAAGAAATAAGCAGGATTAAGAAAATAACTCAATATAAAAGGGTTTTTAAAGCTACGTTCAGAAAAAGAATACTTGAGAAGATCATAAAACACTAATAGTTAAAAGGAAAGTTTAGTTTAATTTCTTTTGTTACTCTTCTGTCGAGAAAAAAATATTTTTAATACAGAAACTGTAAAGATTAAAAATAAACTAAACCATAAAGAACAGGTACAGGATCCTTTTTGTTTTAAGAAATGAAATTACTTTTCCTTATAAATAATATCATTATATTAGAGATGATTTGGAAAACAAATGACCGAAAAGGATCCCATAGTTTTAACCTTGAGCTCAACCACTTAACTATGTAATTGCACTTTCAGCCTTTTCTCACAAGTATCGTTGTTACCAAATTTCAAGATACACCCAATTTATAAGTTACTGATTTTACTCTTTTCATGTTATTACTCTACCACAATTTTAAACAGCTACCAAATAAATACTTGAGTAAACGTATTGTTTTATTACACATTTTCTTAAACATTTAAGGTCTTTTTCACTTTTTTCTATTATAAAAAGTAACAGCAACATCTTTATGCTTTTATTAAACAACTAAAAATTAATCCAAGTTTAGATGGGTTCAAATAAGTTATATGTTAGAATATTAAATTATTAAATTGATAAATATAAACAGAGCCATTACTGGCAGTCTTTGAAAAAATGCATGGCATTAATAAGATATTAGAGATAGGCATCTATAAATATTTGTAAAGGAGGAAAGGGGCAATTTTGAAACAAATTACATGCTAGTAAACTAGAATTCCAACAAAAACTCCAAGATGGATGATCAGAATCATGGAAAAAACAAACAAACAATAAAACAGTAATTACTAAGAACCAAATATATTTGTTGAGGGTAATTTGTCTTTTAACAAAAATAAAAATTATTTGTATCAAGACAACTTGCAATAGGTACGTCAATGAAATATGGGCTGAATGACAGTTCTTGATGCATTTGTAGCTGGTTAAAGAGAAGTGAATAATACTACTGTTTTTAACCTATATCATACTATCTTTTCATCTTTGTTCTTACATACTATGACTTGAAAGCAATTTTTATTCGTAAATTAACAAATGACATAATGATTCAAAACTATATCTCACAAAAAATATAATTAAGACCTAGATTTTAAAATGATCAAGAAAAGCTAGAATAAGGATTAATCCTCAAACTTAATAACGAAAAACCTATTTTTAGGTTTAAAAAATCAACTATATAAGTAGTATCAGAGGGAGAGCTAGCTTCCTAGAAATTCATATGAAGGAACCTTGGAGGATTTCAATATAGTAAACCAATACAAATTATATATTTTAAAAAGTGTGAGTGTCAAATTTTGACACAAAGTACCCAGACCAAGGTAGGTAACAGTCCCTTGAGATTTTGCTTTGTTCATACCATCTCTGAATATCTTGTTCAATTTATGACATCCAAATATAAGAGAAGCAGTTACAAACTATGATGTGTCAAAGACATTTAAAAATCATAGATTACTGGGATCATTTGAAGACATGGAGAATGTCTTGCCTGGAGAAAATAATAAGGACAAACAATAATTATGTACTATTATTTAAAGAGTTAGGAAATTTGGAAAGGAAGAACCTTTTAAGTAAAATTTCCAGAAAGGCCAGTTCTAGCTCTGCACAAAGAATGAACAAAACTTCTAATAATTAAACATTACCAAACCAAAGCAGACTTACTTATGAAGCAGTGAGCTTTCAGCCTGCAATAACTAGAAACAATTAAGAAGAATCTGGATGAAAACTTGACAAGTCTGTCATTGAAGGATTCCATTTCTGGCTTTGGCAAGGGGTGGTTTATAAAATATTAAAGATTCTTTCCAATTCTAAGACTCTACTACTGTCTTCTTTTAAGCCATTTAATGTTTAAGAGCAAAGTGAAGATAAGCAAGATTAAAATAAACTTTTCATAAACAATCCTACTACTTTTCCAAATATGAAAGCATAAAAAGAGTATTGCTGAATGTTCATGTTATTCACATAAGGTGGCAGAATTAAAGGTAAAACATAACATCTCCCATTTCATAATAAGTTAACCACGGCTTCTTCCACTTGGCAGAAATAAAACTACACGGGAGACTTCTGTGGCACGAATTTCTATAATCCACAGATTCTTTCTCTTTTTTGATGAAAAAGCAAATGTAATATGAGAATAAGAAATATTACAAAATCAAATCAACTCAACTATAAATGAAAAGCATGTGTTAAAATGCTAATAATCACAAAATCTCAGAAGAATTTCAAAATTAAGCTAAAATAAAATGTCTTATAGTCTTGTGTCCTGTCAAGCATACAATCCTTAGAGAACAGAGTATATACTTTTGTTTCCTGACCTTTTTTATTCTAAAACTAATTTTAAAATAAATGTATTTTACAATTTTTCTTAATAATTTCACTGTTTGTACTACTGAAAAGTTGAATAGGATACCTATTTCTTTACTGGTTTTGTTCATTTCCATCTTGCAAACATCTGTTTCTTATGCAGCACAAGTCAACAAGGCGCTACAATTAATTCCCCATTACCTCCCTGTTTGTCAAAAACTCTGATGATGTCAGCCAACAGTCTTGGAAGCTGAATTTTTCAGCTAATAAGGAGGATTCACAATTTCAATTAGTATGATACAGTAGCTATTTTGGTTACCTTAAAAATTAATATATTTTAAGTGATAATAATTACATATACTAAGTACTATTTAGATTCAAAATATGGTAAGGTAATACCAAAGTTAACAAAGTTTCAGAAATATTTCTTTAAGTAATGATAATTTATGCCAACATTTTGATGGCCATGAAATACCAAAGTACTGCTGTGCCAAGTAAAAAGACTACAAAAGAAGAAAGAACTTTACATAAAGACTTTGGCACTAGAGTGTTTTACTTCAATTATAAATTATTATTCATTTAAAATAAAGCTTCCTTCCCTTCTAATATGTTGTAAAAAAAAAAGTTATATTGCAAAAAAGTACAGAGAAACTGAATACACATAATTTAATTTCAGGTCAATCACGACTAATATAATTTTAATATACTTCTTTTAAACAAAGGCCTTCCCTTCTAAAGCTCTAGACTTTAATTCAGGCCAGTTCCTGTTTCACTTAGGACAACTCCCTTTACAGGGATGAGGCAACAAAAGTCCCAGGGCTAACTGGGAAAGGAAAAAGCTGAAGCCCATTAATGATGCCCAGAAGCCTTACTTAGGTTTATCTCTTTAGACAGAGGAGTTTCACAATTAGACTCTTCATGGATAATAAAGATTGCTTCCAGGGTTTTAGTTCCCTTCAAAGTTTCAGACAGCCTGTAAGCAGTTTGGGCAAATAAACTTCTTTGGGACTCCTGTGGATTTACTAGTGTTTTACAGCTTTTGAAACAGTTGCTTTTTCTTTGGGGTTCTAAAAGCTTTCCTGCATTGACCACTTGACCACCTGCTTTAGGAGCTTTATAAAATAGAACAAGTTTTCCTAATTTCAGGGATCTTTAGAATTATCTTTTTTGATTCCCGTCACATTTAGGTTAAACTATAATTTATGTTTTAACTGTGAGCTGTTTTCTACTTGGCCTTGGAGAACACTGTTACTTGAAGAGTTACACTGTAATTAGGTAAAAAATAATAATAAAAAAAAACTATTAAAAGTAGTCATGGAACTATGCTACTCTCTGATACAAAGAAATGTTACACACAGAAGCAACAGTTTAAAAAACAGGTTTATCAACTGGTCAATTAAGAATGCCTCTGTACTTTCCACTGCCATTTCTTTTGCCAGGAAAGAAGTTTTCTTTACTATTCTCTTACAGCGGTAAACTAGTTTTAGCTTTGTTATGCTTTATTATATATATTACTATATTAATTGGTGAAGAATCCTGAAAGGTAATAGTTTGCTTCCAGAGCTTGATGCTGAAGGCACAAAGTAGTGTTAGCCAAGTCCTAGAACAGTAGTTCTCAAAGGTTGCCCTCTGTCCAACAGCAGCAACAATACCAAGGAACAACTTAAAAATGCAAATTGTCAGGCTTCACCCCAGACTACTTGAGGGAGAAATTCTGGAGGTGGGGCCCAGCAATCTTTGTTTTAACAAGTCTTTGGGTAATTCTGAAGCACTGTAAAGTTTGAGAACCAGTGGCTTTTTAGTAAGGATTCTTATTCTTAACCTTTTTGGGGTCAAGGAACTATCAGAGTCAGACAAAAGCTATACCTCCCCAGAAACACGGCACTCAATTTTGTGCCACAATTTCAGGGGTCTTCAAGATCATTTGGAGAAAACCTTCTAAGAATATACATTTCTAAGCTTTAAACCTGAAGATATACTGCTGAATCAAAAACTCTTAAGACCGGGGGCACTGTATTATAAATATTTTTAAAACTTCACTAAAAAACAGTATGTTCCTGCTGTCTTAACATCCCCACAAACTGGCTCTAAGCAGCCTGCACAGATGACCAGGTGAAGGTTGGCCCTTGCCACAAGTTCTCCTTTCTGCCCTCTCCTGACCATGACTTAGTAACATTTAAATGTACCAATGAAATCCCCTTCTTCCCTTTCTTGTGTATTCCAACCTGACCCCCAACAAAAGGCACTAGCCCACAGGTCCTTGTGCAATCTTGGCTCCCCACCTGCTTGGCTGAATCCGCTTCCTTGTGCAGTGACTTTATTTCTCCTGGACCTAAGAGTGTAATAAATTGTTTTCACATGCCTCTCCTGTGTTTCCTCTTGTGGCTGCACCCGACTGACCATCACATAAAAAAAGAGAACAGGCCCAGGAATACTTAGCTTTAAAGTGATACCTGAGTTAAGTATGAGGTTCTGTCAGCTTTGGGAACCATGAATCTTGGTTGAGAATGCATGACCTAGAGTGACTATATCTTAGAACACAGTGCCCCAGTCCAGGTCTTAAAATATTCTCTCAACAGATCAGTCTCCTTGTCACTTTGATAACTCAACCTCCTAGTTTCTCAGGAAGCACAGAACCTTTAAATAGCTTACCAATAGCATACATTAGAAAGCTGCTCGTTCTCAATGTGGGGATATATGAACCATGTAGAGACTGATTTCACACACCAGGTTTTCAAATTCAAATAACTTAGAGCTAGCAGAGATAAGTTCTTTGCTATTATGCATAGAGAAAGCTATTTAAAAATGCCTTGGCTTCCTCGTTAAAGCAGCAGACACAGAAAGTGGAAATGCTGCTGCCCTAGATTACATGGAAATAGAACACAGAGCAAATAGTGAACAATATAATGGCAAAGGCAGTTTCCCCTTTATGCCTAAAAAAGATGAGGATTCCAATTATGTTGTTCCCTACTTTCTACTCATCATAAGAGAAACAAGAGGAAGTTCCTCAGGAGAAGACAGGAAGAGCCAGAAGTGTGGTTAATCATTCAACAAAAAGTTTCAAAGCTGATTAAAACTGCCTGTGAAGCAGCAAAATATTTCCCAGGTTACATGAACTGTGAACCCAGAATGAGTTGGTTCAAGATTGTGACCAAAGGATGTGAAGGCCCAAAATTACACACCACAGACTTTTCTATCAGGTATGATCAACTGTAGCAATTGTGGGGGTGTGTGGGGTGTGGGGAGGGGGGAGGTGGAGAAGGAGAACTAAGCTTAGGTGTCCTACCTTGACATCTAGAAAGTATATATAAAGTTATAATTTAAAGTGCTCATCTTTAGAAAAATATATTCAACTCACTCACTGAAATATAAAGTATAAAACATTCACTAGTAGTGAATCAAGCTCTCAAAGTACATACTTTACTAAGTACACGGTCATAGCTAACAATCGTTCATTTAGTTCGCAAACATTTGTGAAGCACTTACCCACTGTGCATGGTATTATATAAAGGAAAGTAATAATTATCAATATTTTGTTTTCCCTGGTATCTCTCTAGATAACAAAGGAAATAACTGCTCTTGTACAATGAAATTTAACAAGAGTAAATGTTAAATATTCAGTTCAGGTTCCAAAAAGCCACTACTTAAGTATGGTGCAACACTCCCACCCTATCCCTCACAGGCACACATTACTATAATATGTGGTAAAACTTGCCCAGCAGCTTTTGATGCAAAAAGGATTAGGAAGTTTTATTCATTCTACAAATATTCACTGGAACATCTACAATATGTTAAATATTGTCCTAGAGATTTTGGATGATGGAAAGATGAAGTTAAACAGAAACTTGGTATGAGGCAAGAATGTACTGTGGTGTGAATGCTAAAACTGCTATTATAGAGTGTTCCAAATATGTGAAGTACCAGTCCCAATATATTGAAATCACATCAAATGAAAATTAAAGGCATCACATTCAGAAAGTCATAGACCTTAGAATACAAACAAAAGTAGGTGATCTGGATAGTGAAGGTTTGCCTATAAACAAGTCATGTTAGGACTGGTTAGAGAAACTGGGAATGTTTAGCCTAAGGTCTTTATGACACTTTAATATATAGGAAAAACTTGATATATCTTGTTATAGAGCAGAGGATCTCAATCTGGGTTAAACAAACAAACAAACACCCCTTCAAAGAGTCTGGAAAGTTCTTGAAATTATTTGTAAAAATTTATGAATATAAGCATTTTTTCCTCTGGAAAAGGAGCTTATTGATTGCTTCTATCAGATTTTCAAAGGAGTCCCTGATTTAAGAAATAATGACTAGAAAATAAACTAAGTCCAGTATATGAAAGTTATGTATAGCCAGATTTTGGTTCAATGTTAGGAAAAACTTTATATCAATTTTAGCTTGTCCTGTATGGGATGAGCCACCTTATAAAGTAGTAGTATCTCAGAAAGAAAGCATTCATGCAGAGGGTATTTATCTATACAGGACACTACAATATGAGAAGTTGCGGGGACACTTGCGAATCTGTTAGGGCTTTGATCTGGAAAATTATGTTTTGAAATTTTAAATCATATGTAAGAACAGCGATGGTTTTCAATATTTATCAAAAGAGTATTAGAGGCTAAAATCATTGGTGCATACAAATTTTATATGTGGGTAGGAAGTATATAATAGCTGTAAATATATGTTTGTTATACTTTTTGGATACTATCTAATTCTGTTCTAGATAACAAGAAAAACAAAGGGGACGAATGAAATTCATGATATGGTTAGTATAGAGAGCAAGCATCCTGTGTAGAACATTAGACATAGAAAAAATAAAAGCAAATAGAGAATACATGGAATCACCAAGTAAATCTATTCATTAAGCTCAGATCATGTCACCTATATAATGATAGCTATAACATGTCACTCCTAATATGGTCATTCACTGGTGACACCCTTATGGCCTCATGTGTCCTCTGCCAAAAATGTCACAGATGAAAGGCATGGCTGCTTAGCAAGTCTTTAGTGAGTTATAATTGTGGCCAGGCTTACTTACTCCAGCAAAAGTAAGCATGTATGGATTCCAGGCCCCTTCCCTGGGCTGAGTTCCCAGGCTCACATCCAACTTCAGTCGTTATAAGCTATGCTCTCAGCAGGGAAGGCAGTGTGGCATAAACAGGACAAAAGAACTCAGTATGATTCATAATTGAGTATTAAGATCCTTTCATCCCACTACACCCTATCCTGAGTATGTTAATCAATTTCCTATCTTTCCCCTTTTCTTTTTATACTTTAATAGACTATTTCTTAGAGCAATTTTAGTTAAGTGGAAAACACAGAGTTTCCATACACCCTCTATTCCCACACATAAACAACTTCCCTCATTATCAACGTCCTGAAATAGAGTGATACATTTGATATTATCAATGAACCTACACTTACACATCATCATCAAAGTCCACGGTTTACATCAGGGTTCACTCTTGGTGTTGTACACTCTGTGGATGTGGGCAAATATATGACATGTAACTATCATTATAGTACCAGGCCAAACAGTTTCACTGTCCTAAAAATTTTGTGTGCTATGCTTATTCAGCCTTTTCCTATGCCTCACCACTGATCTTTTTACTGTCTCCATAGTTTTGTCTATTCCAGAATGTCATATAGTTGGAATCATATAGTATGTGATCTTTTCACACTGGCTTCTTTCATTTAGTAAAGTATACATTTAAGGTTCCATGTCTTTTCATGGCTTCATAGTTTATTCTTGCCGGTGCTTAATGATATTCCATTGTCTGGATGTACCACAGTTTTATTTATCCATTCACCTATTGAAAGACATCTTGGTTGCTTCCAAGTTTTGGTAGCCGCAAATAAAGCTACTATAAACACTCGCGTGCAGGTTTTTGGGTAAATACCAAAGAATATGATTGCTGGATTGTATAGTAAGAGTGTATTAAGGAACTGCTAAACTGTGTTCCAAAGTGGCTGCACCACTGGGCATTCCCAATAGCAATGAATGAGAGCTCCTGTTGCTCCATATCCTCGTCAGCATTTGGTATTGTTAGTGTTTTAGACTGTTTCCATTCTGGAACCGAATAAAAAGTCCACCCGGCAACAATGGAGCCAAACATTGAATACTGAGAATTGCAGTGGAAAATTAGGGTGGCTTTATTGCTAGCATTACACAAGGAGAACAGAAAAGCTATTCTCAAAAGCCCAAATTCCCTGTCTGCTTATGGACAGTTGGTTTTAACCCACTTCCCATGTACCCCGAGAATACTGGCCAGCAGCGTTTGCGGCTGCAATGTTTACCCCAAGATAGCTCACGAATTACAATCCTAAACTTACTCCTAAAGTTTGCCACGAAATAGCTCGCTTTTATTATTATTTTCACATTGCTCTAGCATAGCAATAGTCTTTGGAAACAAATGACATCATTCTGTTTACAGCATTCTGGTTTTAGTAGTGGTATTTCCATTTACAAAATATAGTAATTCTCAATCACTGAAAATGTCAAATCCTAGAAAACATAGCATTCCTATGCATGATGTTAACATTGTTCTCAAACAGTTGTTAGCCGAAGATTCATTTGATGAATCTGATTTATGTATACATTTCTGTTACACGAGGATTAGAGACAAGTTCTGTTTAGAAACAACTCCAAGAACAGTATTTATATTTTATTTTCACATTGAAAACCAGTCAGATTTGCTTCAGACTCAAAGAGTATGTTTATGTAAAAGTAAATTAACACTGGCAGTGAGCTACATTTTTTTCTAAATGGGAAATGGGTTAAAGGGTGAAAGTGAGAGTGGCAGGGGGTCCTTCAATGTGTGATCACAGCTTGTGGATTCTAACTGGTTGGAGCTGAAGTTACAAAGAGATACTTTAAGATTTCTAGTCATCGATACTCCAGCGCCATCTCGTTTGGGGTTTATGTGACTGGTCAGCGAGAGTCAGCAGTTTTCTGTCTTGTATGTGTGTGGGCGGGGTGTGAGGGGATTCTGGTTCCTGTAAAAACGACTCAAGGTATACATTTATATGTTATCTGTGATTCCAGAGGGGAACTAGTGCCCCCATAACCCTGATTTATGTCTGAGAAAGTTGACCTAGGTGAATATAAAGAAAAGGGACTCTGGTCTGGTTTCTTGAAATGAGAAACTGTGGGAACTTGGCCCGGAAAGAATTATAGCCCTATTTCAATTCCAGTAGGTGTGTAGTGGTATCGCCTTTTTTAAATTTGCAATTCTAAAATGACATTTGATGTTGAACATCTTTTCACATGCATATTTGCCATCTGTAAATCTTTGGTGAGGTGTCTGTTCAGGTCTGTTGCCCATTTGTTGCTTTCTTATTGTTGAGTTTTAAGAGTTTTTTGTATATTTTGGACAACTGTCTTTAATCAGATGTCTTTTGTAAATACTTTTTAGCAGTCTGTGGTCTGTTTTCTCATTCTCTTAATCCCCTGATTTGTTGCTATATATTTTAAAACTGATTTAGTAACTGTAATTCCAGTATTTTAATACAATCTGTGGGTCTTTTTGTTGCACAGCTTCTGGGAGACCTCTGCCAGTTAGTGCATATAGAAAGTACCACTGTATCACGGTAATTTCTCAATTTTGCTAATAAGCACATGATAAAAATTACTTATGATTTAAAGTTAATAAATAATAAACAAATGTAAAGTTAATGGTGAGAAATATTAACTAAAACAGCAAAAGATGACTGATGAATAGTAAAAACCTTTGAGAATCTTTCTTTTCTCTTTCTTAGTATTGGCAGAAATAATTTGGTTTATAAATTAAGATAATGAGCAGTGACTTGCCTTTCACGTATAATGACCAGTGCTACTTGATAAATGGTATTTGCATATTTATTTATAGTTTAAATTGATATATTTACAAGTTAAATCCTATTGCAATAAAGCCCCAAAGGACCATAAATTCTTTAATTCTAAAGTAAATATTATTGTAGCTGATATTAAAGTTTGTGGGTTACTGGTTAAATGTTTAAAAAACATTTTTAAACACAGCTTTCAATACAATAAGTACCATAATAAGATATGACTATAAAATCATACATCACAAATGTTTAAAAATTGTGGCACTGTAATAATGTCATTATTCAAAACCATGATTACAAAGCAAAAATTCTAAATTACTTATAAAATTTTAAAAATTATAAAACATGAATATGAAAATCAAAAAATCTAAAAGATTAATGATAGATGTACAAAATAAACAAAATGTACAATGTAGCCTTTCTTAAATAAATGATAAACAAGATAATACTCTGAAAACGCATAAATTACATGACTGTTCTAACAGTAAAAGGAAGCTCAGGCTAACAATAAGAAAATAACCTTAAGAAAAGGTCTACAGGCATAAATTATACTACTGGGAAACTCTGAACACATAAAAATTTCTCAAATTTCTGAAAATGGTGGAAAACATTTAAAACTGGTTGAGAAAAAGCTTCTGAGATTATATACTAGAGAAAGACTCTACACAGGCAAGATAAAAACAAATAAGACTTGTTCATCTCTAATGTGTACAAATACCCGACATGCTTATTTATGAAAAAAAGGTTAACGTACACACTATTACAAAATGCTTGCAACTTTACTGTTAATGTAAAATCATTTAAATTCAGAGTTGGAATTCATTTTGCAATAAAAGATAAAAATGAATAAATAAGAACTGGCTAAAAAAGTTTATATTACTGAACTCACAAAATGATATTGATGAAATAAAGAATACTGTCGTCTGTGGAGTTATTTCCAAATACTAGTAATTGTTTAATAAAATTATCTAATCAGAATTATAACTTTTATAGTAAATTTTGATACCTTTTGCTATAATAAACACTACTTTAAGGACTAATCTTTTAATTTAACACTTCTCTTTTTCTTTTCTCTTTTCCTGTGTGTGTGGGGGGGAGAGTGGAATAAAAGAAATATGCGTAGACATAAAACATTTATATTTCAATTCTATATTTTAAACTAACTCCAATCGGCTTGTTTAAATAATTTTTTATTTTTCAATTATAGTTGACATACATTATATTAATTTTTGGTGTACGACGTAGTGATCAGATATCTATATTACCTATGAAGTGATCATCCCGATAAATCTAGTACCCAGTCTAACACCACATACAATTGTTACATTATTGACTATATTCCCTATGCTTTACTTTACATTCTCAAGACAATTTTGTAACTACCAATTTGTACATATTAATCCCTTCCCCCTTTTTACCCAGCCCCTCAATATCCCTCATATCTGACAACAATCAAAATGTACTCTATGAGTTTGTTTCTATTTTGTTCATTTATTTTGTTTTTATAGATTCCAAATATAAGTGAAATCATATGGTATTTATCTTTGTCTGACTTATTTCACTTAGCATAATACTGTCTAGGTCCATCCATCTTGTAGCAAATGGTAAAGTTCCATTCCTTTTAATGGCCAAGTAATATTCCATTGTATCACATCTTCTTTATCCAATTGTCTATATTGATGAACGCTAAGGTTACTTCCGTATCTTGACTATTGTAAATAATGCTGTAATGAATAAGGAATCCTTATATCTTTTCAAGTTAGTGTTTTGATTTCCCTTGGATAAATACCCATAAGTGGAATTCCTAGGTCCTTGTCTCTTGTTATTGCATTTGTTTTAAAGTCTATTTTGTCTGGCATAAAGTGTTGCTACCCCAGCTTTTTGGTTGTTTGTTTCCATTTTCATGAAATATCTATTTCCATCTCTGATGTGTCTTTCAATATGAAGTAAGTCTCTTATAGGCAGTATACGTAAGGATCTTGTTTTCTTATCCATTCAGCCACACTATGTCTTTTAATTGGAGAATTTAACTCATTTACATTTAAAGTAATTATTTATAGTGTGCATTTTATTATTCATATTTCTGATCCTTTTTTTTTTTTTCCTTCTTCTTCTTAAAGCAGTCCCTCTAACATTTCTTGTAATAGCAGTTTGGGGGTAATGAACTACTTTAAGTTTTTCTTGTCTGGGAAGCTCTTTATTTGTTCTTCAATTCTAAATGATAGCTTTGCTGGGTAGAGTAATCTTGGTTGTAGGTCCTTAATTTTTACCACTTTGAATATTTCATGCCAATCTCTTCTGGTCTGCAAAGTTTCTGCTGAGAAATCAACTAACAGTCTTATGGGAGCTCTTTTGTAGGTAACTAACTACTTCTCATTTGCTGCTTTTAAGATTCGCTCTGTCTTTAACTTTTTGAATTTTGATGATGCTGTGTCTTGCTGTGGGCCTCTTTCGGTTCACCTTGTTTGGGATTCTCTGTGCTTCCTGTACTTGTATGTCTACTTTCTTCACCAGGATAGGAAAGTTTTCCACCATTATTTCTGCAAATAGGTTTCAATTCCTTGCTCTCTCTCTCTCTTCTCTTTCTGGGATCCCTATGATGTGAATGTTGGTATGCTTGATGTTGTCCCACAAACTGCTTAAATTATCCTAATTTTTTGAATTTTTTTTTGTTGCTGTTCTGATTGAGTGTTTCCCGTTACCTTATAACCCAAATTGTTGATTTGATCTTCTACTTCATCTAATCTATTGATTCTTTCTAATGTATATTTTTTAGATTTGTCAACATGTCAAAAAGAACCTTTATTACTTTTATAACAGCCTCTTATGTTCTTATGATTTCTTGCCAGATGCCTTTGGAACAGGTGCTTTCTGGGCTGGAGCTTTCAGACCCTTCTGAGCTTCTGGAGGTGCTGCTGTCTTCTGGTCTGCAGCTTTCTGGGCAGGAACCTTCTAGGCTGGAGCCTTCTTGCCTGCAGCAGTTATCTTTTTTTGCTGGAACTTTGCAGCAGCTACTGCAGCTGTACCTTTAGCAGCAGGTGTTTGGGGAGAAGCTTTCAGGAGAACTGCCTTTTGAAGCTTCCTAATTTCAAGCTTGATTATTCATTTCATTTTTTTTTTTTTTTGCCTTCATGACTCTGTAATGATCAAAATCTGTCATCTTGGCTTTCTTTTCTCTGGGTTCAATCTTCTTTGCCCATCTTGTGGCTGACTGTTTGTACTGATATCTGCCTTCTGCCAGGCTTATCAAGCATAATTCTGATGGGTACTATGTGGAAATTTGAGGATGAAGTCAGTGAGCTGCATGCATTTGAAAGGTATAGCCTGTCTCCTTACTTGAATGCAAGGTCCATCAACCAAGGTCCTGTTCTGATCAATAACATCTACAATTGCATCCAGTTTATCGGCATGAGGCCCAAAGGAGATGTAGGCCACCCGGCCAACCTCCACGAAGCTCCTGAATACCATGGTGGCGGCTTTCGATGAGAAGTCTAATGTAGTCTCATTTCGGTTATTGTATTCTTCATTTCTGACTGGTTCTTTTTATGTTTTCTATCTCCGTCTTAATGTTTCCTGTCTCTTCGCTGAAGTTCTCACTGAGATCATTGAGCATCCTTATAACCAGTGTTTTCAACTCCACATCTGGTAGATTGTTTGTCTTCATTTTGTTCAGTTTTTCTGGAGTTTTGTTTTTTCATTTCAGACATGTTTGTCTCCTCATTTTGGCTGCATCCCTGTGTTTGTATCTATGTATTACACAGAGTAGCTCCATCTCCCAGTCTTGGTAGAGTGGTGTTATGTAGTCTGTGTCCTGTAAGGTCCAGTGGCATAATTTCCCTGGTCACCTGAATCAGATGCTCCAGGTGTGTCCCTTGTGTGGGTTGTGTGTAACCCCCCTCCTACTGCAGTTGAGCATTGACTGCTGTTGGCACATCAATGGACGGGAATAACCATCAGGCTGATTGGTTGTTGAGATCTGGCTATAACTATAGTGGAAGAGCTGTTGTGTAGGAGCTGACTCTACAGAGCAGGGTTCACTATAGCGGGGCTCTGGTGCCTGCTGAGTTTGTCCTCTGAATATGTCATTTGTGGAGGAGGTTGGGTGGTACTCTGGTGTGGTCTGAAGCTGGCCACTAGGTGTGTTGGTTCTGGGGTCTCTGGGGAGAGGCTCTGGTGCAGGCCAAGGTCAGCCACTGTCTGTGTCCTGCCTGGAGCCACTTAGTATGAGCTACAAAATGATCTGCAGATGGCTGTCACTTGTACTGGGCTTGGAGGTGCCTAGGAGAGGCTAAACTGCCAACTGAAGCCAGCTGCTGCTAGTGCTGGGTTTGGGACTGCATAGCAAGAGGTACAGAACATACTGAGGCCAGATGCTGCTTGTTTGGGGTTTGTGAACTGTTCAGAGATTTTAGGCAAGTCTGCAACATGAACCATTTGTATTTGAAAGCCAATGGAACTGGCTTTGATGGGTCCAAAAACTAGGAGGCTCAGGGTCTCAGAGAATCACCAAAGTGGGGTGAACAATATTAGGTTGACAGAGATGCTCGCCTGAGTGTGCAGGCTGAGTGAGGGGAGGGCTCAACAAAGGAACAATGTATTCTGCCAGCACTTCTGTCTGGGAGAATTCACTCTGAAGCCAGGCAATTTAGTTCCTCCCAGGATGTCTCTGGCGCCTTTCAAACTGCTGCCTCAGCACCGGAGCTCAAAGCAAGTGAGTCCATCAGCGAGTTAAGTCTGCACCCAGGCCTTCTAACAGGAATGGGACTCCAGCAGCCTTCAATATCCTCTGATTTTCACAGTCAGAAGTTGTGGAGACTTCTCTTTCCAACACTGAAACACTGGGCCCAAGACCCCTCACTCCTCAGGAGGGTTGTCCACAGTTGAGATATCCCTCCTGATTTTAACCACTACACATGGTTATGAGACGAGCCCATTCTGAGTCTCTGCCCCATCTTACCTGTCTTGACTTGGTTTCTTCTTTATAACCTTAGTTATAGGTCTTATGTTCAGCTAGATTTCAGGCAATTCTCATTGATGGTTGTTCTGTAGTTTAACTGTAATTCTGATGTGGTCATGGAAGAAGGTGAGCATAGAGTTTACCTACTCTGCTAAGTTAACCAGAAGGTTCCCCAAAGGCTTGTTTTAAAGTCATCCTGGTGGCCATTCTCACAGACTAAGTTATCATAGGCTCTAAGTCTGTGGGAGTAATTAAGACAGGACAAATGTCATCACATCATACTAATATACTACAAACATTCTAATGCTAGATCTACTTCACAGTCTCTCGTTATTATCATGACAAGACCACCTACCATTCTTAATCTCTTTCTCAGAGCCATAGTCCACCGCTGTCCGAGCCAAGCATTTTCTTCATCATGATCACATACTCCAATGCCCCTACCTAAGAATAATCACTTCTACTACTGTTATTTTAGAGCCAATCCCATAGAATAAATAACTTCCTGACCTTTTATTGAAATACTCTCCTTGCCACCAAACATTAATAAAATAAAACCTGGATACCCCATTATATTCATCTAGCCGTCAAATAAATAAAAAAAAAAATCTAGGAATAAGCACTGTGTACAATCAAACAAACAACTCCTGTTCTCATAGAATTTTTTCCCTGATGGGGTGGATAAACAACAATCACTATTCTGACATGAAGATCTCTTCTGTTTCTTCCAGTTATCAATTATGGTCACTGCTACCACTCTTCTCTTAGGTGCTACAACATAGATGACAATACTTAACATTTGTTTTTCTTCCTTAATGTAAAACACTTTGCAAAATCAATGTACCCCTTGTCATTAAGGTAAGGCCTAAAGATATATTCTTCAAGTCGTCCTAGTTTTTACAATCTGACATAATCTATGCTTCTATTTCTGCATTACCTTGAAACTGCTCTCTCAAAGTAATGGCCCACTTAGTCTCTTTTCAAGTCCTCAACCCTATTTAAACATAGAAGCATTTCACATTAATATTTTGAGAAATCTATTCTTCCACTAACTCTGAAAATATCAGATTTTGATGTGTTTACCTCTCAGATATCATCTCAATCTCCCAGCTGGCTCCACTTCTCAACCCTTAAACGTGGCTCAAGATTAAGTCTATCATTTTAAAGTCTGAGAGTCTCATGACTTTATATATCTGTACATGTAGAAAACTGCCACATCTATATGCCTTTTTTTCCTGAACTTACACACTGTGCTAATTCAGTTTTTATTTATTAATTGGCCTTCTGGCATTTTAATGTGACCCTTCCAAACTGATAATAAAACAAATTTGCTAAATAATTCCCTTGCTCGAATCACTTTGGTATTATATAAAGAAAGGTGTCCAAATCTTCTTCACCTTGTAGATTAACTCTGCTTTCTATCTCATTTTCTACTATCTCATTTCCCTAAATATGTACGTCTTACATCCTTAAACATCCTCTGTTCATTCACATTTATTCTCCTCTGATTTAACTCAAGATATTTCTCCATATCCATCTGTAAAAATTCAATCAATCCTTTCAAGGCCTAGTTCAAACGTAGCTTTTCAATGACTTCTCAAATATCACCGGTCAAAATTAATCTTTCCCTGCCTCATATGCCCAGTGATGCTTAGACTTTCACTGTAACACAATAAAATAGCTTTAATTATTTATTTATGTATATATTTGTCTCCACAAAACTTCTGAGCTATAGGAAGACAAAAATCTTCTCATATTCATCTGTTTTCTTAACATTTAAAAAAGGATTTGCACAACAAAGACCATCATTAAATATTTGTAAAGGAGTTCTAAAATGGATGGTTCTTAAACAACCATTTTCCAAAAGCTCTTAGAAAATTAATTTACTACACCCATGTTACCCGGAACAAGCCTGATCCCATCTGATCTCGGAAGCTAAGCAGGATCGAGCCTGGTTAGTACTTGGATGGGAGACTACCCTAGGAAGACCAGGTGCTGCAGGCGTAAAAAATAAAAAAAATAAGGGATTGTAAACTGACAAGGTCCTTGCAATCCGTGAGGTCAACCAAGGGTTGCCTTGTCTAAAAAAAAAAACAAAAAACAAACCAAAAACCAAAAACCAAACAAACAAATAACAGAAAATTTTAAAAAGGCACTACTGAAATGTACAACTAAATTGTGACAGTCAGCATGTAGTTTTAAATGAGGCTACTAAATGAGGTAAGGTAGTACCAAAAATCATCTTGAGGTCACCAAGTTAAAAGGGGGAATTTGAAGTTAGGGATTCTTCCTGAAATAGTAAGAAATCTTCTAAAATTAGTGTACTATTTAGAAGAATTCTGAGAGCAGTTGTATTATTAACTGAAAACTTGAATAAGAAATTAAGTCCTTCAAGCTCATGAGTTCTCTCTTCATTGATTCTTTTCTTGCCTTGATTCTATATAGGCTTACCAATTTGTCTGTCAAGAAAGAGGTAGCCTTCATAAAATGTGAACTTAATTCAAAGTTAATTTTCATGAGCAAGCTCTTTCACATGCAAGAAAACCCTTAAAATTTAGTTCCAAAGTGAAAGAGGACAAATTTCTTAACGTTATAGTCAACAAGTACAATTAGTAAGTAGAGCTGATTGCTGTTATTCGGAATAGCTATGTTTTATAAAGTCACTACAAACACTGATTTACTAAATACTGAGCCACTGCTCCTAGTGGAAATACAGGAGTAGGTTCCTGCAAGCCTCTGGTCACATTTTCTTAAACCCATCAACATACAACCTTCTTTTATGTGTGTTTCTGCTTAAAGACATCTTATGTAATATATAGTTGATTCAATAACACTGAAACCAAGGCCAAAAGCATTATAATTCATGCCTAAAGGAAGCTTATCTAACTTTCTCATCTATGAATCTGCCTCTGATATAAAAATTTAACTATCACTGAGTTTAAGTCATTGCTGAATTCAGTGGGGAAAAAGTTTGGTTGGTTAGAGCTAGTAGTTCAGCTCTGAATATGGCACAAAGTTATCCCCTCAAAAAAGTTAAAGCCATATTAGTAATTTTGAAAAAAAAAATGTATACACTATGTTGAATAAAATACACTTTCATATACCATAATAAATAATGTCAACTTTAAGGTTCATAATTTTGAAGACACCTGTTTCTTCCTTCACATTTTGATTTTCAAAAGCCAAGTGGAAAGATCAGATTAACAAGAGAACTCAGCCAGATCATTTTGGACAATGAGAACATCCTAAAAGGAAGAAATAAGACAGTTAACTCTTACTGACAAAATGAAAAGGTTGGACAAGATGACTTTTGAAGTCCATTATACTGCTATAAAACTACAGGAGTCTTCCTTTCTCCCAAGGACCATTAGGGGCCATAAAGGCAGGCTCTGCTGTATCTTTGCGGAATAATTCAGTGTTTCATAATGCCCATGTATTACAGACTTGATAGTCTAAAGAATAAAGGGTTCGGTTTAAAGCCCTGATAGATAAGTCTGGATGATAGGACTTCAACTGCAACCTCAGGTAGAGAAGAGAATGAAATTGTAGGGAGAAAAAGGCAAAAGACATAAGGAAATAAGAAAAGGTGAGAAAACAAGGGACAAGAAAAAGTTAAAAATGAGACATTAGATTTGAACATATAAATTATAAAAACAAAGTATTTAAAACTTATGTTTTATACATTTCTTAGAGCTGCTGTAATGAAGTACTATGAGTGGCTTAAAACAATAAAAATTTACTGTCTCATAGTCTTGGAATGAAGAAGTCTTGAAATGAAGGTATCTGCAAGGTTATACCGCCTCTAACACCTGTAAGGGAGTCCTTCTAGTGGTTTGTAGGCAATCTTTGCATTCCTTGGCTTATAGCAACATCACTCCAATCTCCGCATCTGTCATCTCTTTGTACCTGTATCCATTTTCTCTCTCCTTACAAGAACACTAGTCATTTTGAATTAGGGACCATCCTAATAACCTCATCCTAACTTGATTATATTTGCAATTACCCTATTTCCAACTACGTCACATCACAGGTACCAGGGGTTAGGGCTTCAAAATATCTTTTGGGGGAAACACATTATAACCCAAAACATATTTTCAAATATATATCTGAAGTGTTCTCTCCACATCATTTAAGGACAAAATGTCATACTTATTCTAATCTTTAAAAACCGTTAATCAATAATTTACATTTTAATAAACATTATACAGTCTATACAATATCAGGAACCAATCTAGAAACTATGCAATATGAAAATATTTAGAAATAAAGATGATATTTGAATTACTAAATCCTTTAACACTAAAAATGAATTTCCTATAGTATATTGGCAAGTTCATTTTAAAATGGATACATTACAACAAAACAGAGCTCATCTCTATTTCAAATGCCCTATAAATAAATATCTACGCTGTTACTGCTGCCCATAGTTTTTGTATAAAATACTAATTTACAATCTTCACTTCAGAAAAATATAAAAAAATGATCTGCAGATAACCAAATATTGTCAATTCCTAATGAATTCCAAGAAGCTCTACATGAATGCCCTTATCTGTGTGTTCAAATTTTAAGATGGTCAGCCAAATCATTTGTACAAGAAACAAAGAGAAGGCCTCTCAAGGTACATGGTCCTCTAGAATTTTTAGTTTTCTGTGGATGATAAGTCTTTGAATTATATTACTTATAATGATGATAACCTTTTACTTAAGTTATTTTAAACAAATAATGTTTGAGTTAACGGGTAGGTATAATTAGAATTGCAAATAATCTATTTTCTAAAGGAACAGAGAGGTATGGCACCTTAAACAAATGTATTACTTAAATGCCTACTCCACTAGGCAGTTATAAGCGAATACAACATCCAACTTAAGCGAATACAACATCCAACCGAATATCTCAGATAATATGGTAATTCCGACTGGTCAGAAAACTTAATTTTTGCTAACTACATTATTTTCTTTTCTGAATCTGAAAGGCAGATCTAAACAGTGTACTGCTTTCAGTGTGAAAGTTGAGACTCACGAAAAAAATTATTAAGAAAGAACCATCTAATAAACATTGTGTATTCAATTTAAAGAACTCAGCATATTTCCTCCATAACTACTAAAGCATATACTACAGGAAGAACAATAAAGAAAAATGCTTGCAAATCACTGTCTCTCAGAAACACAAGTTACAAAATCAAAATATATGCAGGGAAACACCAGCTACCCTTTTACTCTGGTAACTGTGTCCAATTTCCTTGGCCCAGAGGCAATAATTTTAACAAATTCTTATATTTTCTTCCTGAGATACTGTATACACATTCAAGCAAGCATATATGTACACACAATATACATATCATGTACAAAACAAAAATTTTAAAAATTCTACATACTTTGTTCTGCACTTTTACAAAAATTTACTATATTTTGAAAACCAATCCATTCCCTATCAGTATATACAGAGCTACTTCATTCTTTTTAATGGATGGCTGCATTCTATTTCATTGGATGGGTATATTATAATTTATTTAATAGATATTTAGGCTATTTCGGATCTTCTGCTATCATTGACAAGAAGCCCTATACTTAACTCATCTCTCACGAATGTATGTAAAATGCAGGATACATTTCTAGAAGGAAAACTGTCTGAGTATATAATTAGAACTATTCTCCATAAAGTTTATATCTTATATACTTGTAATGAATGTCAGTTTCACCACACTCTTTTCAAAAAGATGTTAAAACTTGTGATCTTTGTTAACCTGGTTTTTGAAAAATGGTTTCCCATCATAGTTTTCTCTTTAAAGCCCCCAAGATGCATGTTTGTCTTCACAGACCACAAAACTAGAGAAAAAGTGAAAAGCAATCTTTATAACACATGAAAATCAAAACTTTAATTCATTATCTTAAGTGTTTATCAAATTGTGATTGTGCAATGTGATGATCAGTCCTAGATCCAAACAAAAGTTAATAAAATCTCTAGTGAGATTTAGTAATAAGGCCATTTGTCAGGTCAGTCTTATTTGACACAATTATGGCCTTTTAAAATGTAGATTTAAGTCACATTCAAATAATAATTACCCATTAGAAACCAAGAGTGGTAAAGATCCATCTTTTGCCTAGAGTTTACAAACATATATAAAAACTTTATTAAAACTCAAAGGAAGCCAAAAGGGAGGGGAAATTATATTGTAACACTCATAAAGCATGTTTTAATATAATTTCTTCAATCACTGACTGACCGACTCTTGACCTAATGATTTTAAAATCTTTGGGCCTAAGATTCCTCATCTATTAACCTGAATTTACTGTGACTCATCCAGAGAAGAGAGGCATTCTACTAACTTACTGAACAAGAGACCTTTATTTAGAACACTAGGTTTTCTATACAGCTTGAGATACACTCTCCAAAAAATTTTTAGTAAAACCCATACTCCTTACCTATACCAAGGTATAATTAAGTTTTCTTCCATGAAAGACTCTCTGACTATATTTTGTTCATAGTTTTAATCAATCCCAATGCCAAATCACATTCTTAACTAGAGTTTCAATATTTGCTTCATATTATGTTATTGGTCAGTACTGTTATGTTGTTTTTGTGAGTACTTAAGACATTTCAAACATCTAAGGTTAATAACAAACTATTAAAAAGCAGTTGAGCCAAAAATTAGCAAGATTCTCTTTATTGTTTGATTGTATTATAAAGTATTCTAATTTCTTACAATTTTTCTGATAACAACAGAATAGTTTCAGTAGGAACAGTGGAGATATTCCTGAAAAGTCACTGTCTTTCATATATACTGATGACAGAAATGATACACTCTTTTGGCACTAATCTTACTCTACCTTGAATTACAGTAATTAATGTACTTATCTGAGTAACGACCTTGCCTTACTCATCTTTGTATTCCTGACAGCATCTTTCTATCAAAATTATCTTTCATATAGACGGTACTAAATAAAATAAAATAAATAAAATCTCTTAACCATTATGATCATTCCAAAAGGGACAAAAAAGCCAAATTGATGAAAATTTCAAACTTTTGGAAAACATCTTAACTGTGAATGATAGTTAGCCTTTGCCATTATCAGGAATACAATCAAAATAACTCATATTGGATATCAAAAGGAGTAACAGAAGTTTGGCATAAGGCTGTCTCTACTTTTCAGACATAGCCATGACCAGAGTGCTGGCTATATCTGAGGGAATGAGAATTTAAAAAAAAAGGAAAAGGGAAAGGAAAAGGAAAAGGAAAAGGAAAAGGAAAAGGAAAAGGAAAAGAAAGGAAAGGACAGAGAAGGGAAGGGAAGGG